>NC_034613.1:80679251-80685162 GCF_900095145.1 Mus pahari
AGTGGGAGTGGGTGGGGAGAGGAGGGGTATGGGGACCTTGGGGATAGCATTTGAAATGTAAATGCAGTAAATACCTAATAAAAAATTGAAAATAAAGAAATTTTGACTGCACTTACTGCACGTCAGCACCGGCCAGGTGTCGGGCTATGTGAAGCCACAGGATACCACTCCGGGGGTGGGGAGTATAGTCTGAGGTCTCCAGGTACAGCGTGAGTGGGCTCAGGGGGTCCCTGGGCCTACATGAAGGCTGCAACCATCTGGATCTCAGGCTTTTGGGCACCCTAAGAACAGCTGGATGCTGTAAAAGACCTGAGAACAAAGTGGGGGCCCGGCGGGCTGCATCTAGCCCAGGGCCAAGGGGGAAAGGGGGAGCTCTGGCTGGGTCCCCACAGGGAGGAGAGTCCTTGACTTGTTTGGGGGACTTGGTGGAGGCCATGGGTAGGGGTGCTGAGAGGCCTCCTGTGGGAGATTAGAATGGCTCTTTAGGCAAAGACCTGCTCCATTGCTCCCCACAGAGGATCCTGATGAAAAGAGACAGTCCATGGTTTTAAGGCATTTATTGTCATAGTGGAGAGAGGTGATGAGTAAAACTGTACCCCCTTTTCCCAGGGTGGGCCTGAGGTTAAATACCTTTTGCTGGGAGGAGTGTCTGGGAGGGGAGTTCATTGGCTAAGCCTCCAGGCCTTTAGGTACCTCATTAAGATGGAGATCTGTCTTGTGGGTACGTGACCTATGGCCAGGTCCTCTACCTGTGGAGGGTCTGGGGGTGTTGCCTTTACATGACTGATGGCCACAAACATATGGGGGGCTGTGGCCTTGTGTCAGGAGCCTGGTGTTCTGGATTGGGACAAAATGCCTACCATTCCTTGCAGAGTTATCCCCTGCAGGGTCACTGGGCTTTCAAAACTTAGCTCAATCAGAAAACAGGTCCCACACCTCCCCCCGCCCCAAAAAAACCTATTTGCTCCTTTGGTAAAGAATGGGCTCCATTTTGGAGATGTTGCCATCTAAAAGGTAGGGGCGTGTGTGTGTGTGTGTGTGTGTGTGTGTGTTTAGTGGAATCACATAATAATGAGCAAGAAGGAATGAAGTGGAAATTTTTGATTTCTTTGAAAACTCCGTTATGTCATATGATGTTTTGCTGGGGCATACAGGTGAAATAATGTTTTGCTGTAGCAGACACAGGTGAGAGGATGTTTTGCTGAAGCAGACACATAAGAGGACACGAGATAGTTGAAAGAATATACATATGAGCCTACAGACAATGGGAGGAGGCTCTGGCCTTGGTTTGCCATGCTTTGCCTCACTAGTCATCACTAATGACACTCTGGTACTGGTTCTTGCATTGTGTTGCTGGTCTTTACTTGCCATGACTTTGTAGAGAGTAACTTTCCAAAGAACTTCTCATGATAGTCCAGTGGCTTCTGCGGACTCCAGCCAGTTGGCGGAGCCTCTTGATTTCTTCTGGATCCAACTGCCATTGCTGATTCATGAGTAGTGATTGCTGAGTAGACTAGACTGCAGCTGCTGATTCATGTTGGTATTTTGCTAGAGAAGTGGCTATGCAGGAGCCTATCCTGGTTATGGGCCTGCAAGAGACAGCTGCTGGGGAATGGGACTGGACTAAGGGATGGCTTTACTTAAAATATACTAAAGGACTCAGAT
The DNA here is from genome assembly GCF_900095145.1 of Mus pahari. Taxonomy (NCBI): domain Eukaryota; kingdom Metazoa; phylum Chordata; class Mammalia; order Rodentia; family Muridae; genus Mus; species Mus pahari. Next base: position 80,680,917 of record NC_034613.1, read on the forward strand.
TGCTAGCCACACTACCAGCTATTACCTAGAAAAGTAAGGGCAGTGGCGCACACAAGAAGGAAACAAGAAAACAAGTGAAAGACTTACTAGGTCAAATGCACAGATGGACTCATTTCGGGGATAAAAAGCTTGTCCAAGCAGTTAAGAGATTTAAAGTATATATAATGTGTGGGGAGCCGTCCTCACAATCGCCATGGCAAGATGGCGCTGGCATCCAGTGTTCTAACTGGTAAACAAGCGGTCTGCACATGTGCCAGGTAAATTTCCATCCCTTGCGCCCTGCCTGTCCCGTGGCGTCATCTGGGCTGATAGTGAGCAGCCAACCAGGGAGCTACACGTCCTAGGCGGAGAACATTTCCTATATAAGGGAGAGGGTTTTTCACCTCGGGGTCTCCGCTTTCGAGTAGCTTATGCGTTGCCTCTCGAGATGCATTAAAGCTTTACTGCAGAAGGATCCTAACGATGTGTCGCGTCGTTCTTGCTGGCGAGACGGTAGTGCGTCGCAATAATGGACCTCAGGTTTTAGGCCAGAAAGATAGTGTAAGGGAGATAGTAGAACAGTGTGAGGTATGCCGGCAGTGAATGCTCATGCGGCCAAGAGTAAACAGGGCAAAAGACCTAGGGGAGAAGGGCCTGCAGTATATTGAGAGGTCGATTTTACAGAAGTTAAGCCAGGAAAATAAGGTTACAAATACCTTCTAGTGTTCGTGGATACTTTCTCTGGATGGGTTGAGGCTTTCCCCACCAAGCAGGAAACAGCTACCATGGCAACTGAGAAGATATTAGAGGAAAATTTCCAGAGGTTCAGAGTACCCCAGGTAACTGGATAGGACAACGGTCCTGCTTTTGACTCTAAGGTAAGTCAGGGATTGGCAGAGATATTGGGGACTAATTGGAAGCCCCATTGTGCGTACCATCCTCAGAGCTCAGGGCAGGTAGAGAAGATAAACAGAACCCCTACAAGAGACCTTGACTAAACTGTCCTTGGAGAGTGGTACTGACTGGGTGGTGCTCCTCCCCCTGGCCCTGTTCTGAGCCTGGAACATCCCCTAATATTTAACCTGACCCCTTTGAGATCCTGTATGGGACCTCACTCCCTTGACCCCCCCGGCTCTTGACGCCCCCCAGAGTGACTTTTCAGGCTGACAAGGATCTTATGGCTTGATTGCAAGTTTTCCAGATGGGCCACCAGGAATTGTGGCCTCAATTTAGTGCGTCCTGTATAACGCAGGTACCCCAGAGGTTCCACACGAGTACTAAGTTGGAGAGTGGGTATATGTTAAGAGGCATTGTGCTAAAAACTTGGAAGTAAAGTGGGAAGGGCTGTTCCTGGTATTGTTGACCACCATGACCACCATTAACATGGATGGACTAACTCCCTGGGTTCATGTAACTCACCCCAGACCAGTATCTGTGCCTGACACCAACTGGATAGCAGCCAGACAACTGAGCAACCCCCTCAAGGTCAAGATCACCCACCCTTCTGCAAGGCCAGAGAAACCATGAAATGGCTATGATGTATCTTTCTTCCTGCACTAAGCCTCAGCAACCCCATAACCCTACCAAAGCGACTTGACAAGCACTCTCAGACACTGGGGATGTAACTCGGTCCACTACAGAGGAACACCTGCCTTATACCTCATGGCCAGACCTTGTCTTTGATCTCTGTAAGTTAGTGGCAGGCCTTGACTCCTGGGATATCCCCACCCTAGAGACACAGGGGAAAGGATTAGCGGAATGGAGGGGGGGGCACAGGACTTTTGAATCTAAATCCTGTCCCAGAAATGGCCTTGGAGGGTGGGGCTTAGGTTGTGGACATCCAAAGTTGAGTAGCATCCTACGAGAAACCCCCAGCAGCGGGGCCCATCAGTGTTAGGGAGCCAACCGCTTTTTCTGTGCTACCTGGGGGGTGTGAAACATTGGGAAGCACATACTAGAGACCATTCCATGGTCTCAATGGCCAAAGTGAGAGAAGGGCTAGCCAAGAAGAAGAAAGAAAGAGAACAGAGTCAGGGCTGGTTCGAGTCTTGGTTTAACTCCTCCCCTTGGTTAACTACTCTCATATCCACCTTGTTAGGACCCCTAATTGTTCTCCTATTGTTGACCTTTGGACCCTGCATATTGAACAACCTTATAGACTTTATAAAAGAGAGAATAGGAGCAGTGCAGCTGATGGTCCTGTGCCAACAATATGAGACCCTGAGGACAGGACCTGAAGAATATGAATTAGTTACCCAAGGCCCATGAGTGCAGTAGTTCCAGGATTGGAGCTTGCACCAGAAAAGGGGGGAATAAGGGACCCTAAGGGCTTTTTCCAGTCCCACACCATCCTTACAGCTTCTGCCTCCTGCATGGAGTCAAGGCTAGGCCAAGTTCCATTCTCCACCCACAGGAACATTCTTGAGTTAAAAAATTCTCAGAATGTACTGACTGATAGTCACCTGACCCTCTGGAAAGTCCCATGTAGAGTTCAAATACGTGTCATGCTTGCTAGCCAATAGACTTAAAGGCCAATAAGTTTAAACTGTAACCTTGCCAATGTAACCTGTGCCCCTAAAAAGTATTAAAAAACTGCTTGTGATAGCCATTCAGGGTCATCTTCTAGTCACTCCCCTTGAGGGACTAATTGAAGATCGACCCCAGTGCACTGGAAAATAAACCTCTTACTTTTGCATTGAAAAAAAAAAAAAGAAATTCTTACGCAAATGGATGGAACTAAAAAATATCATCCTGAGTGAGGTAACCCAGACACAAAGGAACACACACGGTATGTACTCACTGATAAGTGGATATTAGCCCCAAAACTCAGAATACCCAAGATACAATTCACAGACCACATGAAGCTCAAGAAGAAGGAAGACCAAAATGTAGTTGCTTCAATACTACATAAAATGGGAAACAAAATAATCACAGAAGGTAGAGGGAGGGAGAGACCTGGGAGGGAGAGAGAAGGGGGAGGGAAAAGGGTCATGATCATGTATGGGGAGGGACAGGAGAGAAGTACAGAGGGTCAGGAAATTGAATGTAGCAGTGGGGGAAGGGGAACTGGGGGTAGCAACTAGAAAGTCCCAGATGCCAGGAAAGCAAGAGCCTCCCAGGACCCCACGGGGATGACTTTAGCTGAAATGCCCAACAAAGGGGAGGGAGAACCTGTAGAGACCCCATCCAGTAGGCACAGCACCCAGTGGAGGAATGGGGTCACCCATGCATCTCAAAAATTTTAACCCAGAATTGTTCCCGTCTAAATAAAATATAGGGACAAAGAGTGGAACAGAGACTGAAGGAAAGGCCATCCAGAGACTACCCCACCTGGGGATCCATCCCACATGCAGACACCAAAACCCAGACGCTATTGCTGATGCCAAGAAGTGCTTGCTGACAGGAACCTGGTATGGCTCTCCCCTGAGAGGCTCTGCCAGCACCTGACTGATACAGATGCGGATACTCACAGCCAACCATTGGACTGAGCCGGGGGACCCAATTGAAGAGCTAGGGGAAGGACTGAAGGAACTGAAGGGGTTTGCAACCCCATAGGATGAACAACAATATCAACCAACCAGACCCCCCAGAGCTCTCAGGGACTAAACCACCAATTGAAGAGCACACATGGACTCATGGCTCCATTTGCATATGTAGCAGAGGATGGCCTTGTCGGACATCAATGGGAGGGGAGGACCTTGATCCTGTGGAGGTTTGATGCCCCAGCATAGGGGGATGCTAGAGCAGTGAGGCTGGAGTGGGTGAGTGGGTGGGGGAACACCCTCATAGAGGCAAAGAGGGAGAAGAAGGATAGGATGGGGAATTTGCGGAGAGGTAACCGGGAAGGGGTTATCATTTGAAATGTAAATGAATAAAACTATTTTTAAAAAAAAATCTAGTAGAAGCTGTGTCCCAGAGTAGTTGTGGGACAATATAGGTGGTCTCCAGGTTCAGAGGAACTAGTTTGGATTTTCCCACAGGGTAATTCAAGAGATGCTGACTGATACCTTGTACCTTCCTAGAAAACAGAATTATCAACAAGCTCAGATTTTAACACATCTTTTCTGATTGCAAAGTAATGGTCTAAAATCCATCTGAGAGAGTATTATGTGCTGACATTGTCTTCCAACCAAAAAGTCTATTAACTAAATTCTATCTGCTCAGCATGGCATTGAGCTTTAACAACTTTGTCTTATTGTTTCTATTGCTGTGATAAAACACCATGACCAAAAGCAAGTTGGGGAGGAAAGGGTTTATTTGGCTTACA
>NC_034613.1:80685632-80695394 GCF_900095145.1 Mus pahari
ACGTGGCTCGTAAGAAGTTGGGAGTTTTCAGTCCTGATCAGTTTACCTGCTAAGCTTGTCTGTGCTCACTGTACCCTGATCTCCTTTGTCCCTGAGAATGGACGTGGTAGCATCCATAGCAGTGGAGAAAAATGGATGCCAGGTGTGTATGGCAGAGAAAATAAGCAGATTAAAAAATAAAGACCAAATCAGTAACTAGCTGAACAACAATGAAACAAAGAAGAAACTACTCTGACACATCACCAAGTACAGCCATATACACTGGGAAGCTCTACTCTGAGATATGATTACTCCAGGCCACGTGTCTTTCATGCTATAGATGTACTACAATAGCTGTGTCTCCACTGTTGTTATAGACTCCAGTAACAATGACCTTGCTGGGTATAGTGGCACACGCCTTTAATCCTAGCACTTGGAAGGCAGAGGCATTCAGATCTCTGAGACTTTGGGGCTAATCTGGTCTATCTACCTATCTACCCTGTCTTAAAATAAAAGCCCTTCGAGCAGTACCTGGTACCATGGTAACCATTGTGGAACTGATTGCCTTTGTCAACATTATTATGACTGTTGCCAAAAAAGTTTACATTTTCCTCTTCAGATTCCCACTCACTTTTATAATGAGGCCAAATGACAAAACATGCTTATTTTAGAAATTTTACAAAGAAAATAAGTCTACTTTTAAAAAGTCCCACATCTAGCCAGTTACTTACATTTCCAGGACAAAAGATAATTAATTTGACTTTGCTCAATTTGGCATTTGAGCACATTTCGGATTACTGCGGCCATGCACAGCCAAGCAGGACTAGACTTGAGTTTTTCTTGTGTTCTTTAATTCCAGGCATAGCACTGCGTCTCTGCTCTCTGTGCGCATGTCCTTCCTACTTGGAAAGTAGTTCCCAGAGGAGAGGAACAGTCACTCCCATTTGGGCATCCTTCAGGAAGCAACAGCACTAAGGCCAGACTTTGCCAAATGCCCTGAACAGCTATGGGCCTTGCTTGCCACCGCTGTAAGCAGGCTGTGACTCCGTTTCAATGCCACAATGCTCACAAATGCCAGTTTGTAGCAGAAATGAATATAAGGAGACAAGAATTTTTCAGTGGAGTTTGATGAGATTCTTTTTACAGATGTGTGCGTGTGCGCGCGCGTGCGTGTGCGTGTGTGCGTGTGTGTGTGTGTGTGTGTGTGTGTGTGTGTGTTTTGTTGTTGCTGCTGTTGTTGTTTAATGATTGCTTTCACCCACTCGGCAACTGCTTTCACCAACTCGGTACGTGGCTCATTAAAGCCACCCTTTCCCACTCACAGGTACAAAAATGAAGAGGGCTGGCCAGAGCTGCACCACATGAAAACATGGCATCTGTTCGCAGCTTATTATTTTTACTAGCTGCCTGCCAAAACCCACAAGTCAATGGAGGAGTCCTTCTCAGCAGACAGAACAGTACCCTAATTGACACAAGTTCCTCTCTCTATCAAAGACGCATACCAAGTGACAGCCGAGTGAAGAGAAGTGCAGCAGGGGAATGTGACGCTTATCGTCACATGAAACGGCCATTTCTAAAATTGTGTTTTTAAGAAAACATAAAGCGGAGGGAGCGAGAGAGAAGATAGGACAGCCGTCCATTCCGGTGGCTAATTCTCCTTCCAGCCTCCCTACTGTGCTGCCCCCCAACGCCCCCCCCTCAGCCTTTCCTCTGATCTTCTTTCTAGTTGGCCTGAGGGCCCAAGCAGAGAGCACTGGGCCAATCAGACTCTTCCTTTCTAGAAACACATTCTGCAATGTTCCCCTGTGAACCCAGTATGCTTACTGGAAGTGAAGTAGGGGGGACAGAAGCGATGCAGGAACGAGTGTGCACTCTCATAGCACCGAGGAACAGGCTCCTCCCCCAAATCAGGAGCAGCTTCTAAATCACACGGAGAATCAGCAAAGGCGAAAAATGGATGTGCGTATATGAAAAATGTGCTGACGTATTATGCAAAGCTTTGCGTCTGCCTCCAAAAGCTGATAATTAAGAAGTGGAGGAAAGCAATCAAGGCTTGACTCTGTGTACCAAAGCACAGGAAAGATGCAGGGCTGTATTGTCAGTGCTGTTTCTCCTCCCCCATAATAGATCCTCTTCTCCCTTCCACAAGCAGTTTACAAGGCTATGTTTAGAATAGACGTCAGAGTTCTGAAACCAACTCGCAGAAGCAAGACTTTCTTTCCCAAGGGTGCCACCTAGTGGTATATTTGTGTATTGCAACATAGCTTGACCCTGCGGCGGATTCAGAAGGATGCCAAAAGCAAGTAACTTGGGATCAAGTCCCTCCATGATTTACAAAGTTGAACCTTTGGGACTTGGCATTGGAATGGTGTGTGGTGAGTATCAAACACATAGGTGTCGTAATGTGGTTAAAATGTTAAGGTGAGTCCACAAGACAGAAAGCATGCATGGGGAAACAGGCCTGCTTGTGCACTTGGTGGGTTTTATGAATCATCATATCCAGGACGTTTTCTTTTTCTTCATTTCTTCTGTATCAAGCCATGAAAAGATTTACAAAGGACTACTGAGAAAAGAATTCTGAAAGTGCATCTTCTGGGGAAAGGACTTAGGTATACACCCCCCACACACACACACACACTAACGGTGATCAAAATACTTAAAAAAAAAATCAGTACAAGTAGTTGATATGAACCCTAGCATAGCTTCATATCTTGTACAAAGATTCTGTCTCCCATAGCCTCGGCAGATCAGTCACTCTGAGTTCAGTCTTTGCTTTAGTGAGAAAACCCACTATGCTGAAGCAGGTTTTCAAGACAATTTGTTTCTAAGCATACAGAAGCTCAGACTGCGCTTCTGCCGGATGTCTATCCTGGCCCCAGCACAGTGCTCTTCCAAGGGCCCTCCTCGAATGGCTTCCACAGTAGCTCAGTGCCCTTCTTCCACACATCTCCTTTGCCACCACAAGCTTTCATTTGCCATAGTATTTAGAGCCTTCGTTCCCAGGTTCCCCTCCCACCCCCGGAGACAATGTGTCTTTGAAAATCTGGCACACAAAACCAAATGCACTTTCCCCCATGACAGCCTATTCCACCTACAGATTGCCTCACTTGAACTTGTTCAAAACACACAGGCACTCATATGTCTGCCTCTCTCTAGTTTAACTTTCAACTTTTCCAATTTAAAGAGCAACAACCAACAATAAGATGGCTGAGGGGCAAGCAAAATCTGCGCTGTGTGGAATTCTTCCCCACCCCCCCCTTTATACTAGCATGCCTATTCTTTCGGTATTTCTGATTTAAATGTAACGTACAGGCCTTCTTGTGGCTAAAGTATGAATTTGCCTCATACTTGAACCTTGTCTAGCATTTTGACTTCTGTTCTGCGAAGTGCAGAGCACACTTTGTGTCTAGCGTCTCCTGATGCCAGATTCTTGGTTTTGGCGTGCAGCCCTTTGAAAGCAGAGATGTTGTAGCACCGCGGGCTTTGCAGTGCTTTAGCCCCACCAGTTCCTCTCTTCTGCAGTTTCTTCTCGAAGACACCATTCTCTTTTGCTCACATCTACCTCTTGTATTCCGTGGCCATGATCTCTTGCCTGTATATTTTGGTGAAGTTTTGCAATCTTCTTTCCTAAACTCCACATGCATTCCTGGGGATCCTTTTCTTAGGCACGCCCAATTATGCTTGTCCTTCTCGTCTCGTTGCCCCTGCCTGTCACCTCATAGATGATAATTAGGGTTGGTCTATCAGCTCTCCTCTGGGCTTTAACAACACCATAAGGTAATGAGAGATAAACAAAAGAGATGTGACAAATGATTAAAGCCAGAGATGAGGCTAGGACGAAATGCGTAAAGCAGATGTAGAAAGGACTCCAGGAGGCCTGATTGTGTTTCATAATTTTTCTCTTGGGCTCAGGCCAAATCCAATAGACTGAACAGAAATACATGAGGTCACAATGGGTGGAAGGTCTTTCTTGGTTCTTACCTTTCGACTACTCATTCCTGGCCCAGTAGCACCACATGTCTTCTGGGACTTCATGAACTGGACCTTATACTATTCCTCTGCCATGAGTATTCAGGAAACAGAGGATTCTGAACATGTAATCTGAAGGCATCAGCTAAAGGCCTGAGCAGAGCTGCAGCCAAGTACCCCACCTAACAAAAGTCCTGCAGTCAGCAGCCATATACAGTCAGCAGCCGTTGTCTTTATTTGCCAGATGAACAATTCCCACTCACCTGGCAAGCACTGGCTGTCAATGTCCTGGCTGCATGTGCTCTGCACTTTACCAGCCACACAGTGCTGACAGCTGTGCATTGCAAACAACCTACGTACCCAGGGTATGCAAACAGCCTTGGGCCATTAGCAAAAGTGATTTGATGTCAAAATACACCCACATGGAACAACTTGGAGGCATGTGCTCTGTATTCCTCCAAATAAGCCCAGCAGGACCGAATCCCTGTTGCCCCATGTGCTGAGCCACTCAGAGATGCCAACAGCACTGTGCACAGGTGCCACCATCACTCGACATTGATTGACAGCTTGGCCTGATCCTGCCTCCGCTGCATTCATGCTTGCTGTGTGCATGACCATAGTAATCTGCTTGCTCTCAGAGCCACTCTCAGGGCCATTGGTAGCTGGGAAAGGGGGCTCAGTGTGAAAGACTCTTGTGCCTATAACTCTTTAAGGTCCATTCCTTGATCACTCTTTCCTGGAAGGCGGGCACAGTGACAGCTCCAGGGAAGCTGTCATTCTGTACTCTACCCCCAGGCTGCCTAGCTAGCTGGTTTTGTTCCTCCTCAGGAGGGCGAGCATTAAGAGTTTTCATTTTTCTATGTTGGCTCATACGTAGAGTTTTTTTGAAGACACCGCCTACAAGGTACCCTGACTCGTTTTCTTCACCTCTCTGTCAGATTCTACAAGCTCCCTAAGCATCGCTTCTCAGGATATTGCCCAAGGATCACCATATTCCAAATTACCTGTGATGTATATGCAAAATAAGATTGCCTCAGTCTTGCCAAGTAGACCTGGCATTCCAGAAATGAAGCCAGTGAACACAAAAATTTTTTTAGTTTACTTTCAGTGCTGGAAGCCAACCTCTGTGCATGCTAGACATGAGGAATAGATAGTTTAAACGGTTTCTTGGGGGAATCTTAATCAGCCTGGCATTGTCAGTGCACTGATTTGAAGTTTGTATAGTCAACAACCAGCAGAATCAATTTAGCCCATTAGTTGTCTGTCCAGATACATTCAGCCAAAAACAAAATTAATTGTTGGTGGTTTCATCCAATGACTCCCTTTCCTGTTTCCATCTTGCCCCTCCCCCTTTAGTTGGGTGGGGAGCCTCCTGTCCTTTCCAGCTTCTGGCACTGCTTTAACTGTACAGAGGATATGGGTGCCTGGGCTTAGGACTGGAGTTTAGCCCATGAGAGGTAGAGCTGACATATATGAGCATGTAAAGGTTCAGCTTCCTTCTCTGGGATCTGAGTGTCCCTGAGAGCTCCCAACACCTGGGAGATGTAAGCAAGAATATCAGGAGTTCAAGGCCAGGCTACATAGTGAGTTCTAGGTCACCCCGGATGACGTGCGATCCAGTCTCACAAACAAAGTCCCCGGCAGAAGGCTGGGGAAGGGAGTTTGCCTGGCTTCCTCCCTTTCTCTGTCCTGTATCTCCATTCCATTCCCTTCCCTGCTTCCTCTGGGAACACATCCTTAATAGTCTTCATCTCAGGGTCTGCTTCTGGGAACACTTACCTAAGGATCTATTTTGCTTCAATTTTTTACCTTTGTGACAACTTGAATGTGGTTAATTACACTGTAAGTAATACAGAGCCAGGCAGTGGTGGCACATGCCTTTAATCCAAGCACTCGGGAGGTAGAAGCAAGCAGAGAATCTTGAGGAGTTGTTGAGGTGTAGTTCGAGGTCAGCCTGGTCTACAAAGTGAGTTCCAGGACTGCCAGGGCTATACAGAGAAACCCTGTCTCGAAAAAAAAAAAAAACCAAAAATAAATAAATAAATAAATACAAAGAATTTATCAGCAAATTGTTTACAAAGAGTTTAGAGCTGGTGGTGTAGCTCAGTGCTTGCCCACCATCTATCTACATAGGCTCCGGTTCAAGCTCCAGTACATAGGAGAAGGAGGCAGGAGGGGAGGGAAGACAGTGGAAGTCATGTTTAAAGAATGTATAGGTCATAAGAGCTTGCATTCTTTTCATCCTCTATCATTTCTTCCTTTCCATAATAGCTGATATTAGTTAGCATTCATATTTAGCATTTAGTATTCTAGGTACTGTGTATGTGGTTTACATGTTTATAAGAATTCTATGGCATTGGCACTTTTATTGTGTCGTTTTGTGATGAGGAAACTGAACAAGCAGCAAATGACTTGCTCCAGTTCATGTAACCAGTGAGCGGCAGAATCAGCCATTAAGATGGGTGACTTGGTTCTTATAGTTGAGGCTGTGGCTCAGTCCTTTCTGGGAAGCACAGTGCATTTACTTACTTGGCATTGCTTTGACACTGAGGCCTGCCTTGTTCACCACGCTTTCTGTATGGTTATTTTGTCTCACCCAAGTGAGGCCCTTGACAATAGGCCCAACTCTTTATACACCTTATGGCTTCTTGGGGTGCAAAATGTATCCCTGGGGTACATGTACCAATGTCCCTTCAATTTCTTCCTGATGGCTTTTGTTGTTGCTGTCGTTCTTCCTTCAATCACCTCCACTAGTTTCAAGTCTAGATGGCCTCCCATCCCTTTTCGTCCATCACCATCCCATGGCATGACCATAGATTGTGTACATTTTTAGATACTACACATCCAAGTTGTGCATGGGTAGCAAAATTCATGATAGTAGTAAAAATTAATCCAATATAAATCCTCTGGTCTTCAGACACAAATAAATATGTTTTAACATGTAGCTATTTAATGAAAATTTGAGTTAACCTAAAATTTAGTCCTTTAGTCATTCTGACCATATTTCAAGTGCACAGTGGCTACACATGGCTAAATAGACATCACAGAAACAGAATGGAACACTCCCATCATGGAAAGTCCTCATGCTGTTATTTCAGAGGCCAGTCACAGCCTATTTTTCTTTTGAAGACTGAATAAAATTATTTCTTTCCAGTTTCCATGGACTCCTACCCATTACCATTAAAACTGCATACATGTCCTCCCTCCGGTACAAGGGTTTTATTCATGTCTTCCTTCTTATACAGGATGCTAATATGTGAATTGGGATGTAGATGGAAGGTGGTCTTGACGGTAATCCCTTTCCCATCCCAGTAGTCCCAGAGGAGGTTTGGAGTTCTGCCAGCTAAAGCTCTGCTTCTTTACTTTCAGAAATCTTCAATATGTCCCAACTTCCCTAATGCTGTGACCTTTAATACAGTTCCTCATGTTGTGGTGGTCCCCCACCTACAACGTTGTTTTCTTTTCTTTTCTTTTCTTTTTTTTTTTTTTTTTTTTGTGTGTGTGTGTGTGTTTTAATTGGTAATTATTTGGGAGAATTTGCTTTTTACGTGTTGGGACATTTGTGCAAGTGTCTGTCACCTCTGTGATGGTTTGTTTTAGTTTGTGCATGCCTGCAAGAATTTATGGAATTATCCTGTGTTTTAGGATGATTTGTGTTTGTGTACATTTGAAAAAAGTTATCAATATAAAGTCAACTTAGGCTTGATTTTTTCCCCCAATCAAAAACTACACTTTCATGACTGTGAAAAAATGTCCCCAGCACAGTCTGGCCATAAATGAAGCCTTGACTGACTTCTGGGTGGGACAGCTTTGAGGTTGAGTTGTGTTCCTGGCAGTCCAGTGGGCCCAGCTGGTGAACAGCCTGCACAATACAGGAAAAAGGAATCAGGACACAGTCCCCAGAAACCTAACCTGTGACCTGGACTGGGTGCTCTTTAGCAGAAGGTCAATCTGTTAAAGGACTTTCATCTTAATGCTACTGATTAAATCTTGATGTATCTGTTTAACACCACTTATTATGGAAATTGAGGGTTTCTATTTTCCTTTGTAAAATCATCTGCCTCTATTAACTTTATATTGCTGCATACACAATATACACACACACTACACACACACACACATATAGTTGTATACATACACATGCACATAAATGCTAGGTAGCAAATTATATTGGTTTTAAATGTGGATTTATTAACTTTATACCCCATTTGCATAATAGTTCATTGTCAGGCTTCATCAACTTTTTTTTAAATTCTTTTTTCCATTTGAGATGTCAAAGACATGTCAGATTGCATTATTTATTTCTAAGTAGAGAAATTTGACTCTATCTTCTACATATTCCTCTGTGAGAACCAGTTTTATTATTATTATTATTTTCTTTATTTACATTTCAAATGCTATCCTGAAAGTTCCCTATAACACCCCCCCCCGCCCCTGCTCCCCTACCCACCCACTCCCACTACTTGGCCCAGGCCTTCCCCTGTGCTGGGTCATATAAAGTTTGCAAGACCAAGGGGCCTCTCTTGTTACTTCGTAACTGTAATTTTGCTACTGTTATGAGTTGTAATGTAAAAATCTGTGTTTTCTGGTGGTCTTAGGTGACCCCTGTGAAAAGATTGTTCAACCCTCAGAAGATTACATGAGAACTGCTGTTCTAGCGCATAAAGCCTTATCCCTCATCTGCTAGCACAATGCACTTTCCTTGTTCCCAGACCTTGAAGGCCATGGGAATTGCACTAGGTTTTGCCACAAAACTAAGTGATGGAGGTTTTCTCTTTCAGTATTGCACTCACTAGTTAAAATTCAAAGTAGAGCAGCTCAATCATTAAAAAAAAATCAAGCAAACTAACTAAAAAATATCCAAAGGACTTAGACATTTCCCAAATCATAAATGATGAGAGAAATAAAAACCCAAATCATAGCAAGGTCGAACAAATATGAAGGCACTTGCCTTCACTCCCACCACTTGGGAGGCAAATGTTCGAAGCCAGGGCTACATAGTAAGACTATAATACATACATACATACATACATACATACATACACACACACATACACACACATACATACATACATACATACATATATATTGTCTTAGTGTTTCTATTGTTCTGATGAAACAGAATGACTAAAATGCAAGCTGGGGAGGAAAGGGTTTATTTCTGCTTACACTTCCAGGTGACAGTCTATCACTGAGGGAAGTCAGGGCAGGACCTTATTAAGCAGGGCTGGAACTTGGAGGTAGGAACTGATGTAGTAGCCATGGAGGAGTGTTGCTTACTGGCTTACTCAACTTACTTTCTTATAGAACTCGGGGCTACCAGCCCAGGGGTGGCAACACCCACAATGTGCTGAGGCCTTCCTAATCAATCACTAATTAAGAAACTGCCTTACAGGGCTGGAAAGATGGCTCAGTGGTTAAGAGCACTGACTGTTCTTCCAGAGGTCCTGAGTTCAATTCCCAGCAACCACACGCAACCATCTGTAATGGGATCCAACTCCCTCTTCTGGTGTGTCTGAAGACAGCAATAGTGTACTCATATACATAAAATAAATAGATCTTCTTTTAAAAAGAAAGAAAATGTATATATATATATATATATGTATATATATATATATATGTATATATATATATATATATGTATATATATATATATATATGAAGGGTGTGGTGGCACATGCCTTTAATCCCCAGCACTCAGGAATCACTGATCTACAGAGCAAGTTCCAGAAACACCTTGTCTTGAAAAGCCAAAAAAAATAAAGGAAAAGAAAGGAAGGAAGGAAGAAAGAAAGAAAGAAAGAAAGAAAGAAA
>NC_034613.1:80695514-80701144 GCF_900095145.1 Mus pahari
GGAAGGAAGGGAGGGAGGGAGGGAGGGAGGGAAGGAAGGAAGGAAGGAAGGAAGGAAGGAAGGAAGGAAGGAAGGAAGGAAGGAAGGAAGGAAGAAAATGAATACGTTTTTAAAAAGAAAGAAAGAAAAGAAAATGTTTCACAGGCTTGCTTACAGCCCCATCTTCTGGAGGCATTTAATTGAGGTTCCATCCTCTCAGACGGAAGCTTCTGTCAAGTTGACATAAAACTATCATGTTTCCACAATGTCAAATTTATTGAATGAGAATAAAGTCACAAGGTTTACTGGCTTTAGTGACAGCATTTTGCCACAAAGCCTGCCAAACTTGGTAACTTGGCAAATCCAAGTTCTTTATTTATTCCACTCTTAATTACCAATGTTATTTCTTACCTTACACAGCACACCACACACAGTAAGTGTGTGTGTGTGTGTGTGTGTGTGTGTGTTACAGAATGAGTACAACTTATAAAGGCTGCAACAGAGCTGAAGAGACTTCAGAAGGCTTCTGAGAAAGAGTCTATATAGATGAGATCAGTTCCGAGAGGGAGCTGCTCTACTCAGGTTTGAGCATGAAGCTGCTGAATTCAGCTTCAAGAAAAAAAAAAGTCCAAACTGTGTTTGAAGCAGGAGCCAATAGCTCAGGTCCAGGTCCAGACTGGAAAACAGGTCCATCATTTGGAATGGAAAAGCAGGCAGTTCAGTGGGCTCCATAAAGGAAGATATGTGATGTGGGACACGTCAGGAAGTTGTCACTCCTCGATACATACAATATACATCAGATAATAGTTTGTGTGGGGCCGTGATATGGCAGTGTTTTGTGTCCCTCACTTCAGAGTCCAGGCAAGAACGTTACACCCTTTCCTTCACCCAACATGTCTGATAAGTTCTTGAGCCTAGCTTTTCTGATATGATTTTAAGATGTCTACATCACTCAGGGATTTGGGTTTTCCCAAGAAGAAGTCATTTGTGAATCTGTGCTGGGTGGTGCAGCTTGGCACATAATGCAGTTGATGGGTTCATTCAAGGGCCATGGTCATCCTTCTTTCTCCCTCGAAATGAAGTCAAAAGTTGCTTATAAAACCTGCAGGAACTTGGAGCCAGGCGTGGCCTGATCGCAACAGTGTGTGGACATGAAGGAATACCAAGCCACCTTGAGAAAGAACAGGAGGCTGGCATGTGCCACAGCATGGATGAAGTGTGCCGAGGGAAATGAGCTGAAAGACAAACTACATGACTGCACTTACATTGTTGTGGGATATCCAGCAGAGAAGACTGCTCTTGGACATGGGCTTTAGCCAATAGGAAGTCTGTATTAGCTGGTCAGTGATTACACTGGGTGTTCAGTATCCCAGTGTAGCACTGAACCTTTCTCAGCATGAGCTTCCAAGCACAAAAATCATGTCCTAGGTTGACACACTACAATGAACAAGAGAAGCTAGCCGGAAGCTGAATTCCAGACATGAAAAGGCAAGATGAGTCCATTTAGAGACTTCCTCAGAACTATAAACCTGGATGGATGAGGCCTGTGGTTTACTTTTGGCAAGTGGTGCTGTCTACATGCTGAGTTTTGCAGCCTGAATGGTACTTCCATCATGGAGTCAGTTGTACTAAAATCTTGGGCCTACCTAAGGTCTAGGGTCATGTTACAACATCGGGTGGCTAAAGTATTCACATTCATGGAGACGGAAGGTAGAATGGTGGCTGCCAGAGGTGAGAGAGAAAGAAACAGGAAGTTGTAAGTTGGGTTAATAGTTTCACGTTTATATGATGAAAATATTCTGAAGAACTCTGAAACCAAGTTCGGAAGGTATCTCATAACCACATACTACACTTAAAAATGTATACTGTACATTTAAGTGGTATAGGCATAGATGGATGGATGTATACTTAAAAACAGTTAAAGATAGCAGGCTAAGAGAAGAGGGACAAGAGGACCAGAATAGCCACCATGAACAGAATGAAGCAGTGTATCAGGGAGGACGCCGCAGGAAACAGATGACACGCCCAAAGCGGAACTTGGGAGAATTCAATAAAGAAACCTTACAGAAAGCTGCGTATGATAGTGCATGCCTATAATGCTGGCACTTGGAGGTGGAGGCAGGAGAACTGCCGGTTTGAGGTTGGAGCTAGACTCCCAGCATTCATGTAAAAGCCTGCTGCAACAATGCATGCCTAGAACCCCAGCTCTGGAGACATTGCAGAGTCAGTTGGATCCTGGGGCCTTGCTGCTCAGCCATTCTAGCTAAATCAAGTCTCAGGCTCATTGAGAGAACCTGTCTCAAAAACTAAGGTGAGGGGGGGCAATAGAGGAAAGAAGAACCCTCCCTCCCTCCCTCCATCCATCCATCCATGCCTGTACCACACACACACACACACACACACACACACACACACACACGAGTTCAAAATCATGCTCAATTACATACCACCACCACCTCCACCACCAGAACAAACAAACAAAGAAAGAAAAACCACATACAAAATGATAAGAGGACAGACGGAAATCTCCGAGAAACGGTGAACCATCCCAGGGGGAGCACCATGGAAATTATTCCCATGCCAAGGTCTGAAGAGCAAGCAGAGGGTCACATGACATTAAAGCCTAGCCCAGCCTAACACGCCGTTTCCTCAGCCACTGGAGGTCCAAAGCGAAGTAGATACAAATAGATCTGTTCCTGGAGTTTTCTTCTTTCTGTCCTTGCTTGTTTTATTTCCATTATCTTTTCTCCAAGATCAACCTAAGCTGGAATGACATAAAGTCTGCCCCCTGCCCCAACCATGTGGAAAAGTATCCAATGATACAGAGACTACTGACATGCTAAGAGAAGCCGTGCCAAGAGGACAGAGTACAGGCCAGAGAATCTCTATGATCCCCCAAATAAATGCTGTCTCTGGATTTGCCAATGTCCTGAGTCCATAAATCCCCATGTCCTGAAACTCCATCGATGTGGATTTCTGTTACATGCACCAGAAATGGTATAGCACAAAAGGCTTGACTAACACAACCTACCAACCCCCCTACTGCAAGCACACATCCCTCCCCGCCACTCTTTTCCGGTTCCTACCCTTATGAAGGTCATGGAAATCTGTCTTCTCACCAGCCCCCATGGAAATAAGTCAGTGCACTATTTTAGTGTGGTATATGACACCAAGCAACTTAATGGGTTTTTAAAAAATGAATTTAGATCAGTATAGTATTATAGATCATGTTATAATTTTCATTTTAATCTATTCTTTAATAATATTCATAATATATAAGGACAAGGTTTGACTTTCTTCCATTTAACAAGTGATGCATGCTGCTTAATTTATTTCAAATTAAGTATGCACGAAAGAGTATGGCTTATCTACAAATTCAAAATGACATTTTAATTTTGTGTTTGGGGACCAAATGTGTATTAATATGTAGATTGAAATTTAACTATGTGTTGGAGCCCTCCAAACTGCTTCCATGACCTGATATTTGGAATTCTTGAATTTCTCTCTTTAAAAAAAAATCAATTACTTTATTATTATAATTTTCATGTTTTGTTTCTAAAAAAGGAGACATGAGCACTTTCTGGCTGCTATTTGCAAGTACTCTCCAGAAATAACACACTGTGGGGTTGGATCATTTTATTTCCAATAAAGGAAAAGCCAAATTGAATAAAAATTTCCCCTGTTAACATGTGTTTTGAAGAACTAGAGCTCTTGTGATGTACTCAGAGGTGCTTATGAGTCTGAGGTCAAAATTCAAAACTCTCAGCTTTGTGTCTATTGCTTGTTCCCTCTCTTTCTTTCCCATCAAAACTATTTTAAGGGAACAAATCAGTAATTCATTCTGTTATAAGTTGGTATCATTGATGCCATCTCTCTTTCCAAAGTTATCCACTTGAGAATAAGTCAGTCACCCGAATAATAATAGAAAGCTACAAAAGGGGCAGGACCCCCACCACAGGTACAAGAACCCAGTGAGCCAGTGACCAAGTGACAGAGGAACTGGCCAGCAAATACCTCATCAGCATCTGGCAGCATTTATGTTTGTACTGGTTACTTTTCTCATCACTGTGACAAAGCACTTGACTAAAGTAACTTAAGGGTCAGTTTATTTGGGTTCATACTTTGAGAGTACCGTCCATCATGTCCGTCACAGTGGGAGAGTCAGGGCAGCAGGAGCCTGAGGCTGCTGGCAGCATTCCATCCACAGTCAGCAATGGAAAGAGATAACTGTGCCTGCTCAGGTCGCCTTCTCCTTCTCCTGACCTCAGTCCTTGGTGTAGTACTCCGCACACTAGGGTGGGTCTTCTTACCTCAAGTTACCCAATCTAGAAAGTCCTCAAGGATGTGGCCAGGCGTCGATCCCCTAGGTGATTCCATCAGGTTAACAGTCCACTGTGATCATCACAACATTTGGAATTAAATGATGTTCTACAGTTATTTTTTTTAAACCTTAACCCCCTGGATATTCTTTATACCGAAACTGAAGTTGAACATTTTGAACTCATGTCCTAGCTCCCAGCTCTATGACCTTCAGCAACTTCTTATTTCCCTTTTCGTTTTTCTAACGATGTTTCTGCATATGAATGAGGAATTAAAATTTTTTACCCAGTGAGCTTAGCCAGTCCACAGTGTGGGCACACCACCATCAGTGCAAAGCGGGGAGAATGTCCCCTTGGACTTGCCTTTGGTTCTTTTCACTGCAGTATATTAGCAAGCAGGCAGATGGATGAGAGCACCTGAGGATGAAAGTGATAATGATCTCCATGTGAACAGATGCAGCTCATCAAAGCAGCCCAAAGAGAATGAGGGCTTCACCTGGCAGACGAACAAAAGCCTCATTTTCATAACATAATTAGGCTGAGGCAGGTAGAGTAGAGATTTGCAAGTGTGGTCCCCAGACCTGCATTACTGACGAGTATTTCCGGAAATATGAATTATTATTATTATTATTGTTATTATTATTATTAAAATATTTATTATTTATTTTATGTATATGAGTGCTCTGTCTGCATGTACATCTGGTGCCGGGAGAGAGCATTGGATCCCATTACAAATGGTTGGAGCCACCATGTGAATGCTGGGAACTGAACTCAGGAGTTCTGGAAGAGTAGCCAGTGCTCTTAACCACTGAGCCATGTTGCCGCCAACCCCTCCTGGAAATCTATAATTCCTAAACCTCAGCTCAGGCCTGAGGAATCAGAAACTTTGAAACTGGGGTACAGCAATTTGCATTTTAACAAGCCTGTCTGAGATTCATGAAAATCCATGGTGTTTCCAGGGTATCCAGAATCTAATTGATCCTTTTTTTTCAAGTGCTAAATGACATCAAAGAAATGCCTTCAAAGATAGAGAAAAATATTAGAACTTAAAACTCTGTATGTGCGTGTGTGTGTGTGTGTCCATGTGTCTGTGTGTCTGTGTGTGGTAGAGGTGGCTTGCTATGTATCTCAGGCTGGGCTTGAGCTCCTAATCTTACATCCTCTGTGGACTAAGTACTGGGATTACAGGCACACCTCCACCACAGCTAGAGGGTAAAATTCTACACATAAGCCCTTCATCAAATATGAAAGCAAAAGGAAAAGAAATTCAGACATAGAGGTCTTAATTTAAACACACGCACACACACACACACACACACACACACACACACA
>NC_034613.1:80701194-80708694 GCF_900095145.1 Mus pahari
AGAGAGAGAGAGAGAGAGAGAGAGAGAGAGAGAGAGAGAGAGAGAGAGATTTCCAGCGAACTTTGCTGCCCACTCCAATACCAGAACCTGCACCATAGTGTAACACGATTTTTGTAATGTCACATTCTTGTTCTCCTTTTTTCATGGGCTTTCTGAGACTGAAAGTTATTGTAAGGATGATGTGTGTACTTAGAAATGGTCCTTTATGGGCAAAGCCACATGCAAACCTGAAGGATTTCTCTCAAGAGAAATGATGAATTTAGCTGAAGGTTCTCCATGACACCGATGAATCTGCCCTATGAATAGGTACAAGATTGGACTTTTCTTGTGGCCTTTGGAGAGCCCACACATTCATTCTTTCTATTTGCATTCTATCTATCTATCTATCTATCTATCTATCTATCTATCTATCTATCTATCTATCTATGGTACTGATAATTAAACCTCAGGGATTTCTTAAGCAAGTACTCTTCTACTGAGTTATACCTCCAGTGTCTTGCTATGTAGCACAGACTGGTCTTAAACTCTCAGTTCTCCCACCTCCACCACTGAAATGCTGGGATTACACACATGTGCACCACCACACTTGTAGACTTTGGGGACCTCATGCGTGTGTGTGTGTGTGTGTGTGTGTGTGTGTGTGTGTGTGTGAAGGGTGAATGAATGGCCTTTCAAGTACCTGATAGCTTTAGCTGTGTTCCAGGAACACCTTCCTCCTATGCTCTAAGTACTGTCCAATGAAACATTCTGTGATGGGGAAATCTCCTGTAGCCTGCAACATCAACCTGTGACACACCACTCAATATGTGAGCCAGTAGGTGCATCACTGAAGAAATGGAGTTAAAATCTCACGTACTCTTAACCAATTTAAATTTGATAGCCACATGTTGGTCAGAGTTATAACTGAAAGTTACTGTTCGCATCAAATAATGCTATATACTTAATGTATGCTAAGGAAAAGTATCCTGTTTCTCTGAAATTCAAATGTACTGATCAACTACCATCGTTATTTGCTAAATCTGATCCGAGTTGTGGAAAGTTTGGTGGAAAGGTTTTTCTGGTCAGGTATGGTGGTGCACAGTTCTGATCCCAGCACTAAGGAAGCAGAAGGAGCATCATGGTGAGTCTGAGGCCAATATAGTCTACACAGGAACTTCTAGATTGAACATCACAAAAGAAAGAGGAGGAAGAAGAGAAGGAAGAGGAGGAGGAAGAGGAGAAAGGAAGGGAGGAGCAAGGAGAAAGGGAGAGGTGGGTTTGTCATTACCCACAGGACAGAGGCACAGTTCCACCCTGTTACACTAGGCAGCCTAAGGAGTTCCCTTAATTTTTTTTTTAAGGACTTCTACTCAGGTGTGTCCAAAAAGAATTTTAGAACAAGCCAGAGTGAAACAGATTCGGAGTTTCTAAAATAGACATGAAATAAAAAAGAACGAGCATCTGAGAGCATGGGTGTGGGCTTCTCAAAGAGGAGTTGCACTTTTCTTAATGATATGAATGTGTGCGCCTGTATGTACCTGTGCACACGTATGCATATGCATGGAGAGGCCAGAAGCTGATGTTAGATGTCTTCTTTGGTCAATTCCCACTTTATTATTTGAGAGAAGGTGTCTCACTGAGCCTGGGGTTTGTTGATTGAAGTAGGCTGGGTGGCTAGCTCCGTGCCTGTTTTTGTTGTTGGTTTGGTTTGGTTTGGTTTTGTTTTTTTGTTGTTGTTGTTGTTGTTAATTCTGGGGGATTGAACTCAGCTCTTCATGGATTCATGGCAAGCATTTTACTGGCTGAGCCATCTTTCCAGTCCAAAAGACATGTTGGAAATAGAACATAACCAAGGCAGTTAAGAGAAAGAGAGATGCTTAGAGATAGATTCCACTGTACCTAAATATGAGTGCATGTTTCTAAGTGGAGAATGCAATGAAATGTCTTAGCATGAGCTGTAGGTACCATCTCAAGTTATATCTTGAGAGTTAAGAACTTTCTTTCTTTGCTCTCTCCTTTGGGTATGCATGACTCTAGGACAGCTCCAGTGGTGCCTTGGATGGGATTATAATCTACTAAGGGAAAACCAGGAGCCATTATGGTTGCACAAGGGCTTTATGACATGTCTCTTACTATATGTGCGGTTTCTGGTGAGATTACTCAAAAATGGTGAGTTTATATCTGGGAAGGGAGAGGGGCCTCAGGGAAATGTTATTTGGGTTACAAACTTGATTCCCGGGTGATGAGAGGCTTCAACCAGACTCCTGGGAGTCAGCTTCCTCCCCATATTCCCACAATTTATCCTTTGACCTGGCCTCAGAAGAAAGAAAGTTCTGTCTCCATAACCAGAAAAAAAAACATATTTGAGTGCATTTTGACCAAATAAGGGTACAAGACTAGTTGTTCTCTTTTGAAGTCAGTTTTAAGAGAAATAATGGCTGAGGAAATATAAGTGATGAGTTAAAAGACAAATTTGACTGGAGATGAGGTCCAAGGATAGAGGGCTTATCTAAGAAGCCACCCATGTGGTACTCTTGTGGTTATCTCTCAACCACTGGCTCCATCCTCTACAGACAAGTTGTGACAGAAAATGGGAGGCAGTGTCCAAGAGGCTAATTTCAGCCCAAATGATTCTAGGTTTGGAGTATGTAGTCCCAGGTACTTAGCATGTTATCTGTGAGCCTTGCTATTGATTGCCAGGCAGACATTGCCTTCTTACCTATTCAATCCCCTAGTCACTTCAATGGCTGATTACCATATTAAAGTCATTGTGGGAATTAAAAAAAAACATAAGATCAGAATTCATTTATTATTCCTATATTTGTGGCTTTGCTTTGCTTCAAAAACAAAACCAAAAATATATGGCAACTAGAAGAATATTGCTAGTTCTCTAGAAAACTTAATAGTGGTTTTTGACAACCCTATAATTTCCAGCTGTGATCAAATAGAGGTGCCATAATTCTCTCTTCTTTGGGTATAGAAAAGAAACCAGTACTTGATGCCTCCAAACTCATCATTGATATAATAAAGAAGGTATTACTTTACAACTGCATATTAAGTGGGTAGTTAATAACCCTGTGTGTGTGTGTGTGTGTGTGTGTGTGTGTGTGTGTGTGTGTGTGTGTGTTTCATTTCTTTATCTTTATTTTCTCTTTAGACAATGTCTCATTATATAGCTCAGGCTAGCCTGGAACTTGATACATTGCCCAGATTCAAGATTCTCCTGCCACAGCCTCTTGGGTGCTGGGTTTACAGGCATGTGCTGCCACCACCACATTCACCTTTGAAAACATTATTTTAGAAAAGATTTCTTTATTTTGATTTTGTGTGTATGGGTATTTTGCCTGCATCTATGGCACCACACCACTTGCATGCCTGGTGCCTCCGGAGGTCAGAATAGGGTGTCAGATTCCCTAGAACTGGAGTTACAGACAGTTGTGAGTCACCATGGAACTGGGAATTGAACCTGGGTCCTCTGAAAGAACCACCAGTGCTCTTAACTGCCTACCCATCTCTCTAGCCTGAACAACACAATTTTAAGGCATTTTTTAAAGATTTATTTATTTATTATATGTAAGTACACTGTAGCTGTCTTCAGACACTCCAGAAGAGGGCGTCAGATCTTGTTACGGATGGTTATGAGCCACCATGTGGTTGCTGGGATTTGAACTCTGAACCTTCGGAAGAGCAGTCGGGTGCCCTTACCCACTGAGCCATATCTCCAGCTCCTTTAAGGCATTTTTTATTAGATATTTTCTTCCTTTACATTTGAAATGCTATCCCCAAAGCCCCCTTTACCCTCCCCCCGCCCAGCTCCCCAACCCACCCACTCCTGCTTCCTGACCCTGGCGTTCCCCTGTACTGGGACATAGAAAGGTATTTTGAAATTGGCCATCCCTTCCCAAGAATAGCAGAAAAAGACACACATGGTATTTAAAAAACAAACAAACAATGTTCTAGGAGACAGAACACTCTTGTTACTGAGAACTGTTAGAGTTTGGAATGATATCTGTGATATTTTTAAAATATTTATTTATTTATTTTATGTATACGTGAGTACACTGTAGCTGTCTTCAGATACACTAGAAGAGGGCATCTGATCCCTTTACAGACGGTTGTGAGCCACCATGTGGTTGCTGGGAATTGAACTCAGGACCTCGGGAAGAACAGTCTTAACTGCCGAGTCATTTCTCCAGCCTATTTGTGATTTTTTTTTTAAAAAAAGGAAAGTTGCACTATAAGTTAGCAGATTTTTAAAATAAATCTTGATAAAATCATTTCTAGAGCATCACCTTTGAAATTTTTCCATTTTCTCCATTTCCTAATATCCTCACATAGATACATAGTGAGCTTTAAGAGCTGACAACTTACCCCCAGTGGGTTTCCAGCAAGAATTTCTCAGCACTCATCTTGCTCTGTTCCCTTTCCTATCACTTTACTAAAGAGAAGCACTGGGTCTGGAAGACAGCTGATACTCTGCCTCCGAGATGCAAGCATGTGAACACACTCCTAGGATAACTCTGGGTTAACTCAGAAACACAACATCTACCCTGGAGGGCACTTCCCTGTGACTGGTACCCACACTGGGTATGGGTGCCCTCTCATCCCTTGACAACATCAGAGCCAAATCAACATCTGGGCGGACTTAATAGAGATGCTAATTTTCAAACATATTTGGATGATTTCTGTTCCCTGAATAATCCATACATTAAGGAAAAAGAAAAAAAAAAGGCTCTTCTACTAAAGTCCACCTAAAAGACTCCAGTTCACTTTCCCATAATGATAGTATCCTTTAAAACACGGAGGAAACTGTGTCTTCCAGACACAAGTCTGCTGCCATATGAACTCCAGGAAACTGTAGCAGCATGCACAGGTTCAAGCCAGATGGGATCCCAGTGTTGAGAGAAAGAAGTGGACACAGGTTCCCATTCCTAACCAAGAAGCCATCTGCAGTTGAGACACATTTGCAAAGGAAAAAATAGTTTTATTTTCCAATGGAGTCTTATTAGGTATCTTAACTATTCTTAAGAGTGGATCTCATGGCCAGCAGTATATGACCAACACAAACAGAACTCAATGGTACTTTTATAGACTTTTGTCTCATTTTGTATTGCTTGGTGTGTGTGTGTGTGTGTGTGTGTGTGTGTGTGTGTGTGTGTATCCTACTCTTAGGTGATTGGATCTGGGAGGCAGACTAAAGTCCTGTGCAATAGGCAATTGTTAATCCCACCAGGTGAGAGTAAGACCACTACCACAATTTCTTAACCAAATTTGTAGCAAGTTAACTGGCCAGAACCATGTACACTGGCCAGGTTCACCCCTGAGACCCACGCTCAGCATATGGCACCAAATTATGTTTGTCAGGGGCTTATAAAGACAAAAAGCCACAAGGCTACATACTTCCTGCCTTCGTACAATCAGAGGCAAGCATACATCCTGACATACTTCCTGCCTACATACCTCTCTCTTGCTTATGTATGATCAAGCACACATGCTATGCTATTGGGACAACCAAGCTGGTTTACAAAAGCCAAACCAAATAATTTGTTATCCCATTCAAAGAACAGCCCCGAGCACTCCAGGAAGTTATCTGTCCTTGGGCAAGTGGGGCTTATTGGTTAGGGGCATTTTTGTTTTATAGATCTCTTAAGCATGGCAATTTAAAGTTAAAATATAATGTTATTCAGAGCAACCAACAAATTTCCTCGAGGGTCAAGAGTCACGTGAGTAAAGTGTAGACCCAAAAGGACAAGCTGTACCTACTGGATATGTTTTTTTTCATAGAAGCGTATAAACAAATAACAATAGCCAGTTGTAATGAATGATATGAAGTAAACTCCTGTCTGCTACACCTGGAAGGGGCACAAAAATGCATTCTAAGAACAACTTTGTGTTTTTGAACTGAAGTCACAAGTCTTGTCCTTGGAGTGTTCTCACAAGGCCTCTCAGAAGTCTCCCCATATAACTCCTTCCTTGGACTTTGTTCCGACAAGTGGTCTTTTGCTTGTATATCATAGTTTCCAATTTGTTTTTACAGATTTTGTTTTTATGTGTCTCTGTAGATGTGCTGCTTGCTCTCTCTCTTTTAAAAAAAATCGGCTTTTGTTTGCCTATTTGTTTTCTAAACAAAGAGAACAAGAAAGGGTTGGGTGTGTGGGGAGGAGTTGGGGGTGGGAACCACATCCAGAATATATTGTATGACAAACTCACAGCCAGTCTAAAACAACAGCTAGACCAAGACCTCAGAATTATTAATGAAGCTTAACACCACTTCACCTGTGGTCTCCTGCCTCAAACCCTGGGAGATTGCAAGGTTTACTGTCTTAAAATGATCACCTTTTGCATTTATTTTTTGAATTTCATATATATGTACTGTATTTACATCACTAATCCCTCACTTCTCTCTTCAATCTGCTACTCCTCCTCAAATTCATGGCCTCTTTTCCTTTAACTATTGTTACATGCACGTGTGAGTGAGTACGTATATAAATACAACCTGCCTAGTTCATTTAATGTTGCTCATATATGTTTATGTTTAGGTCTGACAACTTGGGATTGTCCCTGGAGAAAGATGGTTTTCCCTCTCTCTGTTGTCATTAATTGCCAGTACTTCTTCATCTAGGGGTGTGGCCTTCTGAGATTCCCCCCATCCATATTTTGGTGTCATCATTATCCAGGTGTTGTTTAGGCAACCATATTGCTGAGATTTCATGGGTGTACCTTCCCTGTCATATATAGAAGATACTATCTCACAGCAGACACCCTAGTCCATTGTCTCTTATTTCTGTCCTCATGTCTGAGATGTTCCCTGGGCCTTCTGTGTGTATTGGATTTTTGATCATTTATGGCTCTCTGTAATGGTTTAATGCCTGCTACAAAAAGAAGCTTCTTCGATGAGGGGTAAGAGCTTATCTGTGGATATAGGGATCCTCTCCTCTCTCCTCTCTCCTCTCTCCTCTCTCCTCTCTCTTCTCCCCCTTCTCCCCTTCTCTCTGTCCCCTTTCTCCCTCCTCTCTCTTTCCTCTCTCCTTCCCTGTCCAAGTTAGGGAGACTGATACTGGGATGAAACAGCATGACTAAAAAGTAAGTTAGGGACAAAAACATTTATTTGGCTTATACTTCCACATCACTGTTCATCATTGAAGGACGTCACAACAGAAGACTGAACAAAGCAAGACCGTGAAGGCAGGAGCTGATACAGAGCTCTGCTCTGCTCACTGGCTTGCTCCTCATGGCTTGTTCAGTTAGCCTTCTTCCTTATAGAACCAAGGACCACAGCCTTGTTATTGGCATGACCCAAATAAGCTGTGTCCTCACACATCAATCATTAATTAAAAAAAAAAAAAAGCTCTACAGACTTGCCTACAGCCTGATTTTTATGGGTGACTTAAGTTTGTGTCAAATTAGCATAAAACCAGCCAGAGCATTCCCTCTTTCCCTCTCTGTCCCTTCTCTCTCTTCCCTCTCTTTCTCATTTTTTCTCCTCCCTCTCTCTCCTCCTCTCTCTCCTCTTTCTCCTCT
>NC_034613.1:80710122-80716917 GCF_900095145.1 Mus pahari
TCTCTGTTCTGTCTGTCTGTCTCTGTCTGTCTGTCTGTCTGTCTGTCTGTCTCTCTCTCTCTCTCTCTCTGTATATCTCTGTCTCTGCCCCGTCTCTGTTCTCTCTCTCTCTCTCTCTCTCTCTCTCTCTGTGTGTGTGTGTGTGTGTGTGTGTGTGTGCACATTCTCGTGCACATAAGGCTGAAACCATCTTATAAGCATGTCTCTCAGAGACTATGAAGAGACAGTAGAATCGGCTGTTCTATTCCAACCCTTCCCTCCATCACCAGCACCCTTTTGCAACCTCAGCTGACACTAGAAGACAAGGAGGAGAGGCACTGTTGTGCTCCTGGTGAGAGGTCGCTTCCTCATGCAGCGAGTGAGCTATAAGGGAGAGGGGCGGGCAGAGGCTTGCACAGCTGTTTGATGCTGCCAAACCACGCGGTGTGTGTGGAAGAACACAAAGGTCGCGGCTCGGGGCGGGAGAGAGACTTAAAGGAAGGGGACCTTGGCGTTCAGCTCCCCGCCCTGACTAGCAGAACTATAGAGATCCGTCGGGACTGCTTTAGGGAGGATTGTTGGGTGAACTTTGGAAATGCTCTCTGGGGTTGCAGGGAGCGCGAACCTGGAGTCTGGTGCCCCCTAGTGGACTACAGATATCCGAACTGGAGCTACCTCGAGGATCTGAGAGGGCTAAGTGGCTGAAAACCAGAACATGGCTTTCCCACCAATCCTCTGACCCATTGCTTTCAGAATGTGGAAAAGGGACCTCGGGCATCACCGAGGCACAGTACGCAATAGCACAGGGCTATCCTGTGGGTGGCCGCAGCAAAGGAGAAGCCCAGCTTAAAGCTAAATACAGGGCAAACAAGGTTGTTTACATTTATAATCCCAGCACGCAGGAAACTGAGACAGCACGATCACAAGTTCTAGGCGAGCCTGGGGGTGTGGTGGGGTGGGTCACGGCATCCGATCTGGAAAAGGACCTTCCCCTTAGGAAGATCTAAGTCTCCCTTCCATGGCCACCATTCTCAGACTAGAGGAATTTGTAACCAAGACCATCTGCTTTACCAATCAAGAGAGCACAGAGAGTTCTCAGAGCCACCCAAAGCACCCGGACTCAAGTGTTTGAAAGCAGGGATTGGAAAACATAAAATGGGGTCACATATAGTAAGCCAGTAAATTGAGACCCATCAACACGTCAGTGGCATCTGTCCAGACACGGGGCATAGACTTGGAAAGCAGGCAGAAGGAGAACTAAATATTAGTGTGCCACTTAATAGAGTTATTACCTCGGGAACTCCTAACCCAATCCCAATTTCTTCATTTGTAAATAAGGGTAAGCCTTAATGTGAAACCCAAGTGTGTGCTGCAAATCTGTAATACAGGACTTGGGACTCGGAGGCAGGAGGTTCAAGAGTTTAAAGTCATCCTTAGCTGCATTACAAGTCTGAGTTTGAGAGTCCCGTCTAGGATACACAAGAGAGGCAATTCTGTCTCAAGAATGAAAGGGAGGATGAGCCCTGGTAGGCATTTCTAATACGTTAGAAAAAGGATCAGAGTGGGTATTATAAATAAACAGGAGTTGCTGCTTATTTATACATAGGTTGACGCTTGCTGTCAGTTCCCATGTATCTTTATTTGGGGAAAGACCTGAAGAAGTCTATGGCAAACGACAAAAAGAACTAGTAAACTTGAAGTTTAAAAAAAGCATGGGTTGAGGTGATGGCTCATGTGTGTAGCCCCATTACTCGGGAGGCCAAGGGAGGTGGAGCACAAGGGCCACCCTGGGCTACCCCACCCCCCTGAAATAAAAAACAAAAACAAAAACCATAAAACAAAAACCAAATAATCCACTCCAAAAAAAAAAAAAAAAAAGAGTAAGGAATGCTGACGTGGCTAATCATCAATCCAGACTCGGTGACCGGAGCTCCAAGTTTGGTTGTGAATTTCCTGGAAGCTGGGGTGTAGAAAAGAAACATGAGGGGCCACACAGTTCTGCTCATCAGAGAGAGGAAGAAGCAGAACTTCTCAAAGGCCATGAGG
Source organism: Mus pahari (assembly GCF_900095145.1). Taxonomy (NCBI): domain Eukaryota; kingdom Metazoa; phylum Chordata; class Mammalia; order Rodentia; family Muridae; genus Mus; species Mus pahari. The sequence goes on from NC_034613.1 coordinate 80,712,148, forward strand.
ATTCTCCTGGCTCCCGGTTTCAGAAGCTGGGTATCAGGGGGAGATTTTCTGGCTTGGCTAAAAAATGACTTCAAAGGTTTTCTTTCCTGGGGGGGGGGGTGTCCAAACCTGTTACCAGAAGTCATGTACTAATCCAGACTGTGACAATTACTCTCCATAATCTTTCCCTGCTGTTATGAGGTCATCCAGATGCTTTGTAGACTCGCTGCTTCCACCCCCAAGGAAACATCCTGTCACCCACATCGAAGTCTCAGATGGAGAACAAATCTCTTGAGCATATAAGGGTAGTTTTAGATTAAATAGCTAAATTCAAAAGGTTCTCTTTCCATGGCCCAATTCTGGCCCTACTACTCTTCCATCAAAGGCCATGGTCATCTTTCAGGAGCATTTATAGAAGAAGTGAACATCCTTTGCCCAAAACCACTACAGGTGAGCTTTCCCAGCCAACCACTAAGGCACCTTAACTAATCTGCATATGCTAACGTGGGCTCCAAGAAAGGCTTCAAAATAAGTCCCTGTCCTCCCTCACCTTTACTTTAATCCCCACATAGGTTTTGCTTTTACCATATGGTAATTATTTCCAAATCACAAGTGCAAACACTCACTCTGATTGGAAAATTAGCAGATTTCAAACTCAGGTAATTTGTCCCTAATGAGGAACTTGTTGAACTGAATTTAACAATTAACTCGAACACCCTTTGCTGCCTGCCTGTAAGGCAGGGAGTGGAAGACAGAAGGGTAAGTCAAGGGCTTGGGTCCAGCAAGTTAAGGCTGCGTTGAGGAAAGGCGTGTTCATGAGGCTCTTAGAACCTCAGAGACTCGGCTGTTCAAAGAGCTATATGTGTATACAGTATATTTGAATGCATATGAAAGTAGAGCAACTAATATAATAAGTGTTCCTGTACCCAGAATCCACCTCCTATTGCTATGGGGGAGGTCTCCACCCCAGCAGCAATCTTGGTTCTTGTGCTCCCCAAAGAGAAGAATTCAGCTAGGACACAGTAATAGACCGAGAGGAGGGAGGGTTTAACTAGATTAAGCAAGGAAGCATGAGCAAACTCTTTATGGGAAAAAAGTGGATCTAGATGAGCAACCAAACCCCCAATCCTAGCACGCATGGGGTTTACATCTCTCTACTGCCCTTGTACCTTTCCCAGGGTAAGCACTTCCAGGAAAGGGGTGTACTTTTCTTGGAAGCCCATTTTACCCAGAATCCAGTCCACATAGATATAAATGATATAAAAATATTCATAGGGGTTTAAGTACCCTTAAAGCTTTTGAAAATTCAGTGAAGGAAAGGGTAAGAGTATTCTGTGCATGTTCCCTTGGAGTCTTGAAGTTGCTTTAATGTAACCTCTCTAGCAGCATGGACCACTTTCTCCCACTTTCCCTTCCATCCTGTTTTTGGCAGGTCCTAAACTGGCTTATCTGGAGTTTATCACAGCCACTTTCTTTATATCTAGATCATCAGTTAACCATCACTATTATCTTTATACCATTTCAGGAACCTCATCAATGCCTGCTTGTTGCTCCTTAGATCTGCCATATTATACTGTATTAATGTAACATACTTAATGAAATCAGAAGCAGTAGATAGATGTTGCTGCTGTTGGTAACTATCTCCTGGAGCTAACCTCCTATTTAACACCACCACTCTCCACTCATGACTAATCTGGTATCAGCTTTGTAGAAGGAACTGGAAACCTGGAAGACAGATAAACAAGAGTACTGCAAGAGAACACTGTCAAACTCTCTCTCTCTCTCTCTCTCTCTCTCTCTCTCTCTCTCTCTCTCTGTCTCTCTCTCTCTCTCCCCAACTCCACCACCACAGGCTCCCAAGCTCCTGGGAAGATGAAATCTGTGAGTTTTAGTTAACTGCTAGAATGGTTAGGATCCCCTTCCTGGGCATTTTGCATATGATTGTGCAGAGCTTTTCAAACCATTTTCTTTCACCCTGCTTAGTCCACTTCTGGGGCCCTTGATTTCTGCCCAAGTAACCGCAGACTGTAAGGATTTCAAGGTCACCCAAGCATAGAACCATTGCTCTTACTGTGATCCTTAATGACCAACTCCAATCTCGAGATCTAGCACCCAATTCATGCTTGCGACTGTTTCTGTATCTGACTTTGCTCCCTCGTCTCCAGAATGCCAGTGACCCTACCCAGCAAAACAAAACAAATAAACAAAACAAAACAAAAAACCCACTAGCCACATGTGGCTAAGCACTCAAAAGATAGCTAGTGAAAATAGGTAAATTTAAAATGCGTTTACCTACAATTATTTTAAAATTTAAAAATTGCCAAGCATCGTGGTACAAACCTTTAATCCCAGCACTCGAGAAGCAGAGGCAGGCAAATCTCTGAGTTTGAAGCCAGCCTGGTCTACAGAGGGGATAACCAGGACAGCCAGGGCTATGAAGAGAGAACCTGTCTCAAAATAAAATAAAATAAAATAAAATTTAAAAATTGGTACTTGATTCACTTACCAGAAAAAATATCAGTGAATTTGAGAAATGGATCTGCATTTTAAACAAAGATTTATTATTTATTTGTCTGTACATGTGTGCCTGTATGTATGCATGCAGATACAGAAGAAATGAGAAGGAAGTTGGGACCCCTGGAGCCGTGATTATGGTAGTCGTAAGCCACCTGACAAAGACCCTGGGAAAATAATGTGGGTCCTCTGGAATTGCTGCAAGCACTTACCCACTGAGCCATTTCCCCAGCCTCCTGGATCTGCATTTCAACTGTAAGTTTTCTACAAATATAAATTCACATCATGCATTTTTATATGTGTGTGCATGCATTGGGAGTTGGGGGGAACATGGACATTAGGGGTAACCTCAGCTGTCTCTTCCAGATAAGATCTACCTTATTTTTTTAACTTTTTATTGATTCTTCATGAATTTCCTATCACTTACCCAATCCCACTCCTCTCCCTGTCCCTCCATATCTGCACTCTGCTCTCACAACCTCAACACCACCAAAAAAAAAAAAAAATTTTAAAAATTAAAAAATTGAATTAAAACAAATGTTTTTAAAAAATCTCACCATGGAAACTGAGGTGTGTCACTGTGTGTCACAAGAGTATATCCTTTGTCCAAACAGCTTTACTTGCCAATGTTCAGTGCAGTGAGTCCTTGGTCTGGTTTGAGGCTTCTGGCTTCTGCTACACTATCAACACTGGATCCTCACCAGGACTCCTCTTGGATATCCTGTTGTTGCCCTGTGTCATGGAGGTCCTACAGCGTTGGTTCTGCAGGATTAGCCCATTCAAATGCTCCAGCAGTTCATGAATGGGATTTGGGTCTGGGTGGTAGCTGAGTTGGTCAGCCCACCAGCTCTCCTGTGCCTGTGCCACAAGGGCCAGCTCTCCTGCCTTGCCCAGGCCAGTGGTGGGGCCTGCTCTCCCAAGTGCTATAGCTGGCAAGGGGAGGGCCATCTCTGCTTTCATATCCTGGCTTGGGGGAAGTTCTTCTGAACCCACACTACTGCAAAGCAAACAAGTAGTGGGGCCAGCACAGGGGTAGGATCAGATCTGCACAGCTCTGGGATATCAACATGGCCACAGGTGGCAGCACAGAACAGGGACATCCACATGGCTTTGGGTGGTAACATGGGACACAGTCATTGACAGATTTCTGCTGCTGCAGGGCCACAGACTCAGACATGGCCCTCAGCAGCAGCAAGGACCAGGACTTTAGGATGACCTCAGGTAGCAGTGTAAGCCACGCCCATCAGGCTGTTCTTCATCACCCTTGAGTTTCCAGTTTCTCCTCTCCACACAGTGCACAAAAAAAGGCTTTTTCTTTCCCATCTCTCTACCACACCCACTTCCACATGAAGCAGGCATGCCTCTGAGTATCTTCTGCCCACCGGCTGCCACATGGCAGATCTACCTTAATTTTTAAGCAGGATCTAATTTTGAGGTCAGAGAGAAGCTTCAGGGAGTAAAAGGGCTAGCCCTCATGCATGATAAGGCAAGTTCAATTCTCAAAACTCTATAAAATACAATTGTTGCGGCCAACAGCTCTAATTCCAGTGCTTTGTGATATGAGAAGAGAGTTGGCAACAGGAGAATCACCCTGAACCTCAGGAGCCACCTCTCCTGGAGCGTACAGAACAGCAGCAGAAACAGCAAGAGACACTGTATCAAAGGTATGACATACCTACACTTCCATGCATGTACACACTTCCATGCATGAATTATGAGTAAGAATTCATCTTAGGGAGGCCCCTTGGTCTTGCAAACTTTATATGCCCCATACAGGGGAACCCCAGGGGAGTGAGTGGGTAGGGGAGCAGGGCGGGGGGGTATAGGGGACATTTGGGATAGCATATGAAATGTAAATGAAGAAAATATCTAATAAAATAATTTTTTAAAAAAGAATTCGTCTTAAGAAAGAAAAGCTGGCTGTGGTGGCACATGCCTTTATTTTAAGTATTTGGAAGGCAGAGGAAAGCATACCTCAGTGATTTCAAGGCCAGCCTCGAACATAGTGAGCTTCAGGACATACAGGACTACCAAAAAGGTTGGGTAGAGAAAGAGGTTCAAGTGAAGTCACAAAATGTAACCAACTAATATTCTCAATCCAAACCAAATTCAAATTACAAGGTAGAGATAATTCCAGGGAAATAAGAGATGCCACTACTGGTGAGATGGCTCAGTGGGTAAGAGCACCCAACTGCTCTTCCAAAGGTCCAGAGTTCAAATCCCAGCAACCACATGGTGGCTCATAACCATCCGTAACAAGATCTGATGCCCTCTTCT
>NC_034613.1:80718447-80720229 GCF_900095145.1 Mus pahari
GCAAGATGCTCATCAGACAAGTCTGCCATGGGCTCCCTTGCATAGGAGTGCCAGCCTATTTCAGTGTGACAGCCCTAATCAGGCCAGGTGGGGGTGGTGCACACCTTTTCTAGCGCCACTCCGGAACAGAGGCAGGTGGACATCTGTGAGTTTTCAGGCCACTCTGGTCTACACGGTGAATTCAGGACAACCAGAGCTACCCAGAGAAACCCTGTCTCCAAAAACAAACAAACAAAAAAAGCTATTAGTGTTTCACAGCGCATCTGCATCAATTGCATTTCAGACTCTGCACTCAAGCTTTTTAATTTAAGGAAATACCAAGTTCCCTTGAAAGACATTTCTCCTGGGTCATAAGTCAAGTTCTTATGTATTTAACACAGGGAAATGAGTTTTACAAGCCACGACCTTCTGTCACAAGGCACAACATATATGAATCTTGGTGACTCTGTGCCAAAACTAGAAGGGTGGCAGCCTGGGTCAGGATAGGAAATGGGGAATTGACGGTTAACAGGTACAGTTTCAATCCCCCAAAACAAAAATGTTCTAGAACTATGTTGCACAACAATGGGATTGCACTTATTAATACTGAGCTACATCCTTAAAATTGTTATAAGAGGGCAGGTGTTGGTGGTACCCATCTGAAATCTCAGCACTCAGGAGGCAGGGGCAGCTGGTGGGTCTCTGTGAGTTCAAGGCCAGCCTGGTCTATGTAGTGAGTTCCAGGGTAGCCAGGGCTACAGAGAAACCCCGTCTCAAAAAAAAAAAAGTCATTAAGGAAGGTATGCTCCTCCCTTGCTCCCTCAAAAAATAGTTAAAACAGAAAAATGCGTGTTTTTAAATCACCATTTACAAATAAGCCTCTAAATTATTAAAGTTTACTGTTGCCATTTTAATAATTAGATAAATGTCAATCTGGAAAAAAGTAATATTAACCTAGTTTAGATGTGGATACACATCAGGACATTACAATAAACTTGACTTTATCAACAACAAAAAATAGCAAGTAAAATAGCACTAGTTTAAACAATTCCTTCCTGAGTTCTACGTAATACTGTACTATTGTGCTTTTTTTGTTTTGTTTTTAAGCTATAAAACATTGGCACATTAAAAACACCAAAAAAATGAAGTAAAAACTGAAAATTGATTTAGCTCAATACTGGTGCCTATTTTGAGAGGAGGAAAGTAAGGCAAGACTTAAGACTGTGGGGCAGTTGGTGGTCCTCCCCTCCCTGTACCTCTGTACTGGCCACCTGTGTGTCCCTGGTGACTATGCTGAATGGCGGCTCTGGGCACAACCACTCTACGTGGCATGAATTGCAGCTGCACATTCTGGCCTCTAGCCTGCAGCTGTTCTATCTGGGCAGCAGGGTACTGGATACTCTGTGACGGAAGACTATGCCAATGACTCTGCTGGGTGGAACCTAGCTGACATACCACAGTTGCCTGAGGCTGGCGAACCCTCCCTTCCTCAGCACGATTAAGGAGACCACTTTGCTGAGCTGACACTGCCCATTGCTGAATGTTAGACCTCTGGGGGATTGATGGTGGCACTGGCCATGGAGGGACAGGAGCCCTAGGTGGCTGATGCTGTTTTGGAATCAATACATACAAAGGCTCTGACTGCCTCTGCAGCTCTGGCTGTAAATACTGCTGTGGCTGCAGCTGCAGCTGTGGCTGCGGCTGTGGCTGTGACTGTGGCTGCGGCTGTGACTGTGGCTGCTGCAGCTGCAGCTGCAGCTGTGGTTGCTGTGGCTGCTGCAGCTGCAGCTGTGGTTGCTGTGG
>NC_034613.1:80720412-80756633 GCF_900095145.1 Mus pahari
TGGCTGCAGCTGTGGTTGCTGTGGTTGCAGCCGTGGCTGCAGCTGTGGTTGCTGTGGTTGCAGCCATGGCTGCAGCTGTGGTTGCTGTGGTTGCAGCCATGGCTGCAGCTGTGGTTGCTGTGGTTGCAGCCATGACTGCTGTCGCTGTGCTTGTGACTCTGGGTGCAAAATGACAGAGCTAGGTGGAAACCTAATAGTTACGGGACCTGAGGTATTTTTTACAATGAATTTCACAGATGTCTGCACTGAGCACTTTGGTCCTCTGATCTGGGCATTCAGCATCTGACTTCTAGAAAACAGAAAGCCTCTAGAAGAGGTTTCTGTAGATGCTGTGGCACCAAAGGAGAAGCTCAGCACCTGAGATGGACTACCTATCAACACAGGGGTTCTCTGTGCTAGGCCAAGCAAATTGATAACATTTTGGCCAGTGCCACTGCTGGGGCCCTGAGTGGCTGAACGGCTCTCTGGTGTGCCGGCAGAGGACTGCGCTGCTGAAGGGAGGGTGTTAACACCGCTCACTCCCAAAAAGGTTTGCTGAGCTGGGCCAGCAGATTTGAGAGAATGAGCAAGTCTTGGAAGCTTCCTACCTCTGACTGATACTGAGGGAGAACTGACTACTGAAGAGCCCTGTCTTGAGGTGGAGGGCTGTGTGAGCAATAGAGCTGGGGTGTTAACTCTCATCTGCAAGGCTGGAGATGATACTGAACGGGATGTGGCCTTCTTCCCTTGGGAGGGCTGGCGAAGATGGACGGAGTCAGTAGACCCCTGCAGCATTTTGCCTGGACATTCAGCTGAGCTCTGGACAGACCCCTGGCACACACCCATTGCCTCCTCAGGCTCATTCCTTTCCCCAGCTACAGGAGCTTGTGAATGATCACTTGGGGCAACATGAGAAAGATACAACTGGCTATCACATCTGCCCTCTGATGGTGGCCTTACTTCAGGAGAGAAAAATGGATCACTAAGGGACAGTGCTGCACTTGGACTTGGCTTTGCTGCCCATGGCTGACTGCCCTCTTCACACTCAAATGGATGATCATATTTTACCTCAGGAGGAGGCCAGGCTGTTGACTCTGCATCATCTGCTTGCTTCCCTGTAGCATATGTATGCACATCCACCTCTCCTGGGGCCTCCAGTTCACAGGGTCCCTGCTTCCACGTATCTACACACTTTCCTGCCTCAGCGAGCTTCAGATCATTTTGGTCACCTGGTTTCGTTTCTGCTTCTTTTCTGTGAGTAACCCCTGTTGAAACATTAGGGGGAGTTGGACATATATACTGTTCTTCCTCCAGATCTAGAAAGGACCACTCCTGTCTTGCGAAGCATTGTCTCATAGAGTCTATCATCATCTTCTGCTCATTAAACAGCAGTCTGTTGGCTGTGCAGGCGACAGCAACGGAGGGATCCAGACACAGTGGCTCAGCTGTTGCTAAAATCAGTTGGCGCTCAAGCTCAAGTTTTTCTTCCTCAGTCCACTGCCGGTTATCACTTGTAATGGACTCTATATCGCTTACTAGACTCTGCATCGTGGGACGTAAGAGAATATGCCGAGTTTGGTAAGCAGGAGGCAAAGTAGTAGATGGCACAGATGACACAGCAGATGATGCAGCAGAGGACACATCAGGCTCTGCACCAAGCTCCCCAGGAGGGTGAATGCATTGCCTGTAGTCTCGGATTTCTGCTATGACACACCCATGGTGAAAAACATTCACGGGAGACTTTTCCAGGACATCAATCAGAAAAGAAGGTAACTCTTCAGCATCCAAGTATTCAAGCAGTTTCTGTCCTAAATAAGGCACTGGAAAGGGCTCAATAAGGACTCCATCTTTGTCCTTCAGCATGAGAGAATAGCCTGGATTTTCGGGGTACAGGTTGACCACTAAACATGGCAACGCCTCTTTCCTCAGAAGCTTCTCTAGCAAGTAGACATTGCTTTGAAGGCCCCCTGCCTCTGTCTCTTTTGCACATTCTTCAACATAAATGTCATACAGTTTTTCATGAAGAGATTTTCCCTCAGTAGACACGGGTCTGCCTGGAGGAGGCTCATGCTGGACAGACTCAATAATATCATTTGTCTGCTCCAAAGCCTCAGCTAGATGCCGTTTCATCTTAATAGGCAGTCAGGACCCTGAAAGAAAAGAAAAAAGGCCCTGTTAGCAAAGCGGTGGAAATAACGGCGGTTATATACCTGCCACTTTACAACCCCGTCATAACAGTACTTAAATGCGGACCAACAGAAAAGCCACCTCCCAGCCTAATAGCCACGCTGCCCCAAGAGCCATGAGCCCGTGGGCCTAAGGCCCCGTCCGCGCCTTGATGCCCACCCCGTCCCAAGAGCCCGTGGGCCTAAGGCCCCGTCCGCGGTTCCATGCCCACCCTGCGCCATGAGCCCGTGGACCTAAGGCTCGGTCCAGAACCCGTTAGTTCCCGGCAGGCATCCGTTAGACACCGCAAAGGCCCGCACCTCGAGCCCTCCACCTCGCAGAGATTACAAACCGCCCAGGAAACTGGAAAACGCCACTACCTTCTTAAGAATTTCTTTAAAAATCCGTACCTGTCGGTGGGACGGACGCCACTCGCCAAGTCCTCCTCAGGGAAGTGAGCGCGAGCCACCCAAGCCGACCAAAGGCTGCCAGCCGACTGAGCCCCGGGCCCCAGCCTCAAGCTTCTCACTGCAAAGCAGAGTCACAGGTCAGGGTCCCACTTGTTTTCCGGTGGGTGGTGGGAGGGGGGGCTACACTTCCGCCGGAGGTACACATACCCGCTCCGAAGTGCACCCAAGCAACAACCCAAAGCGACCTTTTGATTAAGATTTCAAAGAGCCACCAATTTTAACCGGGCCACAACTGCCATAAAGGCCACAGGCCTTTGCCAAGTCTTAATAAGACCATTAAGACCGGAAGTCTAGCAAGCGGTTTTGCTACACGCGCCATTAATGCCAGCACTCAGGAGGCAGAGGCACGTCGTTCTCTGTGCCTTTGAAGCCAGCCTGGTCTGCAGACTGGTAGCCCAGGACAACCAGGGCTACATAGTGAGACCCTGTCTTTAAATAAATAAATAAATAAATAAATAAATAAATAAATAAAACAATTGAACCATGCCTGGGATCTCTTATAGCTGATGTTTCAGTTGTGTCTGGTGCCCATCTCAGCTCATCCAAGAAAGTCCACTTTGGTGTCTTTACAGTCACAGGGGTGCTGTATATGTAATGTGAGCATTCCAATGCTTCATTCTGTTCTCCGGTTAGCTCCCACTCCAGGGTTTTTATATAACTGGACATTTAACATGGGGTTCCTATTCATAGCCACCCATTTTGTGTTTCTTTTTTTTTTAAAGATTTATTTATTTATTGTATGTAAGTACACTGTAGGGGTCTTCAGACACTCCAGAAGAGGGCATCAGATCTTGTTACGGATGGTTGTGAGCCACCATGTGGTTGCTGGGATTTGAACTCAGGACCTTCGGAAGAACAGTAGGGTGCTCTTACCCATTGAGCCATCTCACCAGCCCCCCCCCCATTTTGTGTTTCTTTATGCACTTCAGCTTTTCTTTGTTTTGATGAAGAATTCGAAGTAGTATGATTCTTTGACTACTGATTGGCTTTTGTTTTCTAATCCCTTTCTAGTCCCCTTGTTGCCAGCCTTTTTGGGTAGGTATTTGAAAGATTAATGTGTCAATTTATACAGAGCAATGAAACATATTCACAGTAAGACATGTAATGATAAGAATCCAAGATAAGTTCCTGAGACTCCTAAAGTACAGATGGCTTTACATAAACATTTTTTTATAAAAATCATACAGTCGGGGCTGGTGAGATGGCTCAGTGGGTAAGAGCACCCGACTGCTCTTCCGAAGGTCCGTAGTTCAAATCCCAGTAACCACATGGTGGCCCATAACCATCCGTAACGAGATCTGACTCCCTCTTCTGGAGTGTCTGACGACAGCTACAGTGTACTTACATATAATAAATAAATAAATCTAAAAAAAAATCATACAGTCAAAAAAGTCATACAGTCTTCAGTAATTTGTACACAAATATAATATACCTAAAGCATACCCACTCCATTCAACTGGATACATTCTTTTTTTAAATTTATTTATTATTATTTTCTTTATTTACATTTCAAATGCTATCCCGAAAGTTCCCTATACCCCACCCCCGCCCCTGCTCCCCTACCCACCCACTCCCACTACTTGGCCCTGGCCTTCCCCTGTGCTGGGTCATATAAAGTTTATGCAACCCTATAGGTGGAACAACAATATGAACTAACCAGTACCCCCTGAGCTCGAGTCTCTAGCTGCATATGTAGCAGAAGATGGTCTAATCAGCCATAACTGGATACATTCTATTCCGTTGGATTAAAGGCTCTTTTACTAAGAATTTTTTGAAATTGTAAAAAATATTTTTCGCTGGGCGTGGTGGCACATGCCTTTAATCGCAGCACTCGGGAGGCAGAGGCAGGCAGATTTCTGAGTTCGAGGCCAGCCTGATCTATAGAGTGAGTTCCAGGACAGCCAGGGCTACACAGGGAAACCCTGTCTCAAAAAACCAAAAAAAAAATTTTTCAAATAATTGGACTTTTTATGGCTGAAGATCTATGTTGCTGTTCATCCCACAGAAGATTGGTGCCTATAATATATCAAAAAATTCAAAAATAAAATATTAAGAAAATAATCCAATTAAAAGTGGGCAATAGAACTGAACCAAAACTCTCAAAAGAGGAAATGCAAATACATAGGAAACATTTTTAAAGTGCTCAACATCTTTTGCAAACAGAGAAATTATGTAAATACAAAATTTATTAAAAAGTAAATTAATAAAAAGTAAATTAATACTACTTTAAGATTCTACCTCACCCCAGTCAGAATGACCAAGATCATTAAAACAAACGACAGCTCATGCTGGTGAGGAGGCTGAGAAAGGGAATAGTCATTGCTGGTGAGAATACAAGCTGGTACCACCACTATGGAAAGCAGTGTGGTGGTTCCTTGAAAAGCTGAAAATTGATTTACCATAATTTCCAGCTATACTACTCTGGAATTATACACAAAGGACTCTGTACCCTATTACAGAGACACTTGCTCATCCATGTTCACTGCTGCTCTGTTCATACTACACAGAAAGTGGAAATGGTACAGATGTCCACCAAATGATGACTAAATAATGAAAAGATGGTATATTTGCACAGTGAAATATTATTCAGCAGTTAAAATGAAATTATGAAGTCTTCATTGCACAACTCAGGACCACCAGCCCAAGGGTGTCACTCCCCACAGTGATCGGGGTCCTCCCACATCAATCAAAAAGTGCACTACATGCTTTTATGGTGTGGAAACCATTCTGGTCAGGCATTTTCTCAATCGAAGTTCCCACTGCCAAAATTACTCTAGCTTGTGTTAAGTTGACACAAAACGATCCCTAATTTTTTGGGTCAGCTAAATGGACTCTCAAGGGCCCCTATTTTGGAAAAAAAGAGAAGGAGATGGGGAGAGAGTGTGAGAGAGAAAGAAAAAGAAAGACATTTGAGGAGGCTATGCTGCTGGCTTTGAAAATAGAAGGCAGGGCTATGGATCAAGGAGTGTAGATGGCCTCTAAATGCTAGAGAGTGTAGACAGATTCTGCTCCAGCACATATAGGACAGACTGAAGCCTTGTCAACACCATCGTGTTTTGATTAGTGGGATCTATTTCAGACTCTAATCTCCATAACTAGAAATAATCAATTTGTTTTGGTTTAAGTCACTGCATTTGTGGTAATTTGTTATAGCAGCACTGGTTTCTTAATCCATTCAGGCTACTCTGACCAAAAACAAACAAACAAAAAATGCTTTCAATGGGTTCTTTTTATAAACAATAGGACTATATTTCTCACGGTTCTGGAGGCTATTAGCTGTGTCTTCCCAAGGAAGAAGGTACAAACAAGATCCTCTTTCTGAGGGGCAATAATCCTGATCTCTAATGTGATGTCCTCATGAGCGAACCACCTCCCCAAAGTTCCACATCTTAATGCCATCACTCCAGGAGTTGGTTTCAGCCCCATGAAGTTTGGAGGGCGTGAAACACTCAGACCATAGCAACTGACAAATAAATGCACCATTTATATGATGAGCGGAGCTGAGAGATGGAAAGGGCCTGTATCCTGCCACCCACAGTTCACTGGTTCTACACTTGCTTCTGCCTCGACTAGACTATCCTGTCTAGTAAGTGAGGGCTACTTCATTGTCTGATATGACTGAAACAGATAGGACTCAGCTTTTCCAGAATGCCTAGTATCATCTACTTTATTTGATTTGACAAAATGCCTTGTTTGGGGGATGATCACAAATGTTAGAAACAAATAAGTGAGGGGAACAATTTTTTTGAAAGATACAAAACAAACAAAAAAAGAGGGACAGGACCCTTGAGAGTCCATTTAGCTGACCCAAAAAATTAGGGATTGTTTTGTGTCAACACAAGCTAGAGTAATTTTGGCAGTGGGAACTTCGATTGAGAAAATGCCTGACCAGAATGGTTTCCACACCATAAAAGCATGTAGTGCACTTTTTGATTGATGTGGGAGGACCCCGATCACTGTGGGGAGTGACACCCTTGGGCTGGTGGTCCTGAGTTGTGCAATGAAGACTTCATAAAAAGTTGTGACAGGGACGCAGGCTGTGAGAGTAGACAGACACGTTTCACATTCCTGGATTTGCTCTAATTATGTGAGCTTTGCTGAACTTTACAACTTTTCTGAGTCAATTTCCTCTCTTGCAAAACAGAGATGATAGCAGACTCGGAACTAAGTCATAAAAGCAGGCAGTATGGTTAGCTCTCTGTGACTGGTAGCCACTGCCATTCTACAAAGCTAGGTGGAACTAGAGACCAGCTCATCGCAGTCCAGATCTAAGTCTACATGATCTCACCTTTCACTGTGGACTCATCCCTGGCTTGGGTAGACGTCTACTTCCGGGAGGCAGAGTGCAATGTGTAACTTGAAGGTAGAGGAATTGACAGAGACGCTGGCAAGGAAACCAGTACAAAGGCCAGAAAAAGCAGGACCTCTAAAAAGGAAATGGCAACAGCCTTGGAGAACCCTGCTGGAAATGGATTCATTTTGGTGTGATTCTTCGGAACATAGATGTTGTCCTTCTCCTTAAATGAAAATGATACATAGAGACTTGTAGGCTTCTGAGGAGGCTTAAATGAGAATGGCCCCCATAAGCTCATGTGTTTGACTGGCCCCCAGTTAGAACTGTTTAGAAAAGATTAGGAGATGTATCTTTGTTAGAGGAGGTTCGTCACTGAGGTTGGACTTCGAGGTTTCAAAAATCCATTCCAGGACAGTGTCTCTCACTCTCTTTGCCTGCCTGCCGGTCTCCATGCTTCCTGTCATGACAAGCATAGACTAACCCTCTAAAGCTATAAGCAAGCCCCCAATTAAATGCTTTCTCTTATAAGGGTTTCCTTATGGAACAACAATATGAACTAACCAGTACCCCCAGAGCTCGTGTCTCTAGCTGCATATGTAGCAGAAGATGGCGTATTCAGTCATTATTGGGAAGAGAGGCCCGTTGGTCTTGCAAACTTTATATGCCCCATAGAGGGGAATGCCAGGGCCAAGAAGTGGGAATGGGAGGGTAGGGGAGCAGGGTGGGGGGAGGATATAGAGGTCATTCAGGATAGCATTTGAAATGTAAATGAAGAAAATATCTAATAAAATAATTAAAAGAAAAAAATAAGGGTTTCCTTAGTCATTCCTTAGATAGTCTTCATAGCAATAGAACACTGACTAAGACAGAAGTTGGTGTCAGACACTGGAATATTGCTCTCATAGGCCTGACCATGCTGTTTGCTGGAAGAATAAGGAAGACGTTAGGACTTTGAACTAGAAAATCAGTTGCACACTTTTAGCAGGGATTAATGGCATTCTGGTAGGATCATGGAAAACAATAGTGCTGAGGGTGATGTGAACTGTAGGGGCCCAGCTCAAGAGGAGACTATTATTGGCTGGCCTCGAGACCATTTTTGTGATATTTTGGCAAAGAATATTGCTGCTTTTTGTCCTTGACCTAAAAGTCTGTGGAAGGCTATATTGAAGAGTTTGGGCAAAGGAGATTTTAAGACAGCCAGGTATTGACTGCTTCCCATGGTTAGAAGTGCTCACTCTTAACAGATTTCCAAAGAAAAGGAGTGAGCAGGGCAAAGAGAAGTACAAAATGTACAGCTTAAGGAGAAAAAGAGGACCCAGAAATGAAATGTTGAAGCTAAGCCCTGTGCTCAAGCAGATGAGAAGCTTTAAAAATAGCCTGATGCTGAATGAAATAAATGGAGTGGTTACCTTAGGGCAAGAACCCATCCAACTAATTCTGTGGCCTATGAAGGGGAAAGGCCTGAAGGATTCCCTAGACCTAAACAAAAACGGAAAGTGTATGTAAATGTAATTAAAGGAGGATACCAGGTTTCTGCCCCTGAAAGCAGAAGAACTTGACAGTTTTGGCCACATGGTTTAGAGTCAAGAAGAATACACGAAAGAGGTTATGGAATCTTCCTCTGAATTTAAGGAAACGTGTATAGTAGGGGTGTCCCTGCATGGAGGCCCAGAGAGCTGTGCAGCTGTGAAGCTGTGAAGGTGAAGCCTGGGTTGCCTTAGAAACTCCAAGATGTTGGAGATGCCAGAGCTGTGGTACCCAGGAGAGCTGCTGACACAGAGTGGAACCAAGATAAGGAAGTGTGTTGCAGTCAGCAAAGCTGAAAGGGAAGAGCTCTCTAAATCCTTTGCTATCAAACAGGAATACAGAATTTTTGAGTTTGCCCTGCTGGACTTTAGTCTTGGTTTGGTCTAGTATTTCCTCACTGTGTTCCCTTTCCTCCCTCCTGGAATGCTAATGTACATTCTGGGCCACAGTATGTTGGACGTATATGTGATCTGCTTTTTGCCTTTGCTTTTACATGAGGTTACTGTTAAGGATTGCCTTTGAGTCTCAGAAGAGACATGGACTTTGAAACAGTGTTGAGAATGAAAGACTTTGGGGACTTTTAAAGTTGGACTAAATGCATTTTGCATTATGATCTGACTATAAGCCTATGGGGCAGAGTGGAATGTGGCGGTTTGCATGAGAATAGCTCCCCATAGGCGCATGTGTTTGAATACTTGGTCCCCACTTACTAGAACTGTTTAGAAAGGATTAAAAGGTATGTTGTTATTGCAGGAGATGTGTTATTAGGGGTAGGCTTTGAGGTTTCAAAAGCTTACACCAGGACAGTGTCTCTTTCTCTGTCTGCTAATTATTGATCAGGATGTAAAGCTCTCAGTAACTGCTCCAGCACCATGCCTGTCTGCCTCCCACATTATGGTCATGGGTTAACCCTCTGAAACTATAAGTAAGTCCCCAGTTAAATGCTTTCTCTTTATAAGAGCCACCTTGGTCATGGTGCCTTTTCACAGCAATAGAACACTGACTGAGGCAGCTCCTGAAAATTTATATTAAAAAATTGTAGCTATTCTAACAGGAATCCTGGAAATCACAGCTGTTGCATCCCCTACCCCATCCCCACCCCCCATTTCCCAAAGTTAAGTGCTTTGCTCAGGTGAGGCTTCCCATCCATGAGAACCTCAATTAGTGGACCCTCAAAACCCAGGAAAGAAGAAAATTACAAGATAATAAGCATTTTAAAAATATCTCCATTCATATCCAGGAGACATAATGAAGAGATCTCTCACACTCCGGGTCCACAGCCAACAAAGTCAGCATCACTATGGACTGTGTGTCCTTCCAAAATACCTTACCTTCCTAGCTACTACAACAGTTAGACATTTCTGTTGTTTATAAGGCACACTGGGTAGTCATAGTAACCCAAATGGTCTAAGATGAACATAGTTATTTCAAGATATAATTACAGAGTGGGATGTTGCAGCACATGTAATCTCAGCCACTCTGGAGACTGAAGGAGAATCACCACAGGTTCAAGGCCAGCCTAGGACTGCTAAATAAGATCCTATATTAGAAAATAAATATACAGTGGGGACACAGCAAGCAATATGACTAAAAAGAAGTGGAAGAATCTTGACGTAGGAAAAACTGTCTCAGTGTCGGAAGGACCTGGAGGCCATGACCTACAAGCTCTACAGGGCAGACTGAGTCCTGAGGACAGGAGGTCTCTGGAGAAGGAGAAAAACACCCTCAGGAACAAAGTCTCCAAGTATGAGAAGGAGCTAAGGCTGCTTCAACAAGAGAACCGGAAGAATGTGCTCCTCTCGGTGGCCGTCGTCAGAGTCTTAGCCCTGCTCCATGCTCACTGGACTGTGCGAGTCAGTCATCTTCAGCCAAGCAGGTTCCTTACCACTCCCCATCCAGGGACTGAGTAGCCTTTCAAGCTCATGACAGAGGTGGGGGCCTTTCCCTCTCGGTTGCCCAGCAGCTGTTGCAGAAGGGCATGGTACTGCTTCCTTCTATTGCTTAATAGAGAGGTAATAAAGAGTTCCCAGGTTCTGCTGTCTAGTGAGTAAAAAAGTAAAGTAAAATAAAATAAAATAAATATACACGTAAGTAAATGTAAAGAGAGAAGAGGAGACTTACTAGTTGGTTTCATTTACAGTTTATATGTCATGCAGGATATAAGAGGTTCTCATAAGAGCTGACACCTTCACACTTTATCATGCCACCACTCACAAAAGTTTAAACAACAATGACTGGGAACAAAAGCCCTTTTCATTAATCACCACACTTTCATGCTTAAGCCAGTCCATATAGCACATGTTTTCACAACAACTATCCCATGTAATTTAGAAAATTGAAATTATACTTAGTAAAAGGTCCGGTGTTGGCTCTGGACACCCCCCCCCAAGACCAAGTTCTTGGCACAAAGGAGATTCATTTGCCCCAGAGAAACAAAGGGCAGGTAATAATAGACAAAGATAGGAGATAAAGAACAAGAATGAAGAGGACCAGAACACAGGAACAAGGGAAAGGGGAAAGAGATATTTGTACCAGAGGGACAAAGGACTGCCTCTGGATAGAGAGGAGACAGACGTGGCTCACAGGAAAATGGCGACTTATAAAGGTGAAAGAGGAAAACTCCATGTTAGAATGAGGTGTTTAATTTTGATTGGGCAGGTTAATTAGGTGAGCCAAAGGGGTTTTTGATTGCTGGACTATCAATACTTTGATGGCTGGACCTTAGTAGGCAGCCTCAGGGGGAAGAAGTGGCCAAATAATCTTGATGGTTAGCTTCAAGAATGTAGAACAGTCTTTTTAGCAAGGCAGAGGGAATGGAGGACGGGTAAGGCCTGCCAGAGCCGGGTTTGCCAAGCTTGGGTCTACTAGAAAGCGTCACTTAATGCTCAGAAAGATAAAATTGTTTTTCTACATATCTCTGTATATAATTTTGTAAATAAACACTAAGATTATGTGGTTGTTGGTTTTTGTTTCTTGGGCTTTTGTTTGTTTGTTTGTTTGTTTTTTCGAGACAGGGTTTCTCTGTGTAGCCCTGGCTGTCCTGGAACTCACTCTGTAGACCAGGCTGGCCTCCAACTCAGAAATCTGCCTGTCTCTGTCTCCCAAGTGCTGGGATTAAAGGCGTGAGCCACCACTGCCCAGCTGCATGTAAATATTTTATTTTATTTTTTTAGATTTATTTATTTATTTATTTATTTATTTATTTATTTATTTATTTATGATACGTAAGTACACTGTAGCTGACTTCAGACACACCAGAAGAGGGCATCAGATCTCATTACAGATGGTTGTGAGCCACCATATGGTTGCTGGGATTTGAACTCAGGACTTTCGGAAGAACAGTCAGTGCTCTTAACTGCTGAGCCATCTCACCAGCCCCAGTATTTTATTTTTTATTTTATTTTTTTCCATAAACATGGTTTTATTTTATTGGGTACTTAGGGAAGCTTCAGACATGAATATGACAATGCGTGTAAATATTTTAAATGGTAAATATATTATCCATAATTATTTATAAATTATAAATAGAAAACATAGAGTGGGGGTTCAAACAAATAATTTAAGCATTTATGTATTTATGTATTATTTATTTATGTATTTATTTATTGAATTATATTATATTAAGGCTCACTATTTTACTTTGCTCAAAGAAATTCATGTAGAAAAATATCTCTTATTCCATTAAGTCATCCTACATTTTGAAAAAAGTTAAAAACTTAAAATATTTTTAAAAGAAAAAAATTGTGTCATCAGATCCATTTTAATAAGGCTGACTAATGTTACTAAGTATATAACACTGTCTAATACCAAATTACAGTCAAAATAAATTGCTAAGAAAAGATGATAACCCCAACTATAATTTTAGTTTTGTCAGATATAAAAGCTGAATATGACTTCCAGCCTACATTTTTCTGGAAAGACTGTTCATTACCCATTCATCTGGCTTAGAGACTTAATGCCTTGTGCTATCACCATTTTGATACCAATTTGGTCTTCACAAGGCCAAAGGATGAAGGTGTCAGCTCTTGTAAGAACCTCTCATATCCGGGATGACATTTAAACTGTAAGTGGAGCCCCACCATTACCTCCTGCTTCTCCTTTCACACAGGTACCTTTTTCTCTATTGTCTGTGCAGAAAGGAGGCTTGTCATATGTCTGTTTCTGAGTCATCTGCTTGCCTCTTCCTTTTCTGCTTTGTGAGCTCCTGCTCTGGGTCATCACCTATGGCTCTGTCCTACTTCATGTGACAATTCATTGGCATGGGGCAGAGACGGGTGATACAGGAAATATCAAATCCCCCACGCCCTCAACACCCCTGCAAGTACAACTTATAATGTATTTAAGACTGCTGGCCAGCTGGGGCTATCTCAATGGCATGGCAACGCAGGAAATACTTCTTAGCTAAGTGCTAAATGTGACTCCATAGTCCAAAGGAAAAGAGTGGACAACATGAAACACTTCATTCGGGGGGTCCCTTTGAAGTCATGCTCCAGTTCTCAGCCTCACACCCTAGTCTCTAGATTCATTTTCATCTCCCCCTTCCAGAGACAGAGCACCCCTTTCTTCTAACTTGTTTACTAACACATTTCCACTCATCTTAGGGGGAAAAAAACTGGAGTTTATAGTAGAAACTGCCCTAATTCAGCGCCTTTAGGATCCCCTTTTATGCACATTTATCCTTGGGCTTCCATGTAATTTGTCTAATGGTCTGTACAAGTAAATCTCTGAAAACTGGTCTACAGCTACTTAAGTTACCTTAAGGGGCTAGGGAAAGGTATATGAAAGCTTACCTTTATGGCTTGAAGTCCAGTCAGGGTCCTAAGTCACCCTCCAGAGCTCCTAGCAGCATAGCTGTGCCCGGGTCTTTTGTCTGATTTCTTATTCCCTATCCAACTTCCTTAAGCACGACTTTTTAAAGCACTTGCATATGAATCCTTACCTCCAGGCCTTCCGGGAAAGTGACCTATATGATGTCTTTCCACCTATTTTTTTTTAAATGTGGACAAAAGTAATTGTCCTTAAGCAATTCATTCCCCGGGTGAGTAGAATAGCTCCGTGTCTTTCTCTAGTGTTATATGTCAAATCCTCCTGAGTTTTCTCTCCATTTGGGGTGGGATAAAACTATACACTATTACTATAGTGTGCAACTAGATAAATGCTGGACAAAATGAACTCGTGTCCCAAGAACAAAAATACCAATAGATTTAGATCTTATTAAAGAGGGCAAACATTTCACAGAGGCAATAATTCAGTAGCTCACAGAGGTATAGTCTACCCAAATTTGCATACTTAGGGAATTCCATTTCTCTTCCCCATTTTTACCTCCTGTCAAGATATCATAGGAAAGTAACCCTATACATGCCCTTATAAGAGAACAAGCCAATTACCTTGCTGGCTAAGTAAGTGCAGATTCAGCAGGGACATTGTTACGATTGCCCCGACTGTTCTGATCTAATAGTTCCCCACCTATGGTCTCTAGAGCAATAGCTTTAGCATTCACCTGTGAACAGACTACAAATGCAAATGCTGAGACCTTAACCCAGACTTGCACACATCAGAAATCTTGGTGTCAGGGGCTGGAGTGATACTACAATGTATAAGAACACATGTTGCTCTTACAGAGGACCAGGGTTCAGTTCCCAGCACTTACATGGTGTCTCACATTG
Source organism: Mus pahari (assembly GCF_900095145.1). NCBI lineage: Eukaryota > Metazoa > Chordata > Mammalia > Rodentia > Muridae > Mus > Mus pahari. The sequence continues at coordinate 80,734,515 of NC_034613.1, forward strand.
ATCTGTAACTCTAGTTCCAAGGTATCTATCTATCTAATGTATAATTCTGACCTCTGAGAGCATCAGGCATGCATGTGGTACACATATATACATGCAGCCAAAATACAAAGTAAATAAAAAAAATAAAGGAATCTTGGGGTTAGGAGTGGATCCAGCAAGCTATAATTTAACAACCCCCTCAAGGATGCCTTTAATCTCTGTAAACATGAAGGGGACCTCAAAAGTAATGTAGCCAACTAGAGTAAAGACCTCTGATTGGTATTAGGAGTTAAAGAGTTGTTGTCCTCATATTTACATAAACAACATGAGACCACTGTTAACAAAACCCAAATACATCTGAAAGCTCACTGTTATGTGATCTTTGGTAAGGGATGTTGTGACAGTGGAAAAGGCCTTAACTAGAATGTTTTTTTTAAATTAATCATTCCATTCGTTTACATCTCTTTTTTTAAGATTTATTTATTATTACAAATAAGTACACTGTAGCTATCTTCAGATGCCCCAGAAGAGGGCGTCAGATCTCATTACGGGTGGTTGTGAGCCACCATGTGGTTGCTGGGATTTGAACTCAGGACCTTTGGAAGAGCAGTGGGTGCTTTTACTGGCTGAGCCATCTCACAAGCCCTCGTTTACATCTCAAATGATATCCCACCTCCCAGTTACCCCTCCACAAACCCTCTATCCCACATTTGCCTTCTCCTTCCTCCCCTTTGCCTCAATGAGGGTGCTCCCCCACCCACCAATCCACTTCCTTCCACCCCACCTCTCCAGCATCCCCCTATGATGAGGCATCAAACTTCCACAGGACCAAGGGCCTCCCCTCCCATTGATGTCAGACAAGGCCATCCTCTGCTACATATGTATCTGGAGCCATGGCTCTCTCCCTGTACACTCATTGGTTTGTGTTCTAGTCCCTGGGAGTACTGAGTGGGTCCAAGCCTGGTACTTTTAAATTTTTTGTATCAATAGAAGAAATTTATACTAATGAAAATCTTGATTTTGCATCAAAATAAATTCTGTACCAAAATAAGAAATTATGACTTCAACTTAATAACAATTATAAAGATTTCTACCAAACGAGATTATGGCTATACAATCAATTCTAGCTATTTCCTCCGTGTTCCAATTATGACCATTTCTACATTCCCCAGAAAGGCAACTTTAGAATAACCACCTCCAGCCCCAAAGCTCAGGGAACTGGGACGACAACTCTTCATAACTTCTTCAAGATGAATATGGGCATTGACATATTTTTGAAGCAGGGGAAGGGTATGGAAAATGGGGGAGTTGGTTGGCCTTAAGAAGACCACTCCAGTGATTTTATTAGTCTCTGATGTCTGTGTTCTGAATGGATCTGGCTGAAAGTTCAAGGCATCAGGAGTTCAAGTAGATCAGTTTAGCACATCTGATGATGGATCTCACCAAAGCTGTATATTCTGTAATCTACAAATCTCAAAACAAAATTTTAGTATCATCAAGATAACTTTTTACTTTGATTCTTTGGAAGCTAGTTCTCTGGGGTGGTCTCCCTCTATCAAATCTGATCCATATAGCTCTGGAAGATGTCCAGAGCCTAATCACCTTTCTAAAACACAAAGACAAAACCTTTCTCCCAAGTCAGCATATCCTTGAGCCAGTGACCATAAAAATCTTTATTTTGACCTCTCTCCGAGAGGAATAATATAACCACCAAACTCAACATCACACCCATTTTGAAAATTAAAACAATCTTTAAAAAAATGGAGTAAATTAAAATACTGTATGTGCCTATTCTTCTTAGGCTTTTTCTATTTTGCCATGCAGGATAATAACCCAGAATTCCCATGGAGCCCACGTTAGACAGAATTTGAGTATCCTGTAAGACTTAATAGAGCAATATATCTTTATACTATCATTAAAACAATTAATTCAAACTTTCACTAATATCTGCCTATAGGAAGCAGAGAGTTTTTACTTGTTAAGCTCTCTGCCTAGAGCAACCATCCTGTTAAACCATCTATCTGTTGTGCTCTCTACCTGGAGCCACAGACATTATTCATTAATACCTGTTCACCTGTTCATAGCAGGTAATTATCACTGTACTCTCTACTTGGAGTCAGTGACTAATTTTCCCTATCCTAGTTCCAAACCTCGGGCATAATTCCCCATGTGATTCGGATAAAATCTATATTTAAATCTATCATAAAAGCAAATAATCCCCACATTATAAATTCACAGTTAAATCAATATCTGCCCCAAGAAGTAGGCCGTTTCCATTCTCCAGCTCTCTGACTCAGAGCAGTCATTTTGTCTCTTTCCACAGAAGGGGACCTCAAAGCCCTCTTTTTTTTCAAGGTTCCAGCACTTGAGTCCAAGTGACTTGGTCTAGCGCCACCTTTCTCTCACTTAGAAAATAAAACTTTAACTCTCAGGCTACTAATCTTAAATTTCTATTGGATTCTTTCCCAACACGTTGTTTTGCCATCTGTTGTGGGAAATATTTTTTTTAAAGGCACCATTCCTTACTATAAGGAACAAGGCACTGGCAGGGCGGCCAGCCATGCACTTGTGGGCAATGGCCAGCCTGTTCTCATCTCATGGAGACTCTCGGATTCAGAGCTCCAAAATCTCTTCACCCAGCTCACTAAGTTCCCACTAGCAGGTCACTACCACGCCAACCCCCATGCTTCAAAACTCCCACAGCCTTTTGTGGTGCTCTGGAACCTGGTTGAGCCTCAGCGTAAAGGGTGAACTCTCTTGTATAAAATACCATAGCATCTGCACAGAACTTACACATGTTCTTCTGTATAGTTTAAGACATCTCTGCTTTAGAATGCCTGATACAAAGTGAAAGTTATGAAAATAGATGCCATACTGAATTGTTTAAGAAATAATGGCAACAGGGAAAGTTTTCAATGCTCACTGCAGAAACAATTTTTCCAAATCTTTTCTATCTGTGGTTGGGAGAATCTGTGATGTGGAACCCACAGGTACAGAAGGGTGAGTGTGTTGGGAAGTCCCTGGTTCTCCCATGCTGCCCAGATGAAGGGTGGAGCCATCTCTCCCATGTCCATGCCATTGCATGGCCTGTGGAGCCAGCTCTCACATGCTCATGCCCTTGGGACTAGCTTACCTATCCCCCTGCCTCCAGGGCCAGCCAGCTCTACTGTGCCTCCCAGGTGAGGTGTAGAGACCATTCTCCCAAGCGCCAAGGCTGACAAGAGACGGGGCCAGCTCTCCTGTTCTCAGGTTCTCAGAGTCAGTTCTCCTACACTGCCCAGGTGAGGAGTGAGGCCTGCTCTTTGCAGCTCTCAGACAGCAACGTAGCCCGTGGTGGTAACATCGGCCATGGACATTGACACAGACTAAGAACCCACACATGGCCCTCAGTGGCGGCACAGGCCAGGACATCACCGTGGTCTCACATCAGCCTGTTTCTCACCACCCTTACGTGTCTAACTCTGCACAGTGCACAAGCCGTTCTGCTTCTCTTTCTCTACCATATCTCTACCACTTACTTGCTCACTTTAGTGGTGTTCACCCATACCACGTGGAGTGGGCGGGCCTGTGGGGTGTCTTCTGCTCTGCCCACACCGCATGGTTGCAGGCACCCTCCCCACCTTTTAAGACCATTTTCAGAGTAAGTAGTTTCTCGCTTCTTCATTAATTTTCTTTTTTCTTCTCCCCCTCTCTCTCTCTCTCTGTCTCTCTGTCTTTCTGTCTCTCTGTCTCTGTCTCTCTCTCTCCTCTCTCTCTCGCTCTCGCTCTCTCTCTCGTTCTCACTCTCACTCTCGCTCTCGCTCTCGCTCTCTCTCGGTTTTTCGAGACAGGGTTTCTCTGTATAGCCCTGGCTGTCCTGGAACTCACTCTGTAGACCAGGCTGGCCTCGAACTCAGAAATCCGCCTGCCTCTGCCTCCCAAGTGCTGGGATTAAAGGCGTGTGCCACCACTGCCCGGCTTCATTAATGTTCTTGGATGTTATTCATTTAAGGATACACTGATGTGCATCTTACAGACTCACAAAACTTCTGTCATATTAAACCAAGGTTTGTCAGGAATAATCATATTATTAAAAGTTGATGGTTTGAGCTGGGCGTGGTGGCACACGCCTATAATCCCAGCACTCGGGAGGCAGAGGCAGGTGGATTTCTGAGTTCGAGGCCAGCCTGGTCTACAAAGTGAGTTCCAGGACAGCCAGGGCTATAGAGAGAAACCCTGTCTCAAAAAAAAAAGTTGATGGTTTACATCTTGAGAGAAGGGACAAGGTGTAAAATACTTTATTCTGTGTCAGGGGATTTTTTTCAAGTCCATTCCCAGGTCAGATGAATTGCTAAGACAACTCACAGGATTCAGCATATAATCACACTTATAGCTATGGCCTGTAAATCAGATATCAAGTTCAACCAGTAGACTGGGGATATATGGAGAAAGTCAGAATCTGGCACATGCATCCAAGAATTCTCTCTCAGCAGAGTCACATGGGGGAATGCTTAATTCTCCCACTAATGAGCTGTGATTATACATGTGAAATGTGTAATATACTTTCCAGACTTGATATGTGAAGACATGTCTCCCTAAAGAATTTTTAAGGCCCCAGGAATAGCATACCAATTGGTTATCCAATACCAAATAAACAGACAAACTCATTAAGGATCCAGCACTCGAGAGGGATTCTTACTCCAGGGGGTGAACACATAGGTAATCTCTATTTGCAAATCCCAAATTTCCAGGCTCTCAGAGGGAAGCAGAAGTTCAGCACAGTATTGCTTGTATAGTTTAGAGATAGTGTCTTAGTTAATTTTTCATTGCTGTGAAAAAAAAAAACACCACAACCAAGACAAGTTAGAGAAGAAAGAGTTTATTAAGGTTTCCAGTTCGAGTGTTAGAATACATTTCCATCATAGCAAGGAGCTTAGCAGCGTGGAGGAATACATGGCACTGAAGAGCTTGCATCCTTGAGGTAACAACTATGAGAGAGAGAGAGAGAGAGAGAGAGAGAGAGAGAGAGAGAGAGAGAGAGAGAGAGAGAGGCTTTAGAAACCAAAGCCCACCACCAGTGAAAAGCATGAACATTGTATCGATTTGACATATATGCAAGGATCTTCATAAGAGAGTGGAGTCTGAAGAAATGAACAAAATTTGAAGTTTAGGAATTTTGCTAAGAAATACGTGCAGGGGAGTGGAAGATAAAAATAGCTTTGTAGTGTGTTATTAAGATTGATTGTAGTTCAAGTTACCAGTTTCTAGTGACCAAGGCTACTTTCCAGATATGTGAAGACATGTCTCCTTAAAAAAAATTTATGGAATACCCAGGAATAGAATACCAATTGGTTATCCAATACCAAAGGAACAGTTCTGAAAATGTATACAAACAAATAACATTATATGGACTAAGCAGGATATATATATATATATATATATATATATATATATATATATATATATGGAAAACACACACATGTATTAAAGAAAATGAGACCATGATCTTGAAAGAAAGCATGGTATGGGAGAGGGCATATGGGTTTGTTTGTTGGGGAGAAAGGGAAGGAAGAAATAATAGAATTATTATACAATCTCAAAAATATTAAATTATTTTAAAATCATCTTTATGGCTTGCTGCATGCAAGGAAAACAGTTCATATGGCTTCTTTTGAAGCTAAAGTTCAAGTGATTTTAGCTGAAAAATGGACATATTTTGAGGGAGCACATCCTTAACTTATCTTTTCTATTATCGTACCAGGCCTTCAAGACATTAGAAACTTAAATCTTGGGAAAATTTGCTACCCTTCTTGATTCTAGAGGATGTCACTCACTGCTAAGGTACTTGCCTAACATGTGCAAAGCCCTGAGTCCCATCTTAGCACCTCCAGAAAGCACAAAGGATGGCAAGGGGTCCCGACCAGAGGTGGTGGAGTAGTGAGTCTAAGGAAATTTCCGTAATCAAGGTAAACAAAAGGAAGTTACAGAATCCTCTAAGGCATTTCTGACAACCTAAGCAAATCACTGCATTGTAGAAACAAACATCTCATTCATTCATTTTTGTCACTCATTCACTCAGGGGAAAAAAAATCTGTTAACGTGTTATATACAAATACAGATATCTATTGGTATGTCCCAGCTGTTATGGCAAAGGATTTGGATCTTGTTGTGGTTTGAATGAGAAATGTTCCCACGAGCTCATGCATTTGAACATTGGACCTCCAGTTGGTGGTGCTGTTTGAGGGACATTATGAAACCTTTAGGAGGCTCAGCTTCACTGGAAGAAGTGTGTCCTGTAGGATGGACTTTGAACATTTACAGCTTTCCCCCACTTCCTGCTCACACTCTGTCCTGTGCGTGAGTAAAGATGTGATCAGCCAGCTTTCTGCTCCTACCTCTATGCCACGCTTTCCCTATCATTACAGACTGTAGCCCTCTGGGACTAAAAGACAAAAGAAACTTTTTTCTATATGTTGGTTTTTACAAGATGATGATATTCCATCAGAGGAAAAAATAATACAGATATTAGAGAAATAGCAATCAGGAATAAAGTTGCATCATGTTTAACGGAATAGAGTCAGATTACCAGGATTCAAATTCTGGCTCTGCTCTTTACTGCTGTGTCGTTTTGAACAAGATACTTAATCGCTCTGTGACTCCATTTTCTTATAGACTTAATATCTCATTTCAAGTGAACCAACTGTAACTCAGACAACAACATGGATAAATGTGGAACAAAAAGAAACCAATCACAAGAGTATATTCTGTGTGGTGACCATGTTTATACAAAATTCAAAAACAAACAAAATAAAATGTATGGTGTCAGAAGCCAGAAGAGTGATTACCGTTATAGGAGCCAATGGTGCAATTTCTAGGAGAAAACATGAAGGAAACTTTAGGATCATAATTTTTTATGCATAAGTGTGTGTCTGAGTGTGTGTCACGTGAGTGGGTAAGCACAGAGGCCTGAAGAGGGTGTCAAAATGTGTATATTTGTGGAGTACAGCTCCACATACAGAAAATGTCACATAAGCTATGTAACCATCAGTGTAAGGAATGGCTATACACATTGCTTAAAGATTTTATATGTGAAATCTAGGCTCATATACATATTAATGGGGCAACATAAAAGACAGCTACAGGGACATTGCCCCGCCCTCATTGCTGTACTTGTATCTCATAATTACTAGTGTTAAATGATTAAGGTAGTAGTATCCAAAATTGAAACTATGGGCAGCATAGGTTCCTTCTAAAATCTATAAGGAGACTCTTCTTAGCTTCTGATGATTACCCACAATCCTTGGTTCCCTGGCTTGTACATGCATCACTTCAATCACATAGCTACCTTCCTGTATCTTCACTTTGTTTTCTTTTATGCTTTTCAGTGTCTGTGCCCGAGTTCCCCACTATGATGAACATACCAGCCATATTGAACTAGAGCTCACCTTAATAGTCTAATTTTATGTTAATTACCTTTGCCAAGATCATATTTGCAAATAATACCAAATTCTGAGGTGAAGGGGTAGGATTTCAACATACCATTTTTTTATTTACTTTATTTTTACTTTTTTTCTTTTCCTTCTTGGTAATATTTATTTATTTATTTATTATTCTTTAATCTTTTTTATAGTCCAGCCATTATCCCCCCATTCTACCCTCATCCCATTCCTCTTCTCCCCACCCCACCCCCACTTCCATCTCCAAGAGAATGTCCCCACACCCTACCCCACCCCAACCCCACCAGACCTCCCCACTCCAAGTCTCAAGTCTCCCGAGGGTTAGGTGGTGCATCTTCTCTCACCAAGCCAGACCAGGCGGTCCTCTGCTGTATATGTGTTGGGGACCTGATATCAGCTGGTGTATGCTGTCTGGTTGGTGGCTCAGTAAGAGATCTCAGGAGTCCAGGTTACTTGAGATTGATGGCCTTCCTATGGGGTTGCCCTCCTCCTTAGCTTCTAGTTTTTCCTAATTCAACCACAACAGTCCCCGACTTCAGTCCATTGATTGGGTATAGTATCTGTGTCTGTCTCAGTCAGCTGCTTGTTTGGCCTCTCAGAGGGCAGCCATGATAGGCCCCTGTCTGTAAGCACACCATAGCATCAGTAATACTGTCAGGCCTTGGAGCCTTCCCTTGACCTGGATCCCAGTTTGGGCCTGTCACTTGACCTCCTTTCCCTCAGGCTCCTCTCCATTTTTGTCCCTGCAGTTCCTTCATACAGGAACAATTACCGGTCAGAGTTGTGACTGTGGGATGGCCCCCCTCTCCTTCCTGTCTTTCTGCTGAAGGTAGGCTCTACAAGTTCCTGATCCCCACTGTAGGACATTTCATCTAAGGTCCTTCACATTGAGTCCTGAGTATCACTCACCTCCCGGGTCTCTGGTACATTCTAGAGGGCCTCCCCCCCCCCCACCTCCTACCTTCTGAGGTTGCCTGTTTCCATTCATTCTGCTGTCCTTCAGGGCTTCAGTCCTGTTTCCCCACCCCAATACCTGATCATGTTCCCCTTTTCCCCTCCCTCTCCTCTCTCCCACCCAGACCCCTCCCTCCTGACCCCCATGATTGCTTTCTTCTCCCTCCCTAGTCAGATTGAGGTATTCTCATTTGGGCCCTTCAGCTTGTTAACCTTCTTGCATTCTGTGGACTATATACTCAATATTCTGTACTTTTTTGGCTAATATCCACTGTGGATCAAGGCTTTCAACATAAAACCAGATATACTGAATCTAATAGAAGAGAAAGTGGGAAAGAGCCTTGAACTCACTGGCACGGTGTGGAGAGAATTTCCTAAACAAAACTCTAATAGCTCAGGTTCTAAGACCAAGAATTGGTCAATGGGACCTCATGAAACTGGAAAGCTTCCGTAAGCTAAAGGACATAGTCAATAGGACCAATTGGCAACCTACAGAGTGAGAAAAAAAATCTCCACTAACACCATATCTGATAAAGGGCTAATATCCAATATATATAAAGAACTCAAGAAGCTAACCATCAAAAAAAACAAACAAACAACACAATCAAAACATGGGGTAAAGAACTAAACAGAGAATTCACAACAGAGAAATCTTGAAGGGCTGAGAAGCACTTAAAGAAATGTTCAACATCCTTAATCATCAGGGAAATGCAAATCAAAACAACCCTGAGATTCCACCTCACTCCAGTCAGAATGGCTAAAATGAAAAACTCAAGTGACAGCAGATACTGGTGAGGTTGTGGAGAAAGAGGAACACTCCTCCATTGCTGGTGGGATTGCAAACTGGTACAACCACTCTGGAAATCAATCTGGAGGTTCCTCAGAAAACTGGAAATAGATCTACCTGAAGACCCAGCAATACCACTTTTGGGAATATACCCAAAAGATGCCCCACCATGCCGCAAGGGCATGTGTTCCACTATGTTCATAGTGGCCTTATTAGTAATAGCCAGAAGCTGGAAACACCCAGATGTCCCACAAAGGAAGAATGAATTTAGAAAATGTGGTTCATTTACACAGTAGAATATTACTGTTAAGAATGAAGACATTGTGAGTTTTGCAGGCAAATGGACAGAACTAGAAAATATTATCCTAAGGGAGGTCCCTCAGACCCAAAAGGACATTTTATTTTTATTTTATGTACATTGGTGATCTGACTACATGTTTATGTGTGTGAGGGTGTCAGATCCCCCGAAACGAGAGTTATAGACAGTTGTGAGCTGCCATGTGGGTGCTGGGAGTTGAACCCAGGTCCTCTGAAAAGCAACTAGTGCTCTTAACCATTGAGCTATCACTCCAGCCCCTCAACATACCTATTTTTAATATATGTTCAACAACAATAAGCCCTAACAGGTACCACATCATTTAATACTAGATGAAGTAGATTGTTTGCAAAGAAGGCCATGATAGTTCTTCCCAGGGTTTTTTTTTTTTCCTTCCCGTGTTTTATATTCACGTCCCTTTGGTAATGTGCCTTGTACCTTTCACTCTGTCTTACTATCCTCGGGCCTTTTCATGAGTAAATCTGAGATGGGCTGCTGCACAGGTGAATGGATGCGGACTGTGCCCAGTAACAACGAGCACCTCTTACTGAGCATGTGAATGAGGCCATCTTAGACCATGTAGCCCCAGTGAACCCTCTGTGTACTAGTACTGTAGCTGCATGTGTAACCTCAGACAAGGCCAGTAGAACTGTCCAGTTGAGCTCAGACAAAAGGATGCTTCTGTAGCATGAAGAACAAATAAAATAGTTGCTTCGTATTCCTAAATTGTGCGATAACTTCTTATCCAAAGAGAAGTGGTTGGTATGATAGATCTGGTAGCAGAAGACTGGGCCTGATTTTTAGCAGCAAAGATTTAAGCTAGGACTTAGTACAAACCATGAAAGTGCTCTACCACTGAGTTATGCCCACAGCCCTGAAGTTGGAGCCTTACATTGCTTACAGTCTGCTACCTCAACTAAATCATGTCATTCTAACAGCTTCCCTTTACTTCTCTATAACATGTGACCTTTTTACTTAATTCTGTCACCACTGAGTCCAATTTCAGGTTTTTTGGTTTCAATCAATAAGTCCCCAACTCAAAGAGACATAAGAAGCAAATGGAATTTATCAGCTCAAATAACTTAGTAATTCCAAGTTTTGTCTTGTCTTGAGAATAATAATTCCATGACTCAAAGGAAAAGAGCAGTTGTCCCTAATCCCTTCACCTCTTTCTGGTTCCCTCTGTGTCTCTACTTCCTCCTTAAGCAGGATCTTCCCAGAAGGGTCCTGGCCTGCAGTGAAAAGGGATCAAGTTCACCCAGCCTCATAAGGTCAAGAGGAACTTTGAGTCTCATCAGATCAGCTAGATATATGGCCTGCTGGGCAAGGGAGACTATCCCTCTGGTCATAGTCAAGTATGTGTCCAGGTGAGCCAATGACGTAAAGAGTCAAGGGTAAGGGTGAAAGGAAGAAAGACGTGGACTCACTAAAGCCACCTAGAGAGATCCATACAAGGAAAACCTGGGGTATTACTGTTAGAGGAAATGAAAGCTATATTGGCTCTTTTTGTATCACTATAATGGCATACTTGACCTAGCAACTTCGGAGAAGAAAGGCTTATATGTTGGCTCTTGGTTTCAGAGGGTCTTAGTTGATCGTGGCAGGGAAATCACTGCAGAAGAGCTTAGTTCATAGTGGTGGAAGCTTGTAGCTGAGACTGTCTACATCGTAGCAGAGCAGGAAGAAAAGGTGGAATCAGCGGACTTTAAAAACTTATCCAGCCCAGGCAACTAGGCCATACTCGCTTATTGTTCCATGGTCTCCTCTCATAACAGCATCCTCTAACAGGCCAAACATCACAAGCATAAATCTCTGGCGGACAGTTCAGATCTAGCAGAAACCGAAGAGCTAGAAAGTAGCTATTTCTGATGCTTAGAAGTCTACACTCTCACTTTCAACCCTCTGTTATCTCAGAAATGGTGGGGATAGAGCAGCTGTTGAGTCTCTGAAGAGTATCTACAAAGGGAAAACATCTCCAAACTGCAGGCCAGGGGAGGCTTGAAAAATGTCAAGAACGCTCTAAATATCTAAAGAACCCAATGTAGAGGGCACGAGGCACTTGTGCTTATAAATAAGCACTATGGAGACAAGGAATGTTAAACATGCAGGCTGTCTCCTCAAGGAGAACGCTGGGAATGAATGTAGTTAGGAGCCTCGTGATTTGTGCTAGCTGTAAGATCAAGCCACGCCTGAATCCCCCGGAAATTATGTTTGCTTATCCCAGACTCTTCCTTCCTAGACCTTTATCTCGATTATTGGTTCTCAGTAGATAAACCCTTCCCTATAGGAAACATTACTTGTACTTTCCAACAGTCTAAGTACCCTCTGTGCTGTATATAGGGCCAGGCCACTTCTCACTTCCACGGACTTTTATGTTTATCTCAGTCATTCTCCCTAGACCCTTATCTTGAGCATGACTTCTGAAGCAATAGAGCCCATCTTTATGGAAGAGGCCACATGCACTTTGTGAAGAGTTTCAAGGTAAACATATCTTTAGCTTTGCTATGCCCACAGGATTGAGTTGATTGTCATCAGAAAACGTCTCCAAAGTTGTGATGTGCTTAAATATGGCTAAAATAAAGCACCCTGGGTCAGACTCTAGAAGTTTGAGTCAACAATGGCTAACTAAGTCATATTGAACCAGACTTCCTTCTCTCCTCTCATGGATTGTTACTCTGCTGGCTCTGATGTTTACAGAGACCTCCGCAGATCAAGCTAAGCTAGAGGTAGCCCAAAGAGTTAGTTCACAAAAGGATAGAGGATGATTCTGCTGAGAGCTATTTGGATCTAGGTAGTTACTGGTTCCTGAATCAAGACCTTAGCTCTAGAAAAGACAGAGAACTGATACTAACTACTACTCTAACACTCATTCGGATTCTAAATTCACTGGTGGTAATTTATGTTAACTGGGTGCCATTTGATACAAAATGAAAGATGAAGAGGGCTGCAGAAATGGCTCAGTGGTTTAGAGCACTGGCTGCTTTTCCAGAGGATCTGAGTTCAATTCCCAGCAACCATTTGTAATGGGATCTGATGCTTTCTTCTGGTGTGTCTGAAGACAGTGACAGTGTACTCATATACATAAAATAAGTCTTTTAAAAATATTTTAAAAACTGAAAAAAGAAATCCTTCAGAAGGCTTTCTATCACAACTCACCTCTTCTGCCAACACTTCTGACAAGCCTAATTGATTCCACTTATTCTAATCCATAGCTGGCTCCTAGGGAGATCCTAAAACGCTATACATATAGCCTTTCCTTTGTCATAGGTAAGCCCATGTACTGCTCACAATGTTCACAAGCAGGGCCCCAGGACTACCTTGTGAATAAATACTCAAAATACCAGGCAAATTCTTTATTTTGCCATGAGCTTCTCTTGCTGTTTGTCTTAGTTAGGTTTTACTGCTGTGAACAGACACCATGGCCAAGGCAACTCTTCATGAGAACATTTAATTGGGGCTGGTTTACAGGTTCAGAGGTTCAGTCCATTATCATCAAGGTGGAAGCATCCAGGCAGGCATGGTGCAGGAGGAGCTGAGAGTTCTATATCTTCATCTGAAGACTGCTAACAGAATACTGGCCTCCAGGCAGCAAGGATGAGGGTCTTAAAGCCCACACCCACAGTGACACACCTACTCCAACAGGGCCACACCTTCTAATAGTGCTATTCCCTTGGCTGAGTATATACAACCCCTCACACTAATGCAGGGAAAGCAGATTCGCATGAAATCATCCCATTACAGCCAAGAGGTTCATGATGTCTGGCAGGCAAAACTGCATCCCCATTCTCCTCCCTTCAGCATACAAATGAGAAACGTCTCTCAATAACTCTATAGAGCAGAATCTTCTGTAGGAGCATCATGTCATTTCCTTAGCTGTAACATACAAGGATGCTTTTGCTCTACTTAGAATTAGGTCTCTACAATCAGCTCTAAGTTGTGACATGAAAGCAAGGTCTTCTGACTTGATCATCTCAGGATGTTTCATAGTAGGACAAGGATGGCTGTAGCCAATTAGGAAAAATTGAAAATGAAAATTATCTACGTGCTTTCTGGTGGTCATGGCCTAAGTCATGCAGCCTTAATAAAATATTCATCTGGTTAATATGTAGAACATGCTGTGCTTTCCCTTGCTTGTGCAAGTAGGTCCTGTCTACTTGGCTAATTCAAGAAAAAGTGCACCTTTAGATATACCATTATTTTCTTTCTCTCCCTGCCACATACCCTTTCCCTCATATAAAAGTATCTATTCTCTGGAAACCACAGTCCCCTAGTCTACATTTTACAATTTTCTTTCCTGTCACAGTACCTCTTCTGCAGGTTTAAAAATCCTTTTCTGTATGCAAAAGTTCTCTATTAGGTAAGGGAAATTCCAAAAACGTAAGCATTCACTTCATTTATTCATTTGATCACTAAACGTCATTGGGCATTGTTTTCTGTCAGAGATGTGAATAGTTGAGACATGAAGCTGTACAAGAAGATGTTTTTCCTCCCTTCATCCATAACCACTTATATGATTATCATAAAACCCACTTTGTACCCTTAAGGATCTCTTGTTGGGTAATGAAAGAAACAACAGAAACCAATTTGGGGTTTGTTCCCTTTTTTTTTTTTAATGCCTCAGTGGGAGTGGAGACATGGTTCAGCAGTCAAGAGCACTTGTTCCTTTTCTAGAGAATCTAGGTTTGGTTCCCAGCACCCGCAGCTAGTGGCTCACAACCAACCACTTGTAACTTTAGTTCCAGGGGATCTGAGACCCTCTCTCACCTCCTTGGGCATCCACACACATGAGACACACATTTACACAGACACATATACATAAATACATATTTTTAAATCTTTATTTTAAAATGTCATAATGACACTTGGCATGGTGTTGCATGCCTTTAATCCCAGAACTCAGGAGAGAGAGGCAGGTGGATCTCTGAGTTTCAAGCCAGCTTGGTCTATAGAATGAGTTCCAGAACAGCTAGGGCTACATAGAGAAATCTTGTCCAAAAAAAAAAAACAAACTAACAATAATAAATGCCATTATGAAGCCAAATAAGAGTTTATAATCTAATAAAACATTTTTACATCTCTTGTAAGCCAGTCATGGTGATGCAGGTCTATAATCCCAACACTTAGGAAGTGGAAGCACAAGGCCAGCCTGGACCACCCACCAAGTTCCAGACCAGCTCGTACTCAATAATAGGGTCCTGTCTTGATGTTTTTTCCTTTTGTTCTTTCTTCTCTTTCTCATCATCCATTCTGGCTCATCCTTCATCAGTTGAAAAAAAAAAAAATATATATATATATATATATATATATATATATATATATATATATCAGAAGTCTTAACTAGCATCTCTCTCATCTTATTTCTTCAAACTTTTATTCCTTCATGGATTAGTATTTTTTTAATTTATTTATTATATGTAAGTATACTTTAGCTGTCTTCAGACACACCAGAAGAGGGCATCAGATCTCACTATGGATGGTTAGGAGCCACCATGTGGTTGCTGGAATTTGAACTCAGGACCTTTGGAAGAGCAGTCAGTGCTCTTAACCACTGAGTGATCTCTCCAGCCCCTGGATTAATATTTCTAAAACATTGTTGCTCTTCATTTGCCACACATGATCGGACCCCTCCCTGACCTCCCAGATTTCCCTATCTGCACTCCATAATGTCTATGTTAATGTGCTTGTCTTCTTGAAACATATCATGCTTCCATGGCTCTGCTTCTTGCTGTGTGTCATTTTTATAGCAGCCTTTACTAATTTATAGTTCATGCATCACTAATTTCACTTAAAGTAAATACTTCAGTGTCTTTTGTATGTTCAGAATTGTGCAACCATCATCATCATCAATTTAGAACATTCTCATCTCCCACCAACCACTATCCCTTCACGTTTAAGTTCCCTGTTTCACCCCTTGGCAAACACTGATCTGCTTTCTGTCTTTATAAATCTGTCTATTTTGGATACTTCATGTAAATGAAATCCTATAATACCTGGCCTTTTGTTACTCACTCCTTTCATTTGTATTGTTTTAATATTTCATTATTTATTATTGACAAATGGTATTCTATCCCTATACATGAGACAGTTTGCATGTGTTTCATTCATTCATTGATGGACATTGTTTCTATTTGGGGGTTATTGTGAATGCTGCATGAATTTTTCTCGGAACACATATTTCCAAATTATTGAGTATATATATATACAGAAGCAGAAACTTAAGGGTTTGGTTTTTGTTGTTGTTGTTGTTGTTGTTGTTTTCTGAAAGTTGGTGGAGGGTGTTTTTCTGGGGCAAACACCTGAAGCAATGTTTCATTAAAGTGGACACAGATGTGAAAGACCAAGGCAGACTCATGAAGGAACTTTTCTCTGAAGCAGACACGGGAGAGAGGATGTTCTGGTAAGGCAAGCACATGAAAGGACATGTGATAAAGGATTCTTTGCTAATGATACCCACGTATTGGTCCACCTTAGATTGTGTAGTTGAATTGCATTTGTCTGGACTCCATAGAGAGAAACACACCAAAAAAACTTCTGGTGGTGTATTGTAGTTTGTTGCAGCTTCCAAGGACTCGGGCTGATTGGATGCACATGCTGAGGCAAAGCACGTGGAGGACACGTGATGCTTGGAGGACATAAATAGGACTGGATGGAGTGACAAGAGACTGAGCTTAGCTTCTGGTACAGCTGTGCAGTGCTTGTGGGTTTCACATCTTTGCTGGTCTTTGCTTCCCTGAGAGAGGCACAGCTGAGAACTCCTGGTGTCCCTCTGGGTCCCTCCTGCTAACTGGAGCAGAGGCTGAGGCCTGGCTGTCTCTGCTAGGTGGTGTCACTGCTGTTGCTAACCTAACTCTACCAAACTGGACTGCTGGTGTATCTGTGAGGTGTTTGTGAGTGGATCGAGTTCCCACTGCCTGCTGACCTGTGAACTGAACTGCTGATTTTCAGACGACACAGATGGGAGTTGCTCAAAAAAACCCTTTCTATGCAGGTCCACTTCCCCATGTTGGGCACCACCTATGATTTTAATTTTTTATTAGATATTTTCTTTATTTAAATTTCAAATGTTATCCCCTTTCCTGGTTTCCCCTCTGAATACCCCCTCTCCCATCCCCCCTCCCCCTGCTCACCAACCCACCCACTCCTGCTTCCCTGCCCTGGCATTCCCCTACACTGGGGACACTGGGGCATAGAGCATTCACAAGACCAAGGGCCTCTCCTCCCATTGATGACTGACAAGGCCATCCTCTGCTATATATGTGGCTGGAGCCATGGGTCCCTCCATGTGTACTCTTTGGTTGGTGGCTTAGTCCCTGGAAGCTCTGAGGGGGATCTGGTTGGTTCATATTGTTGTTCCTCCTATGGGGCTTCATCTCCTTCAGTCCTTCCTCTATCTCTTCTATTGGGGACCCTGTTCTCAGTCCAATGGGTGGCTGTGAGCACCCGCCTCTGTATTTGTTAGGCACTGGCAGAGCTTCTCAGGAGACAGCTATTATCAGGCTCCTGTCAGCAAGCACTTGTTGGCAGCCACAATAATGTCTGGGTTTTGTGACTGTATAAGGGATGGATCCCCAAGTGAGGCCAGTGTCTGGATGAACTTTCTTTCAGTCTCTGCTCCACACTTTGTCTCTGTATCTCCTCCCATGGGTGTTTTGTTCCCCCTTCTAAGAAGAACCTAAGTATCCAACCGTATTTTTTTGTTTGTTTTTTTAAGACAGGGTTTTTCTGTGTAGCTCTGGCTGTCCTGGAACTCATTTTGTAGACCAGGCTGGACTCAAACTCAGAAATCTGCCTGCCTCTGCCTCTGCCTCTGCCTCTGCCTCTGCCTCCTGAGTGCTGGGATTAAAGGCGTGTGTCACCACTCCCGGCTCCAACCATATTTTTAATGATGGTTCTTAATCGCTTTAACCTCCCTTGTAGCCCACCACCCACCAGAGGTAGTGGGAAAGAAAGCGAAGACACGAGACCCACAAGCATTGCACAGCTAGGTGTACCAGCATGCCAAGCCCTGTCTCCATCACTTGGTGGAGTCTTATTTATACCTTCCAAACATCACGTGTCCTCCATGTGCCTTGCCTCAGCATGGCTCTTGCTTCCACACGTGCATCAAATCAACCCAAGTCCTTGGAAGCAGCAACAAACTGCAGCACACCACCAGAAGTTTTTTGGTGCATTTCTCTCTATGGAGTCCAGACAAACATAGCTCAACTCACAAGGTAAAGTGGACCAATACATGTGTGTCATTAGCAAAGAATCCTTTATCACATGTCTTTTCATGTGCTTCCTTTAGGAGAACATCCTCTCTCCTGTGTCTGCTTCAGAGAAACGTTCCTTCAGGAGTCTGCCTTAGCCTTTCACAACTGTGTCCACCTTAACAAAGTGTTCCTTCATGTGTTTGCCCCAGCTGACTTTACAAAGAACCCTTAAGTTTCCACTTCAATATGTGTGTGTGTGTGTGTGTGTGTGTGTGTGTGTGTGTGTGTATCTGGGTGTATATGGTATTTATATTTAATCTTGCAAGGAACCAGTACACTGTTTTCCAAAGCAGCTGCACCACTTCCCACTCCTACACGGGGTACATGGGATTCTAATTTACCTACATCTCACCCATATGGATCACCTTCCTTAAATATACCCCAGAATCATGACATAGTATCTTATTGTGACTATGCTTTACACTTCTCTGGTGACTATGTATCCTATGATGAGGGGCTGGAGAGATGGATCAGTGGTTAAGAGCACTGGCTGCTCTTCCAGAGGTCCTGAGTTCAAGTCCCAACAACTACATGGTGGCTCACAATTGCCTATGACTCCAGTTCCAGGGGATCTGACACTTTCACACAGACACATTTGCAGTTAAAACATGAATGCACATGAAATAAGAGTAAATCAATTATTTTTTAAAAAATACCCTACTATACAATTATAGGAATTTTCTAGGGAAAATGTGTGGCTTACATGTTCTCTCTCTTACCTTGATTTCCCATTAATTAATTGCTAGAAACTTCTAGCCAACCTGTAAAACTTGAACCGGGGACTACTCTTGATGATATAGGCCTGGAATCCTAGTGAGGTGGAGCAGAAAGATTGTGAGTTCCAGACTGCCTGGGCCATATAGGAAGACTGTCAAAAAAAAAAAAAGAACACCCTGGCTTAGTCATTTTCTTCTCGCTGAGACCTTCTTCGGGCTCCCAAGCAGGGCTAATCACCGTCTCCTTGGAGCCAACACTCCTGTGTGCTCTGTAGAATTTGTCATGACCTATTTTCCACCTCCTAATTTCCACATCATTGACTTTGAGTTTGGTCAAGTAACTTGACCTGTGACTGACATTTGAACAATTGGCCATCTTGGTAGGGAATGTGCCCTTTAACTCACAAAATCTACATTAATTCTTGATAGCTAATGCTAAAATTGTATCGCAGAATAGCAGCTGGTGTCAGAATAGTGATAAGCTATGTAAAATGAAGACAAGGGTGTATCACTAACCTCACCTTAGAAAGCCTAGGAGGTGGAGCTGGAGAGATGGCTCAGCAGTTAAGAGTACTGATTGCTCTTCCAAAGGTCCTGAGTTCAATTCTCAGCAACCACATGGTAGCTCACAATCATCTGTGATGGGGTTGGATGCCCTCTGCTGGTGTGTCTGAAGACAGCTGTAGTGTACTCATACACATAAAATAAATAAATCTTTAAAACAAAACAAAACATTTGTTTAAAAAAGAGAGAGAAGAAGGCCTAGGAGGATAAACAAGGGAAATGAAAAGAAAGGGAAGGCCAGCAATGGGAAATGGCAGGTCAGATTCTGGTGGGGACAGAACAGCAGGCCACATCTCTACCCCCTTAAGAAGTAATAAAAAGGTCCAAGGGGAATCTTTGGGCCTAGCATATTATCCCAGAATTATATTACAAGAAATCCAATCTCGGCTCCTATCCAAATGCTGTCTTCCATCATCCTTATCTATTCATTAAGTAAATCTGACTGGAAACTGATCTTACAATATCCAAAACATCTAACAAAATGCTCTCCTGTTGTCTGAATGCTCAAGACCCTGACAAGGGGTGGGGGTGGGGTGGGGGTGAGGGCTCTACAGCTATTCCTTAAATTAGTAAGAAACAAATGTCTTCCTGAAAGTGCCTGGCACTCTGCTGCTAACTCACATTGTATAAGAAAGCAAATTTTCATGACAGTATGGATTAAGAATCACACATTTTTTAACAAACAGGAGTTGCCTTCTCTAGATATAGTAAAAATAAATTGTGTAAAAGATAGTTTTAGTGGGAATTTGGGGGTAGTCATGTCAGTAGAATTTAGCAACTATATTAAATTAGTATATCATAAAAGAAGTGTCTTTTTTAATTCTTTAACCATTTTTTTTACTGTTCAAACTTTATACCCCTCCTGTTCCACATCCCACACCTCCTCCCTCTCCCTGCCCCTGTCTCCAAGGGGATGTCTTCACCCCACCAGACCTCTCATTCCTCCTCCCCCTAGCCTCCGAGAGGGTGCTCCCCACTATCAGGCCCCTGCCTTCCCTGGGGTCTCAAGTCTCTCAAGGGTTAGGTGCTTCTTCTCTCACTGAGGCCAGATCAGGCAGTCCTCTGCTGTGTATGTGTCAGGGGCCTCATATCAGCTGGTGTGTGCTGCCTGGTTGGTGGTTCAGTGTCTGAGAGATCTCAGGGGTCCAGGTTAGTTGAGGCTGCTGGTCTTCCTGTGGGGTCTCCCTCCTCCTCAGCTTCTTTCATCCTTCCCTAATTCAACAACAGGGGTCAGCTGCTTCTGTCCATTGGTTGGGTGCAAACTTCTGCCTCTGACTCTTTCAGCTGCTTGCTGGGTCTTTCTGACTGCAGTTATGATAGGTCCCTTTATGTCAGCTAAGTAGCCTCAGTAATAGTGTCAGGCCTTGGAACCTCCCCTTGAGCTGGATTCCACTTTGTGCCTATTGCTGAACCTTCTTTTCCTCAAGCTCTTCTCCATTTCCATCCCTGTAATTCTTTCAGACAGGAACAATTATGGGTCAGAGATGGGACTGTGGGATGGCAACCCCATCCCTCACTTGATGCCCTGTCTTCCTGCTGGAGGTGGGCTCTACAGTTTCCCTCTCCCCACGGTAGGGAGTCCTGAGAGTCTCTCATTGAAATAGAAAACCTAGGAAAGAGGTCAGACATTACAAAGTACGTGTCTTACTATGGGTTTTGGCAGTGCTGAAGTCTTAATCCAGCACCTCATACATGCTAGGCAAGCACTGTATTACTAGGATGATTTTTATACACCAGATATTATCCTGAAAATTCATGTAGTTTGGTGTAGAGCCAGGTAGGAGGACTAAAAACTATTTTAGGGAATATATGGCTCAGTTAATAAAGTACTTTCTGCACAAGCATACATTTGTATCTCTAGCACCTGTATTTTAAAAAGCTAAGCATGGCAACACACATCTATAATCCTTCCACTGGAGAGGTAAGGGAAGAAAATTTGGGGACTTGTCAACAAGTCAGCCTACCCAAATCAGCGATCTCCAGGGTTAATGAAAGAGCTTGCCTCAAATAATAATAATAATAATAATAATAATAATAATAATAATAATAATAATTGTGGAACAATAGAGGAAGACACCTGATGACAATCTTTGGCCTCTACACATGCAAATAACACACACACACAAGAACCCATGTACACCATACACATACAGGAGGTAGGGCATTAGGATTCAGGAAATGCTTAATGGATAAAGTTTTTGTCATAAAATCATAAGGGCCTTGATTTGGATCACCAGCACCCATTTACAAAACCAGAGTTGGTGGCCCTGTAACCCCAGGACTGGGAGGCAGAGACCAGATGTCAGGAGCTCAGTGGCCAATCAGTAATCTCCAGGTTCAAAGAGAGACTGTGTCTCCAAAAAATAAATAAATAAAGCAGGTGTTAAGCTCTGAAGGAAAACACTTGACATTGAGCTCTAACCTCCACAGGTAAACACATGGTCCATATACATAGCACACACACACACATGCACACACACATTTAAAAAACTACTTTAGAAAACTAACTGTTAAGCCTGGTACAGTAGCTTAAGCATGTAAACTTTGCTCTTCAGAGGCTGAAGTAGGCCAGAGAATTGCTAGAATTTGAAGCCATACTGAGCTCAACAATAAAGGAAAAACAGAGGAGGAAAATGAGAAGAAAGAGGAGAAAGCAGAGGAGGAAAAGAGGGAAGAGTAAGGGAAGAATATGTAATGCTTAATAAATTGAACCCACCTGTCAGATAAAAAGATGAACTGTTTCCCCCTGCTCTCAGTTGTTCAGCGTTCCTGGGTATTTTTCTTCTGGTGTTGGCAAATATAGATTGGTCTGTGTTTAAAACATAAAATTGGAAACAATCTTAAGATTAATGGCTAGCACAGAGCTTTTCAACCTTGGCACTATTGACATCTTGGGCCAGATCTTTTTGTAGGACATGTTGTGCTCTACAGCGGCTTAGCAGCACCCCTGCCCAGTACCCACTAGGTGTCAGTAGCACCACCCACTCTCGCACACTTGTGGCAACTGAAATGTCTCCAGATAGCCATAATAGGGACTCCACAGAAAGCAATTTTGTCTCCCAGAGAACATGTGCAGAACACACACACACACACACACACACACACACACACACAC
>NC_034613.1:80756638-80777212 GCF_900095145.1 Mus pahari
AGAGAGAGAGAGAGAGAGAGAGAGAGAGAGAGAGAGAGAGAGAGAGAGAGAGACCAAGACCAAATCTGGCCTTAAATGCTAACAAGGTTGAGGAACTTGCTACAAAGGAACAAGACGTTGGTAAGTGTGGGGGAGATGAGGTTATGCTTTTATTACTGAATTATATCCACAGATAACCCTTGATAACATTTTATCAATTTATGATTATGCTGCTGGGATCAATTTGTACTCCACACTCTGTCTCCCTTCTAATGTCTCAAGGATGTAGCATTGGAGGAAAACTAACATAATTAGTATTCTTCAACCCCTCCCCCCATGCAATTCATACTCAGAGATAGTTATGTTGTATGATCCAAGACAATCAAAGCAAATGTCAGGACTTTTGACAATAAATCAGCTAATATCTCTTTTTCAACTGGAAACGAAGAAGAGAAAAGACCCTAACTATTGCCAGAAGTTACATTGAGACTACAAGGGAACGTGTCTTTTGTTTGAACAATTCTGAACAAAGCCAAATGGAAATACAGGGTTTGGTGGTGTCTTTGGGCTACCAGATCAAGCATCTCCAAAAGCTATGCCAGTCTCTCAAGTTTTTACTTTCAGAAGTTATAAATTTCCCTTACTGTTTGAATTACTGGGAGTTATATTTTTCTGTTCTTGATACTAAAAGATAAATATAAGAGTCTGCTAACATCTGTTTCTAGTCATAGAACACTTTCCCTCACATCAACAAACCAGCTCTCCAACTCCCTGGATGCCATTCTGATGCCCAATTCGAGTCTAGTTTGATACTATAGATTCCAAAACTTTACAACTCAGTCCCTCAAGACCACTCCCACTTGAAATGTCAAATGCAAGTCTCTGGGATTTCTGATCAACTAGTTAGAAATTCAGGGAGGTTCTCATAGCCCCAGTCCCCACAATTGATAAGCTGCTACAGTTGCTCACAGAACTCAGAAGCAGAGCTTCCATTATGTTTACCACTTTGTTGTGGAGGATATTGTGAGGTATCCCAGTAAAGAGGTGCACAGGGTGAAGTCCAGGAACTTACACCTATATGCAGTTAGGGCGCTGCACTCTCAAAGCACACAGATGCACTCACAAACCTTGATACTCTCTGAACCTGAGCATTTAGGGGCTGGATGAAGAAGTCATTGGAGAGATAAGAACTATTCTCCATGTCTTCTTCACACCCCCAGAAGTTGAGGGAGGCATAGACCAAACAGTTTGAAGCATGTGCTGCTCAATTTTATCTGTTTTACCACCAGTTCTCAAGTTGAAGCACTAAGTTTTAGCAGATGGGGGATGTGGGGGGGGGGTCCTGCCATTCAAGGGTTTGAAGAGCTCTCTGTAGGCAGCAAGAGTCACCCCTCCTTGCTCAGGATATTGCAGGGGATTTAGAGCCTGCCAAAGGACAATCTTCGAACAAGAAAAAAAAATGCTGCTATCACCTTATCACTCAGGAAATCACTCAGGTTCTGGGAACTATTTGTCAGGAATAGGGAACAAAAGTCAATATACAGTTTCTTGTGAGTGGAGGACAGAGGTACTTCTTCAAACTGCCAGAGCCTAAAAACCACTGAACTATCTTCACCAGATGCCTAAAGAGCAGCCATCTTTATTTGCTTGTCTATGTATGCCACAGTATCTGGTATGTAACAAATGCCCAGTCAATGCTTGAAGAATAGCCAAGTAGACTGGGATTGGACACCATTAAGAGACCCAACGAGGCTGGTGAGATAGCACAGTGGGTAAGAACACCCGACTGCTCTTCCAAAGGTCCAGAGTTCAAATCCCAGCAACCACATGGTGGCTCACAACCATCTGTAACAAGATCTGACGCCCTNTCCTGGAGTGTCTGAAGACAACTACAGTGTACTTACGTATAATAAATAAATAAAACTTTAAAAAAATAAAAATAAAAGAAGAGACCCAACGAATACCAAACTCAAATTAACAGGACACACATTATATGTGCCTATCTCCTTGATAAGTATAAACTACATTGTTCCTGATTTCTTCTTTCCTCACTAGAAAGGTCTAAATAAAACATCTGTTCTGCAGCAGTTTTCTGAAGGGAACAGTAAGTTTATCAAAGCCAGATGCTCTTGACAGCTTTCTAGAGCTATATTTGGCCATAATGGGAACCCAACAAGACCATGAAGTTATTGAACACACAATAGCTTCAATGTGCTTGCTCCAGAAAGGAAGAGATCAAGTTCTATATACCCTCTATATGTTTTAAAGTAGCACTGTACTCCCATCATTATGGGGAAGGTGGGCAACAAAGAAGGAAGTCCAGATATTCAGCACCAGTCTTCCCTGAAAAACACAGTGAGCTGGCTCCTAAGATTACGCTCATGATTTTTGTTGACGGGGCCATGAGGAAGCAAATTACCATTTACAAATAATTATTTCCATTTCTTTAGGGTTTACTGTGCACAGGCCATTGCATTGATGCATTTGCATGTGCTGTTTAATTCCTCATAAGCAGTCAGGGAGATTCCATTATTATCATCCCCATACATATGGGTAAACTGTAGCACGGAAAGGTCCAGCAACTTGCTTGGTGTTACCTAAGGAAAAGGCCAGGATTTAAGCCCTAGCAGCCCAGCTCCAGAGTCTTTGTCTTCAACCACTCCTCCACATTGTCTCCCACTGCTACAAATACCATGGGATCTGCAGACCTGGCTCCTGTGGAGACAAGTGGGACACAACCAGGGACCGGCATGATCTTCAAAGGAAGGGCAGACACGTAGATGATAAGGCAGAGAGGAGCTCAATGATCAGTTTATGCTGGGAACCACAGGCAACATAGGGGAGGAAGCAGGATTAGGGTGAAGTGAAGGATGTTGTAAGGATGCTGCCATATACAGGGAGACATAGCAGGGTGTGCGCAGAAAACTGTCAAAGCCACTTTCTTCTGAGGAGAAGGTCACTAAGCTGCTTCAGAAAATAGACAGGTGACTCTGGCAGTTCTCATGCCCATGTGTCCCTTCCCCATTCCTAATTAGAAGCATTATTAGAAAGACTTCCCTAATGGCCAATTCTTAGCTGAAATCAATTTGTTTTGTTTTGTGTTTTGTTTTTTTGAGACAGGGTTTCTCTGTGTAGCCCTGGCTGTCCTGGAATTCACTCTGTAGACCAGGCCGGCCTTGAACTCAGAAATCTGCCTGCCTCTGCCTCCTGAGTGCTGGGATTAAATGTGTGCACCAGCATGCCTGGCCTTTTTCTTTTATTTAACTGCTAATATAGTATACTAATAATAAATTCTTTAATTTTCTCTCCTGTTCTGGAGATTGAACTCTTGTCTCACTTATCATTGAGCTGCAACCCCAGCCTTCTCTCCATTGTTCTCAAGTTTTGAGGCGAGGTTACTCTGTGCTGATTACTTTTTCTAAGTTTGTTTGCTTGCTTGCTTCTTTGCTTGCTTGCCTGACTTTGGGTTTTGCTTTCTTTTTTGTTGTTGCTGCTGCTTTTGCTTTGGGGCATTTCCTTGATTGCTGACTGATATGGAAGAGCCTATCCCACCTGAGTGGCGCCACTCCTGGGCAGGTGGGCCCTGGAGGAAGCAGGTTGAGCAAGCCAAGGGGAGCCAGCCTGTAAACAACACCCCTTCAGGGCCTCTGCATCAGCTCCTGCCTCTGGGGTTCCTTCCCTGGCTTCCCTGAGCCATGGACTGTAATCTGTAAACCAAAGTAACCCCTTCCTCCCCTATGTTACTTTAGGTCATGGTGTTTATCACAGCAATAGAAAACGTAACTAAGATAGTCTCAAAGCTTTTTTTATATGCTCCCTTTCTGGGTAGCTCTTGAGATCCTTAATGTCATTCACTGTTCTACTGAGGTCTTCACTGCTATTAACCCTGGGACCAGCTGCAATTGTTTTTCTGCCTACAGTGACCTCCAGTTGCAAGAAAAAAAAAAACTGTTCCGTTTATACTATGTTAAGATGACAAAAGTTCTCTTGCTGGAATAGTCAGTATTCAGTCTTAAAAGAGAATGGTGGGGGACTGGAGAGATGGCTCAGCAGTTAAGAGCACCGACTGCTCTTCCAAGTTCAAATCCCAGCAACCACATGGTGGCTCATAACCATCCATAACGAGATCTGATGCCCTCTTCTGGAGTGTCTGAAGTCAGCTACAGTGTACTTACATGTAATAAATAAATAAATAAATATTTTTAGAGAGAGAGAGACAGAGAGAATGAATGGTGGTGTAGACCAATAAGAACTCTGTGTTCAGGGCCTGGAGACGGTTTAGTGGTTTAGAGAGTTTGTTGCTCTTAACTTGGTTTGGTTTCTAGAACCCTCCTAGTGGCTAATGAATATCCTACACTCCAGTTCAAGAGAATCCTAGACCCTCTTTTGGCCTTTAAGGACACCGGGAATGCATGCAGGCAAAATACCCATACATATAAAATGAAACTAATTCTTTTAAAAGATGAAAAAGAGCTATATTTAGACTTTGTTACCAGCTTCTAACAAAGAGTTCATAGAGCCCTTGTAGCGTCCCGAGTGATAAGGCTTGTGGGAGCAGCTTTTGTTCCTGTTCTGAGTTGTGTAGTTGGCCTTGAATGCAGTGTGCTGACTGTCCTGCCACGGCCTCCGGAGGAGCTGGGATCACAGGCCTGTGCCGCCAAACCTAGTGAATGTGCTTCTTATTGTATTCTTCGTGTGTATTATATCTATTCATTCACTCATTCACTCATTTTTCATTCACATTTCCTTAAATTTATAGACAGTGATTAAAAAAAAACTAGTCCTTTACTTTATAACCTAAAAGATAATAAATACCAAACTGCATTTGAGACAGGACAGAATTTGGACTTATACTTTATAAACACCTATAAGACAATCTGAGATCAGTTCTTTGACTTTATTCTTTGAAATACTCACTTCATAGGATGCAAAAATCTCTTCTCACCGAAGGCCCATGTTCCTCAACCTTGAGGTGGTATTATGGGCACCAACCAGTAAACTTTAAAAGCTGCTGACAGCCAAGCCAATTCCAGACATTCTGATTTGACTTCCTGACCATGAGATTTATCATCATCATCTTTATTTTCATCATCTTCATCTTCTTCCTCATAATCATCCTTATCTTCTTCATAGGTTGTTTTGTATAAGCATGTCATTTACTCTGAGGACTCCCCTTATAGCCGACTACCCTCTCCTTCCCCCATGCCCATTAAGTCTCCTCTGTTCCGTAAACAATTTCACTTCTACTTTTATAAAGATGTTTTAAAGCTCCCAGTATGACTCTAATGTACTGCCAGAGCTGAGGACCACTAAGCCTGATGCAGTGTGGAGTCCTATACATGCCATTGGCATCTTATTTACTCCCCAGACAAGCCTTGTTGCTGTTAGTCACTGAGTTAATGTTTGATTTGGGAACTTTGAAAATGTCTGAGTCATACATTTTCACTAATTATGGATGGCATGGAATTTCATATCCTAAAGGAAAAGTAAAATTTCTTTTCTTTTAAGATAGGGTCACTTTCACTTTGTAGCATTGACTGTCCCAGAACACTCTATGTAGATCAGGATGGCCTTGAACTCTCAGAGATCTGCCTGTCTCTGCTTCCAGAGTCCTGAAGTTAAAGAGATGTGCATTATACCAGGGTCTAAACAATAAAATTAAGCAAGCTTATAGGACTAAGAAATGTTTCTGATTATGAAAGATCCAACATGGAAACAGAAGTTTCATATTAAAGCAAATAGACCATGAGGCAAAAGAATGTTCAGTGAATACTTCTTCAGACACCTTAGAGAAGTAAGCTTTCAGGCTGTAAGGGCCATCCAGGGACTGCCCCACCTGGAGATCCATCCTGTCTGAAGACACCACACCCCTGACACTGTTGCTGTTTCCAAGAGGCACTTGCTGACAGGAACCTGGTGTGGCTTTTCCCTGGGAAGTTCTGCCAGCTCCTGACCAACGCAGATGTGGATGCTTGGAGCCAACCATCAGGCTGAGCTCAGGGAACCTGGTAGGGGAGGAGGACTGGAGGAGCGGGGTGGGGGGGGGGATTGCAACCCCATAGGAAGAACAGCATCTGCTGGCTGGACCACCCAGTGCTCCAGAGTCTAGACTACCAGCCAAGAAGTTACCTGGAGGGATCCATGGCTCCAGATACATATGTTGCAGAAGATGGCCTTGCCTGACATTAATGGGAGGGGAGGCCCTTGGTCCTGTGGAGGTTTGATGCCCTAGTGTAGGGGTGGATGCCCTAGTGTAGGAGTCTGGGGGCAAGGGAGCACCCTCATAGAGGCAAAGGTGAGGGAGTGAGGGCAGATGCGGTATTGGGGGGGTTGTGGAGGGGTAACCAGGAAGTGGGATATCATTTGAGATGTAAACGAATGGAATGATTAATAATAAAATAATAAAAGTTTCTCCAATAAAATATTTAAGAAAGAGATGTGTCTATGCATCTAATTTCATCTGTCCTTGAGGCTAAGCAGGATTGACCTTGGTTAACAGCTGGATGGGAGACAGAGGATTAATAGAAGTACAGTGCCAAAATCATACTTGTTTTGATTGAATTTATTCCTTGCTTGACGATCCATAATATTTCTTTCAGTATCAAATGTTGGGGTCTTCTTACATGTACCACAAACCTCAAGCTGGCCAAAGAATGTATATTTGTTACTTTAACATAAGTTAGGCTCACTCGATGTAGAAAATTAACTGCAACTGGTCACAGAGTGCTAACAGACCCATGTGTCCCCAATTTAGAACATACGGGCATACTGCAGTATGGAGTACTTAGGAATTCCTGGGTTCACTTGGACCTGTTCTTACTGAAATTAGGAATAAGTCCTCCTGTTGCTGAGTGCCTCATACTAGGACCGTCACTTCTGCCTGCATAGTAAGTCAGATTTTTTTCCAAACACCTAGAAAGGCTCTAGAATCTATTCGTTCAATCAGTAAGACCACCAACCAGGTTTATTAGGGTAAGCCTACAATTTCAGCACTCTAAATGCAGAGGCAGGAGGATTGTGAATTCACAGTTAGCCTGAACTCCATAGTGAGACTATCCCATGTAAAAATAAAATTAAAACTAAAATAGGGAGTGAAGAGATGGCTTGGTGGTTAAGAGCACTTGCTACAGAAAGCCTTAGTGCAGGTGCCTGCAGAGACTAAAAGACGGTATCATATGCCCTGAAGTCGGAGTTACAACTTACATGCACAAACTCACACAGAGACACACTCATACACGTAATTTTGCAAATAAAATTTAAAAATTAAAAACATATTTGAGAATTTCTCATTTAAGTGAAATATAGGAAATGGCTGGTAATTAAAGGATTTCCAAATGTCCATCATTATTACAAAGAGCTATTTGTTAGCTTTCTCCCTGTTTTTGCAATTACCTGCCTTTGAAAGTGCTCTCATGCTATTTTCTATTCTGTGTAACAGTTGGTAATTAAAAGTTATATTGTTTTCCTATAGCTAGATTGAGCACCATCAGAACACGATCTAAACAGAACAAATTATTCTGTTTCTGAAATCAAGAAGCATTAAACATTTTTATACTAACTTAGAATAGTAATAATTTCTATCTAACAGTTGTAAAAGTAAAAACAGCACAAAGAAACCTGCATTAACATTGATCCACATTCCTCGTCCACCTGACCCCTTTTGCAAATCTCGCAGACCATAGTCCTTGAGGCCTAAACATTTCAGCATGATTCCTAAGATTGGAGATAGTCTCACAAAATCACAGAAGTCAGTGACTGGATGCCAGACACTAGGGCCATTGTTCTGGGCTGGATCTTTCTGGTTTTTTTTTTTTTTTTTTTTGNTTTTTTTTTGGGTTTTGTTTTTGTTTTTAAAGTAAAAGGGGCTTCTTTAACATTTTGTAACAAAATCTTGTCTCAGATGAAGTTATGTGGAAACAGGTTGATTCCTTCAAGGCTTGTTTTTCGGCTTTGTGAGGCTAGCTCAGCTAAGAACAGCCTTAGGTCGCTATTGAGTGAAGCCTCTTCTGCATGGTCTACCAAATGCTTTGATATTACAATGCTTGCCCATCCAGGCTATGGGGGAGATGAACTCTTCCCTGTGTGATCCCTGTGTGATCCCCAAGAATGTCCTTACCTGATCCCTTCAGAGACTGTTTCCCTGGCTTCTTGACCCACACACACATGAGTGCAGGGCTGCAGATGTTAACACTTTCTGCAGATCTCTAGAGTTCAATCTTGAGGCAGTTTGCCTTCTCCAGTCTCCTCCTTGCAAGTTCTAGCTACACTGATCTTTCCAAGGCCTTTTTTTTTTCAAATCATCATACAAAGATCTTAATATAAAAACTGAAACTGCTGGAGGGGGAACATACAGAAAACACTTCAAGATACACCAATAGGCAAGAACTCTGTTAGAAGAACCCCAATAGCACAGCAAATAACTTCAAGGGTTGATAAATGGGAATAGATACAACACAGGGGCTTCAGAGCAGCAAAGGAAACTATCACCAGACTGAACAGACAACTTCAAATGGTCCCGAATCCTTGCCAGCTATCTCTCAGACAGGGGGCTAACATTTAAAACACATGAAGAGTTAGTCAAGCACGGCAGCACGGGGGGTGGGGGGGGCAGAAGCAGACTGATCCCTGTAAGTTGAGGTCAGTCCAATCTACAGAGCTGGCTCCAGGCCAGTCAGGGCAACAAATGTATGTATGAAAATCCCACTGTGAAACCCATTGCTTTTTATGCTACCTCAAAAATAATACTTTAAGAAGACACTATCTTTCCAAAAGGAAAAAGAAAGAAAGAAAGAAAGGAAAGGAAAGGAAAGGAAAGGAAAGGAAAGGAAAGGAAAGGAAAGGAAAGGAAAGGAAAGGAAAGGAAAGGAAAAAAAACACTAAAGCTGGGCTGGGTGGATGGTTCAGTGGGCAGTACACAAGGATAAGGAGAGTTCGGATCATCAGCATCCACACAAAACATCAGGTGTGACCATGTGTACCTGGAACCCTAGGCGGATGCTAAAGGGTGGGAGTAAGACAGGAGGCTTTCTGGAGTTTGCAGGCCACACCAGCCCAGCCAAAGAACCATGAGCTCCGGGTTTAGCAAAAGACCCTGTTTCAAAAGAATAAGGCAGAGCACAACAGAGGAGGGCACAGGTAGCAGGTTTAGGCAGCGAGGGTTGTTACCCACTGAGCCATCTCACTAGCCCATTTGATATTGCTGTTTTGATACATGGTCTCACATACCCCAGGATAACCTTGAACTTTTGAGCTTGCTACATAACCAAGGCTGTCCTTTACAGGTGTCTGCCTGGTCAAAAACAAAGGTTGTCTCTTCAGTCCTGAGCACATCTGTCAAATGACTGGCTGCTTTAGTTTTGTTTATTGCACAGATACTAAATAATAATGATCCTCTGTGTTTCTAACCTGGTGAGTTGCCTGGGTACTTCCCATTTCACTACGGTGGAAGGAAACCCAAGTTTTATGGCACAAAAGACTTCCTAAGTCCACCACAGCCACCCTGCTGTTTCAAGATGGAACACCTTCAGTGACCACCCACCCCTTTCTTTGGCTGTCAACCAACTCAAGATCCTACCTTGGTAATTGTTTTTAAAGGGTAGGGAACACCCTCCTTAGCTAGGTAAGGTGAATTCCATTGTCCCCCTCTGCGCAACTGTGGAGATGAGTCACAATGGCTTTAGCACATCTGTATAGCAAGCAGATAGCAGGATCTTAGGCCTGAGGGATTCCTTCCAAAGCTTTTCAAGCCCACCTCTGAGCTGCCTTGGAGAGGAGCTTTTAAAAGCACAGCCCTATGAGTCACAGGCTCAATCAGGGATTTTGAGATAAGCGATTCTTTGAGGTGTGCTTCACCTGGGTCATCTAAGCATTCAGTGATTCCCCACCCCACCCCCCACTGGAAACTACCAGCTGCTAAACTGGAGAATGACCAAATGACTGAATGTCATTGTGGCCAACTCATTTTCAATTCTGGAAGCTATAACTGAATTCAACTTGCAAAATTAACAAATAATAGGCACGTCCCTGACCAGGGAGCATTAAGGACCGCCTGTTTAATTTTAAAACAATAACCAAAGAAAATAAGAAATTCAGGGTTATAATTCAGGCCTATTACCCAAGGAGCTGATGAGGTTAGCAGCCCCCTAGGAGGAACAACAATATGAACTAACCAGTACCCCCAGAGCTCCCAGGAACTAAACCATACCAACC
This sequence comes from Mus pahari, assembly GCF_900095145.1. Classification (NCBI taxonomy): domain Eukaryota; kingdom Metazoa; phylum Chordata; class Mammalia; order Rodentia; family Muridae; genus Mus; species Mus pahari. Next base: position 80,766,827 of record NC_034613.1, read on the forward strand.
ATAAAGTACACATGGTGGGACTCATGGCTCTATCTGCATATGTAGCAGAGGATGGCCTAGTCGGTCATCAATGGGAGGAGAGGCCCTTGGTCCTGTGAAGGCTCTATGCCCCAGTATAAGGGAATTCCAGGGCCAGGAAGCAGGAGTAGGTGGGTTGGTGAGCAGGGGGAGAGGGGAAGGGATAGAGGATTTTTGGAGGGGAAACCAGGAAAGGGGATAACATTTGAAATGTAAATAAAGAAAAATGTCTAATAAAAAATAAAAATAATTCAGGCCTGTGTTTTGATAAAGTGGGGTTGTCATCTTTTATTGTTGTCTGTCCCTCAGGAGAAAAATCATTAAAAGGAAATATTAATTTTCCTTTATACTGCCATTAAATAATTCATATTTCCCTTAATTTACAACATACCAAATCACCTTATTTCAGAATTAGAAAATTGTTCAGATTATATTTATGGAAGGAAATCTTAAAAATCACAGAGTCCAAGAACCTACGCCAGCCTAGTCAATAATACTAATGTTCAGGTGAGAACTTAGGACTGTTAACTTTAGCAAGCCATCAGCTGATCCCTATGTTCCGCCAAGTTTGCAATTAGCTGCTGCAGAGGTAAGGAAGGAAAAGTGGAAGAGACAGCTTTGTAACAAAATGCCTGATCCAGGGTATTTAGGAAGTAAAGAAAGGTTTGTTTTGGCTCATGGTTCTGGAGATTCAAGTCTAAGAATAGACGGCAGTATCAGACACATTATCATCCAGGATGCAAGGGGCCTGAGAGATTTTAGACTCTTTATTCCCCTCATAGGTATACCCTCAATTACCTAAGGATCTTCCACTAATTTCTACAAGGGATGCTTAAAGCCCCACAGGGACTGCCCAGTGAGTAGCACCACCCTGGAGACCTAGCTTTTCCGTGTAGACCTTTGAGGGGTACTCATCCAAAGAGCAGGAGGTTACATTTTCTTTTGAAAAATACTGACAGCCAGCTTCAAGCAGGCCTGAAGAGGCGGATCTGTGCCGGCCTTAGAACCGCCCCCTCCAGGCCTGAGGAGGGGCGAGGGAGGTCACAGCCTGAAGGTGTATCAGCTACAGCCACGCCTTCCAGCATTTCAAGCTCAGAGCTGCAAGCTGTTAGCTGGGAGCACCAGCACTGCGAACCAGTACCCGGAGCTACCATGGCCTACAGCCAGCAGGAAGAGAAAGATAAAGTTGTATTCGTGACCAAAGAAGACCACGAAAGTCCCAGCAATGCTGAGCTGGTGGTTGACGACCCCAATGATCCCCATGCGGAGTATGGACTGATACTGCCAAGTGGAAACATTAACTGGAATTGCCAGTGCCTTGGAGGAATGGCCAGCGGCCCCTGTGGAGAACACTTCAAGTCTGCCTTTTCCTGCTTCCACCACAGCACCGAAGAAATCAAGGGATCCGATTGTGCAAGGGAGTTCCAGGCCATGCAGGAGTGCATGCAGAAATACCCAGACATCTATCCTCAAGAAGAGAATGAGAGCGAGAGCGAGGACGAGGACGAGAACTTGGGTGACATCTACCACGAGGCCCTGCAGAATGAGGATGAGGATGAGGACGATGATGTCGATGTCGATGACTACTACTATGAGGGCCTTGAGAATGCGGAGGTAGAGGAGGAAGAGGAAGAAGAGGAGGAGGAGGACAATGAATATTACTACGAAGTCGAGGAGTATGAGGAGTATGAGTATGAGGAGGAGGAGGAGGATTACTATTACGAGAACAACTATTACAACAATAACGACTACTATGACGATGAAGACTACTACTACGAAGAAGACGACAACAAATATTATGAGGAGGAAGATGAAATCTACTACGAGGCTGACTACCAGGAGGAGGGAGAGGATGAAGAGGATGAGGATGATGAGGAAGCTTTCTATGAGGCTAACTATTTCGGTGAGGAAGATGAAGAGGAGCCAGCGGAGGCAGCAAAATCCGAGGAGGAAGCAGACGCCGCTGAGGCCTCCTCCGCAGGCAAATTGCAGTACTTCAGCGCCTGAAGGTCACAAGCCCCAGCTGCTGCCCATTTGCTTAGCCACAGAACTTTCTGCACTATGAACGCCTGCCTTTCAATCGCTTGCTCTCTCTCAATGAAAGTATCCTTTCCTCTGTTGTTTTATGCACTGTGATATAGAAAATAACTTACTTTGATGATCGGGGTCTTGGCGGCTTGCCTGACCCTGAAGAAAAGAGGTGTGTGTGTATGTGCACCTGCATTGTACATAACCTTACCCCCAACACTAGGCCACTGCCGAACTGTCCTCTCTGAGTGCCCTGGATTCTGCCACTTTGAAATCATGTGAAGTTTCTCAACAGTCAAGAGCCGTTACTCACGGAAGACTCTCGTAAGTAAGCTGATTTATACTGACCCATTGCATCCATTTTAGTAGGTTTTAGTGTCTCTTTGGGAAATTAAGTAGAGACCAAAATGTCTTCCTTAAGATTGCTGGAGTGAGGCCGTTCCTACTGGAAGAGCCAGAGGTCAGACCCTGGCACTGGAGTATATGGGGGCTGCTGTGCGGGGTTCTGTTTGCGCGTTTGCGGTGCCTGCGCGCTCTTGGGTGTCTGCAGTTGGAAGGTAGAATTCCGATCATTTGACTCCCAGTCCCTTCCTAAGGGGAAGGAGAGGCTGGACTTTGGTTTGTTGATTTACTGTTTCAAAAGGCCTGGTTTGGGGGCTCTGGTTCACTCAGTCAGTTGTAGCATTCCCTAGAAATGGGAACCAAACTGTTGCCAGAGGAAGCAGCCAAAAGGGGCTGTGATCTGAATGAAGTACTCAATTAAAAAGAAATGATTTGTTTGTTTTTTTTTTTTAAGTAAAAGAATGAGCACTAAGATTGGGTACGTAAAAGAATGGATGGATGAATGAATGAATGAATGAATGAATAGGCTTATGCATACCACAGCATTCATGGAGAGGTCCAAGAACAGCCTTGAGTGTCGGTGGTGTCTGCTTTCCTCCTTGCTTGAGACAGGGTGTCTGTTGGGTTTCTGTCGGATAAGCCAGGCTAGCCGGCGCTCAAGCTTCTGGTGAGCCTCTCTTTAGGAGCACGTGGGTTACAGGTGTTCCTCTTACCATGATTTGCTTTTGGATGGATACTGGGGATTCAAACTCAGGCCCTCATGCATGCCTGCAAGCACCTTTACCCACTACGCTGCCTCCCAGCCGTTAGATTTTCTTTCTTTTTTTTTTTTTTTTTTTTTTTTTTTTTTTTTTTTTTTTTTTTTTTTTTTTTTTTTGTAATGAGGTCTTGCTGCGTGGTCCGGGATAGCCTTGAACTCTTGATCTTCCCACCCCAGTCTTCCCAAGTGCTGTGATTATGAGTTTTGCTGCCACACTCTGCCATTGGATCTAATTTGGGCACATAGGAAAATCATTTAGACCGGTGCAATATCTCAGCAAGTAAAAGGCACTTGCCATGGGACAATCTGAGTTCAATCCTGGGACCAGGACCCACATACTGGAAGGAAACAACCTTTGACCTCTACATGGTGGCACACACAGACCAAACAGAGAGAGAGGGAGAGGGAGAGAGAGAGATTAAATTGTTTTCATCTATAATATAGAGAAACTGAGCTACCTCCCATCCAAGTACTAAAGCAGGACTAACCTTGCTTAGCTTCCAAGGTCAAACAAGATTAGGCCTGTTCAGGGTGGCATGGTTGATACCTAAGGTTGATTTTCAATTGTATTAGCATATTAGATAGAATCCCCTGGGAAGATTTTGAAAGTGACCATTATCTAGTCACCAGCATGGGTTTATGAAGCAGAATTTCTGGAAAACTCATGCTGCCGTTCTTTCAAATCTCCCCGGGTGACTCCCATGAATAGGCTCTGCTTCAGAGGATGATGCCAAGCATCATCAAGCAAAATACCTTTGATTAGTCTTCTCTATGCCCTAGGAGGCTGGACCTGTCTTATGTGACATACAGCTTATATTATTCATGGAGGATATACTAGTATGAGTTTAAGAGCCTTACCTACAGTAAATTATCTGCTATGACTCAGGGGAAAATTCTGATTAAAGAAAAAAAATTCAAATCTCCCCCTCACTGACAACACTAATGTGACATCATCCTCCAGGAGCATTCAGACCCAGAAACATGATTGAGATGAGGATACAGATAGATGGGGATGGGTAAGCTCACTCAATTTCAGAACACTTCACCAGCCCTGATGTTAAGGCTCTGAGTTTCCAAAGGAAAGTCACCTGGTTATTAGGACACTGGGCAGACTGAACAGCAGGAATAGGGACCTATCCAGATCCTCAATTGCCTTTTCTTGAATGAACTAACCTACCATTTGACCTTGTCATTCTTTAATCATTCACAGGCCCTTGGAGTATCACCCCATCAGAAAAAATACCAAAAGAAATAGCTGGAAAATGGCATCTGATCTTCAGGCTTGGGGAAGAAGATTTAACGACTTGGTTTCCTGTTCATTTGCTGCTTTTCCAGGAGTGCCACTTCGCCATAGACCGTGGGTCCACCATTCCACATTTGCACATGGCTTTTCCTCCATTTAATGAAAATGTTGGAAGGTAGGTCGGTCTTCCTGCTTCTCCAGGGTCTGTTTGGTTTCCCCCAGTGGGGTTCACTTTCTTCCTCTCCTCAAGTACCCTGTGGCTTCTCTCCTCCTGCCATCATAAAACAAGGTAATTAAAACCCCAGGATCTCAGAAAAGACCTTTTGGAGTCTAGACACAAACTTCCTAGTTTAAAGCTTCTACTCTGACTCCTGCTTTCCCATATCAAGTCAGAGACTCCGCGCTTCCAGACCAAGGACCCTGGAATTAGATAAGAAGCTGTTGACTAAGACTGTATTCAGGCTGGCCTGCGCACATCACCTTTGCTTTTTTTTTTTTTTTTAATTCCAGTCTTTCCCCTTAGGGTGTTCACAATGCTCTTACTTAGGCCTGCTAAAACTCGAAGAGCCCTCTAGGGCTGTCCAACAGATGGTGTCCCTAGGCTCTTTCTGGCTGCAGATTTTATTGATGTGGCAAGTGGGCATAGAAACTGAGCTAAGACAATAGGAGGACTTGAGGTATTAAGTCTGAGGTAGATCTGCTGCTAGCCTTCTATTTGGGCATGAGGAATACCAAGCCTACTCCTAAGCCAGGAGCTGGTGGTGCACGCCTTTAATCCCAGCACTCAGGAGGCAGAGGCAGGCGGACTTCTGAGTTCGAGGCCAGCCTGGTCTACAGAGTGAGTTCCAGGACAGCCAGGGCTACACAGAGAAACCCTGTCTCAAAAAACCAAAAACAAAAAAACAAACAAAAAACGTAGCCTACTCCTGGTCACATGCTCTTTGGTTTTAAGGCACGGGAAACAGATGTTAGGAAATACAAAGCATGTTGGGAACTATGCAGAACTTGCAGTGTTTGTATACCTGGATGATAGAAACAGGCACAAAAACATTCATACAGCATCACTGAGAGTTAATCTCTGCAACTCTGACCAAGCTTCTGAGGCTTGTATATATACAAGTCTGTGTAACTCTAGGCAACTCTATTTCTCCCATGTTAACCTCCACGCTCTCCCATCTTCCCAAAGACAGCCCTTGCCTTCCCATTTTCCCAGAAGTCCCAAAACTGTGGCTAGCTACCCATCCATCCCCATATATTTGTCTCACCTGGACTTCAATTAGTTCCACTAGGGCGATGAGAAAAACAGTAATTTCCCAATGTTTGTTCTCTCTCTCCTGTGAGTGTGTATCTGTCTGTCTGTCTACCATATGGGTGTCCATGGAGTCCTGGAAATGGTGTAAGATCTCTTGGAGCTGTAATTACAGGCTGCCTGACATGAGTACTGGGAATCAAACTTGGGTTCTCTAGAAGAACAGCAAGTGCTCTTAACCACTGACCTATCTCCCTAGCCCCATCCTTTCCTTGTATTCCACTCAAGCAAAAACAAATGAACATGTTTGCCCTTAGAAACTACCAGAAGATACTGTTTCAAATTTTTCAAGAAAAATTGAAATCTTGAAAGAAAAACTAAATGAGCCATAATCATCTCTCTTCACTAAGAATGACTTGTTTGAGGAGTAAATCTTACCCAAAGCCCAGCCTGACAACCTCATTTGGCCCATCATCATGAAGAGGGCACCCCACACTCTTACATCCATCCTCATCACTACAGATGTGGGCCCTACAGGTGGCCTGTCAGAAATTGGTGGTGGTAGTAGTGAGCATTAAAGACATCACAAATTCAAAAGTACCTTCATATGGGATTCACAGATGAAACTCCTAAACAAATGATCTTTTCTTTCTTTTTTTTTAACAGGAAAAACAACTCAGGCCGTGGGCTCAACTTTTAATCCTCTATGGAAAGTTTCAAAGCAGGAAATGCATACCTCGATCAAGAAAATGGTGAACACGTTTTATAGAACTGATTTCCTTTAGGCCCATCGTCCTTTTCTGGGACAGAAAATAACTAAAATGATTTAGGGAACAGCCAAATATTTCTTTCACCTTAAAGTTCTTAGAGAAATGTATTTTTCTTATGAGACAGGAGGTTTTCATTTTCTTATACATGTTCTGTTTTATGACTTAATATTTCCCCATCAAACAAAAGGATCTTAGGGAAAACCAGGCGACCAAAACTAAAGAATACTATTAGTGGTGAATACGAGACAATCTTGAGCAAAATCATCTCTTAGCCAATATAGCCATCTGTCAAAAATATGGATTTGTTTATTTTCTGTAGCTTATTTTTTTGTCAAAGTTGTAAAAAGAAAATGACTCCTGATATTAGCTGATTTGACCATTGGTTCCCTTTAAAAATGAAAGTTCTTTTTAACTAATTTGCTTACTCCCATAGCTGAAAGGGTACTTGTATATGAGAAATTTTATTTTTTCAAAGTTTAGAATATCTAGTGGAATGTATATTAATATGCCACTCAGAGGGTTTGACAAAATGAACAGTGAAAACCAAGCCTTCGCTGACAAAGGACTGTTACCCCAATGTATAACCAGCTATTAACACTCAGACTTAAAATGAACAAAACTCAGAACAGACACTTTACTAAATAAGATTCTTCAACTCCTAGCTTTTTGGCCTGAGCAGCTATCATGTTAAAGTTGCTATTTCCTGAGATGGGAATGCTCCCTGGGCAAGAGTATACTATGTTACCTTACCCAAAGCTTAACTACATTTCCTAATGTTTTTCCTCTAGACCTGTCCACTGTTGTATGGACTGAGAGCCTCATGAGTATACTACAGTTCTAGGTTACAGTGGTCAAAATAAAAACTGATGTGATCTGGAAGGCAGAACTGGAGCATCAGCTGTTACACCTTGAAGATTTGTGCCAGGTAGCAGGCACCTCTGCAGTTCCAACATACTGTTGCTGACCTGGTACCTCACCCTGTTAAGAGTCTCCAGTGATAGTATGGAACAGGGGTAGGCAGTAGCTGTAACCTCAGCTCTCACTGGATCTCGTGCTCCTCAGCTTTTCTGAATCCAGGGCCAGGTTTCTATACAGCTCAGTGAGAAGCGTTCAAGGCAGTGAGCCCCAGACAAGATAATCCTCACTGGTTCCATTAAACCTTGTGAGCCTTGATTTCTTTTGTTTCATCACCCACTTTTCTTGCTTTCTTGCACTGCTAAACCACCATGAATCAGGTTCACTCTCTGAGACAGAAGCAACAACCCTCCATAAATCCTAGTAGCTTCCCTTAAGGATTCTTGATGGATAATGACTTTGCTCTTATCCTTCAACTGTTTTCTCCCATACCTTACTTCCCTAGCTTCTGCCGTGATTGTTATGGAGCCTGATCCCTAAAAATAAATGCTATTCCATAGCACACACCCTGATTCCAATTCTTTCTTGAAACGCCACCGATGCACTGCCAAAGCAGCTAGGTGTGACCAGAAGTTCAGTTTCAATGTGTGAAAATTTAGACTTCCTAGTCAGCATCCAGGTAAAGATTTTGAATAGGAAACCTTGATGTGAGTAGTATGTGGTCCAGGCTAGAGATGGAAATTGACAAGCCATACAGGTAAAGCAAAAACATACATCATTAAAGTTATCAGTGTATAGGTTAAATCAATGTATAGGTAGTCTTAAAGCCACAAGATGAAGTCACTAAAGTCTTAAGGGCTAGCAGAGAAAAATCAGTAAAAATACTGGATAAGGATTACTCTAATATTATAACTCTAAAGTGCCAGATAATGGTGTCTGACACTTGTAATCCCAGAATTTGGAAGCCAAGGCTGGAGAATTGCCATGAGTTCCAGGCCAGCCTGAGCTACAGTGTGAAGCTCTGTCTTAGACAAGACAAAAAGAAGAAAAGGAAATGGGGGGGGGTGGGGAGAAAGTATAGTTAGGTATGAAGGTATATTCCAAGCACTCTGGAGTCTGAGGCAGAAGACGCACAAACTCCAGGCCAGCCTGGGCTACCTAGAGACACTGTCACAAGAAAAAGTTACTCATGGTAAGTCATCAATAAAAAAATAATGGCTAAATCATGGAGGGCGTAAAGGGCTGACAAGCCTCTACCTCTGAGGAGTTGTGGACATTTGACTGCTGGGGGAGGGAGAGCCAGTCCTCTTCAAGGGTGTGGCCCCTGATAGGTCATTCATACCTCAGTGGATGGCCCCATGCTCATATGTATATGGGCAGATCAAATGAACTCAGTGGGTTATTACAAAAGAAACACATGAAATTGAAGTGAGGGGTGGGCATGATATAGGAGGAGTTAGGGGGTGGTGAGGGTGATATGATCAATGCTCAATTAGTAAAATGTTATACTTTAAAGCTGGCTGAATAAATAAAACTGGCTCAGGATTTAAAAAAAAACATGGGAAAGTCTGTTTTATGCTAAAAGAACAAACACTGCATGAAGACTTAAGGCAAGTATTAAGATGAACAAAAGGTCTTAGTTGCTTAATAAACATAGAAAATTTGGGGATGGCCATCGATTGTTTCCAAAGAAGATAGATAAAATACTATGCTTTTTTAAAATATACTTTCTTTCTAAATTGTTGGTGGTGGTTTTGTTTGCATCTGACCAAAGACTCTATTAAGAAAAATGGTAAATTTTAGAACATTAGCAAGAACAATTAGAATAAAAACAAAAATAAACAAATGATTATGGGTTGATTCACAGCCACAGATGGTTCGGTCCCCCAGGAAACATTTGGAAGTGTCTACAAATATGCTTGACTATCATTTACTGCAGGAGGCTGCTACTGGCATCCAGTAGGTAGAGACTGAGCATGCTTGTACACATCCCACAAAGCATAGGATGGCTCCCAACATGGGCGGTGATGACGCAGACTGAGAAATTAGGACCTTGGGTATGACTATCACAAAAAGTAGAGCAAAAAATTTTTTCCTTTTTGATTTGTGTGTGTGTGTGTGTGCACATTAGATCCTCTAAAACTAGAATTACAGGTAGGTGTGAGCTACCTGACCTGGAGCTGGGAATCAAACTTCAGTCCCAGTGCTCTGAAAGAACAGTGAATGAAGCAAGCTCTTCTAACTGCTGAGCCATCTCTCCAGCCCTGCCCTGCCCTACCCTAAAAAAAAAAAGATAGAGGAAAAGAAATAGGAGACAGACCTTGGAGAAAATAAAGAGGTAAAAACAGAAGGTGCCATAGAAGAGATACCATACACCATGGCATTGTATTCAGTTGTAAAGAAAAACAAAATTTACTGGAAAATAGATGTTTCTGGTTAGTGGATAGTGTTAATCAAGGTGACTGAAACTCAGAAAGGCAAAAAATTTCATGTCCTCCCTTAATACAAATCCTAGCCTGTGGTGTATGAATGAATATAAATAAACAGATGTAAGGTGAGTGAAGCCTTAAAAAAAAAACTGGGAATGGACACAAGAGAGAAATAAACAGAGGTGAGGAAGATGGGGACGGGGGTAGTCAAAAGGATGCCTGGAATGTGAAAGAGGAAGAGACAGGAGGGAGGGAGGCTGCATGAGCATCAGGGTTAGTGAGTGGGAGTAAAAGGATTGTTAATTGAAGAAAAGACGTTTGCAGGGAGGAAGTGGGACCAGTGATAGGATGGGAGGAAGATGAGAGCACCTGGAGGTGAGTCATCAGGGACCTTCTTACCCTAAAGGACATGTACTCTGGGATAACTAACAGCACTGGCAGCATTTGTACCTATGCCCATAAAGAGCAAATAAAGCTATAAAGTTGCTCTCTGTTCATCTCTTCCTCCTCCAGCAAAATAAAAGCAAACCCAGGAGATATTGGAGGGGGGGGAGTTAAGGAAAAGCAAAATACAACTTAACTATCCAAGCCTTTGGTTAGCTTCATTTCAGACACAGAATTTTGAGAGAGAGAGAGAGAGAGAGAGAGAGAGAGAGAGAGAGAGAGAGAGAGAGAGAGAGGAAGAAGAAGAA
>NC_034613.1:80777279-80778562 GCF_900095145.1 Mus pahari
AGAGAGAGAGAGAGGGAAAGAAAAAAGAAAGAAAGAAAGAAAGAAAGAAAGAAAGAAAGAAAGAAAGAAAGAAAGAAAGAAAGAAAGAAAGAAAGAAAAGACAAGACCAAAAATAAGAAGAGTCTGGGGAGACAGTTCTACTGGAAAAGTCCCGGCCTCACAAGCATGAGGACCTAAGTTCGGATCCTCAGTGCCCATGTAAAAAGAAGCCTCCTACCACTCACTGCAGCTCCAGCCCTGGGAGACTAGAGACACGCAGACCCTAAAGCTCAATGGCCAGCCAGTTTAACCAATGCTGAGCACTGAATTTACTGAGAGACCCTGTCTCCAAAGATGAAGAGTGAGCTATCCAGGGAGACATCCAGTGTTGACCTCTGCCCTCCTTATATATAAACACACATGTGTACACATACCTGCATGCACAGGCACATACAGTGCACATGCAGACCCTTTATACGTATCTATAAAGCATATACCAAAAACAGAGGGAAAAAGAAAGCCCTCTGTGCCTCTCCAGAAGGGCCCATCTTCCAAAGAATAACCAGGGAGCTAGAAAACCGTACTCGTGTGTGTGTGTGTGTGTGTGTGTGTGTGTGTGTGTGTGTGTGTGTGTGTGTTTGTAGGCTTGTTTTTGGTGGCGGTGAAAACTGGCAGTGGCGGTTGCAGCTGATTTGTTTTTATTTTTCCACACTGTGGGTTGAGCCTAGGGCCTTGCCTATGCTTAGTCAAGTGAAATCAAGAAATTATATATATATCCAGCCCTAGAAACCCATTTCTCTCTGTTCCTTAACACCAGTCATTTCAAAGAAAGTCAGGTAAAAGGTTTCTACTCTAACCAAATGTAAAATAGCTACAATGATTTGTAACAGTCACAATTACTTCTGATTTTTGTAAAGCCTTTATCAGAGGCTGGTGGCCCAGCACTCAGAAGGCAAAGGTAAGGTCTGTCTGATCTACATGTGAGTTCCAGAGCAGCCAGGGCTACACGGTGAGACCTTGTCTCCAAAACAAAACAAAACAAAAAGAAAAACAAAGAAAGCATTTATTGTAAATCTGTCTACTTCAGGGGATTCACCGATTTATCTTGGATTCTTGTCATTACAGGTAGAATCACTGTGAATATTGTGTGTAAATCTAAACATTAGAGAATCTTCTAAACAGCTGTCAAAAAAAACCAGACTGGCAATTTTCAAGGCAGCAATGGGACTAGAAAACAAGATTCTATAAATAGAATCCATAGAAGAAATTCATCACACACACACACACACACACACACACACACA
>NC_034613.1:80778957-80784073 GCF_900095145.1 Mus pahari
CACCTGCCTCTGCCTCCTGAGTGCTGAGATTAAAGGCGTGCGCCACCACGCCCGACTGAGGGCACTGCTCTTACATGATACAAAACCATACATGTGGGCAAAGCACCCGTATACACAAAATAGTAAGAGTGAAAAAGAAAAGAAAAACTAGAAACACAGAGAGAAATAAAAGGTACGTGGTTATGAATAAGAATGCCAAGTTATGTGTCTAACTATATGAGAACCCTGGGGTGGGAGGGGTAGTGGGGGGAAGGGCGGGGGGCGGGCTGCGTGGGGGGGGATGTACCCGGAGAATTGAATTAAGTGCTGTAATGCTCACACAAGCGTACAGTGAGTGTCTCCACAGCTATAAAGGGTAACAAAGGCTAACAAGGTGTGCTAAATTATCAGTGATCGGTACCAGGAATCACCAAAACATTGGAGACTGGAGATTCTAAACAAATTAAAAAAGAAAAGAAAAGAAAAGAAAGAAAGAAAAGAAAAAAATATATAGTCATACCAGGTAGCACTGGTGCAACTTTTTAGTCCCAGCCTTCGAGAGCAGTGGCAAGTGGATCTCTGAGTTCGAAGACAGCCTGGTCTACAGAATGAGTTCTAAGAAAGCCAGAGCGACATAGAGAATCCCTGTCTCAAACTGCCACCCCACCCCCACCCCCCCAAAAATATAACCAGGCACAGTCTCACTATGTAGCCCTGGCTGGCTTGAACTGACTATAGAGGCCCGGCTGGCCTCGAACTGAATTACAGAGGCCAGGCTGGCCCTGAAACTCCCCGAGATCTGACTGCCCCTGGTTGTCGTACATCGATCATCCGTTCTTGAAGGACCCACCGAGACAACTAAAACGGTGCACAGTGGCCCTGCGGGTTGAACGCCAGTGGAAAATGGTGGAAGCTGAAACTGTAACAACAACAACAACAACAAAGTCCAGCTTGCGCAAGCTTCCGCTCGAGCTCCTTTCAGGTTTCGATGGACAGCAGGGCACCGCCCCCAAAATCTTCCCGCCTTCTCCAGCGGAAGTAGAGTCACCCCTGGGAAGGAAGTTTGTCCCAGGACCCTCCTACCAGAAGGCTTAAGGAGCATGAGGCCCGGACTGAGCGGACGGAAGACGACGCGCGCCAGCCAGGCAGCTCCTCAGCCCTGCGTGCCCGCTTCCAGCGCGGAGGGGTGCCCGCCGGCACCCGGGCAGTGAGCCCCGAAGGTATGGGGGGGTCAGAAACGTGCAGACTTTTTGAGGGAGCTTCCGGCTCGGTTTGGCTTCGTCTTTGCTGTGAAGTCGAGGTTCCCTGGTGCAGCCCAGACGGGCTTTGCGCGTACGCCAGGAGGCCAGTGCAGGCTTTTCGGGGGGGGGGGGGCGGCCGCCTCAGCAGCGGGAGGTGGGTTTCTTGGCGTCCATATTAAATTCAGGTGGGATGCCCCCGTGCACAGTTGTCGCGTTCTGTCGGACAGTTACTAGAACTCCCATGATTTCGACCTCTCCGCCAACACCTCTTGTTTTGTTTCTTTCTTTAAAGGGCCTGATTTGTTGTTGTTGTTGTTGTTGTTACTACGATGGAGCGAAATTTACAGAAGGCGTTTGAGTGGGCCGATGATATTCTCGAGTCTATGTGGCAGCAGTCCCCTCCTCCGAGATGCACTTCCACCGGGGAAAAATCTCTGCATGAAAAACTGTACGACATTTATGTCGAGGAATGTGCAAAAGAGGCAGAGGCACGGGGCCTTCAAAGCAATGTCTACTTGCTAGAGAAGCTCCTGAGGAAAGAGGCGTTGCCGTGTTTAGTGGTCAACCTGTACCCCGAAAATCAGGGCTATTCTCTCATGCTGAAGGACAAAAGTGGGTCATTTTCAGAGACCTTTCAGTTGCCTTACGACGTAAAGAAACTGCTTGAATACTTGGATGCTGAAGAGTTACCTTCTTTTCTGATTGATGTCCTGGAAAAGTCTCCCGTGAATGTTTTTCACCATGGGTGTGTCATAGCAGAAATCCGAGACTACAGGCAATGCATTCACCCTCCTGGGGAGCTTGGTGCAGAGCCTGATGTGTCCTCTGCTGCATCATCTGCTGTGTCATCTGTGCCATCTACTACTTTGCCTCCTGCTTACCAAACTCGGCATATTCTCTTACGTCCCACGATGCAGAGTCTAGTAAGCGATGTAGAGTCCATTACAAGTGATAACCGGCAGTGGACTGAGGAAGAAAAACTTGAGCTTGAGCGCCAACTGATTTTAGCAACAGCTGAGCCACTGTGTCTGGATCCCTCCGTTGCTGTCGCCTGCACAGCCAACAGACTGCTGTCTAATGAGCAGAAGATGAACACTGACCCTGTGAGACAATGCTTCAAGAGGCATACATCTCCCTCTCTGGATCAACAGGAGTTGTCATCTGGGTGTATGTGTCCCCCTGACCTCACAACGATGACTCCTTTCAAAAAACAGGCAAAAATAGGTCCATATGACCTGCCAATTACTGAAACAGATGCATGGATGCAGGGACCCTGTGAACTGACCATGTCTTCAGAGTTGGATATGCAGAGATATATTAACGAGGTGCCATCTCTGCTCTTTGATGATGAAGAACCAAGTGTCCTGGAAGTTCCTAAGGTAAAATGTGACTTTATGTTTGATTATGAGGATGACAATCAGCTATGGGAAATGAATCCAAATATTATGAAGTCCCTTAATGATCCACTTTTCTCTGCTGACATAGGGCCACTTCCAGAGGACAGAATTGAGAGCCACATGGATTTCCCTCACATGTCCCTGGATGATTATTCAGATGATTTCATAGCGAGGGTAAACTCTGAGCCTAGGGAGACAGTAGATATATGCCAAGGGTCTGCCCAGGGTGAAGCCAAGTGTTCAGATAAGGTGGCACAGGGTTCTAGTAGCTCAGTCTGTCTTCCTCAACCCTCCCTGAAGACAAAGCCTACAATCAGTGTGGTGCCAAAGCCCACAACTAGTGTGGTGTCTAAGCCCACAACTAGTGTGGTGTCTAAGCCCATAATCAGTGTGGTGCCAAAGTCCACAATTAGTCTTGTGCCAAAGCCCACAACCAGTCTGGTGGCAAAGCCCACAACCAGTCTGGTGGCAAAGCCCACAACCAATCTGGTGGCAAAGCCTGCAACTGGTCTGGTGCCAACCTCAGTCTTAGAGCAGGAAAGCAGAATTCCTCCACCACTTGCACTTACCCAGATCTCAAAACAGGGCTCCTCGACTGTCAGCTGTGGTCAAAATGCACCACCTGCTCCTAAGACAGCCTCTGTGGTTCAGCAGGCCGCTGTGAGCATGGGCAGAGTTAACACCCTTCCTCCGGCTCTCCAGCCTAATGCTAGGTCATCAGAAAACAAGCCAAAGTTCCAGGGCCTTAACAGTACCACTAGCACATATGTGATCAATATAGTGAAGTCTAAAACAAAATCTAGTTTGGTGGGTAATTCAACCCAGGTCCTAGGGTGCCCCACTAGTGTCCCAGCTGCTGCAGGATTCACTCAAAACAACCTTCTACCAACCAGACAGCAGCCACCTAAGCCACTACAGCGCCCCATGAAGTCACCTACGCAACTCATTATAAATAATACGGCAAATCCCTTAACTGTAAAGCTTCCCCCTGGCTCTGTCATTTTGTGCCCAGAGCCTCAGAAGCCATCTCAGGGACAGCCACAGCAGATATATGTATTGATTCCAAAACAGCAGCAGACACCCAAGGCTCCTGTCCCCCCACAGCCAGTGCCACCAGCTTCCTCCCAAGGGCCTAATAATAATCAGCAGTTGCCCTTGCCAGCTCAGCAAACTAGTCGCCTTAGCACTGAGCAAACGGGTCTCCTGAACATCAGCAGGGCCAGAGGGGTTCAACCGACCCTGACATCCTTGGCATCTCAGGTAGGCTCCACCCAGCAGAGTCACCCGCAGAGTGCTCATTCACAGAGTTTGGAGCGCCCTGCTACCCTAGTACAGCAGAGGCAGACTCAGAGCCAGAATGTGCAGGTGAGAATCATACCACACATAGTAACTGTGGGCAAACCAGGCGCTCAGTGCTCTGACCGTGATCATGCAGCTGGTGAACCCGGTGATAGAACAGGAGGCCCATCAAACACCCCAAAATCCTGAGTCTTGATTCTCTTTAAAATGTGCCAGCATTGAGCTAATTCAGTTCTCAGTTTTTACTTCACCTCTGGTGTTTTGAATATCCTAATATACTATAGTTTAAAATAAAAAAAAAACACATAATACCCAAGTTTTACATAGAATCAGAGAAAGGATATTAAAAACTGAGGCAATTTTGCTTGTCATTCTTTTTGCTTTCAATATAGTCATGTTTATTATAGTGTTCCAATGTGATTCCACATCCAAATGTTTAGTCTCTTCCAGATTGCCAGTAGATAAATACAAAAGGTACAGTACCATGAAGCTGCCTAAATGGCTCAGCAGTTAAGAGCACTTGTTCTGTCAAGACTGGAGTTTGGTTCCCAGCACCCATGTCAGGCAGGTCTAAGCCTGTCTGTACACCCAGCTCCAGAAACTCTGACATGTGTCTGCCCTCTTCGAAGACTGACGTACTGGTGCCCCTCCCACACAAATAGACCTTCAAAATAAAATAAGAACTTCAGATATGGCCTAGTGGTTAAGAGCATTTGTTGCTCTTGTACAGGATCCATGCTTAGTTCTCAGCACCTACATGGTAGCTCACAAATATCTTTTAACTCCATTTCAGGAGATCTGACACCCGCTTCTGATTTATGTGGGCACCAGGTACTCATACGGTACACATACATGCATGTAAACTCCCAAGCACATAAAATAAACTTAGTATATCTTTTTGTAATGGCAATAATACACTTTTAAGTTAGTAGTATAGGGATTATTTGTAAATGGTGATTTAAAACAAGCATGCATTTTGCTATTTTAACAGATTTTTGAAGGAGGGATACATCCTTGATGACATTTTTTTTATTTTAAGTTTTGGAGACAGGGTTTCTGTAGATAGCTCTCTGGTAGTCCTGAATTCACCGTGTAGACCAGAGTGGCCTGAAAACTCACAGATGTCCACCTGCCTCTGTTCCGGAGTGGCGCTAGAAAAGGTGTGCACCACCCCCACCTGGCCTGATTAGGGCTGTCACA
>NC_034613.1:80784662-80798124 GCF_900095145.1 Mus pahari
CCCCCACCCCACCCTCAGCCACTGGCAACCACTAATTTGCTTGGTGTCTCTATGAACTAAACTATTCCCAGTGTTTATATTAGGTGAATTTTTACAGTGTTTTAGATATACAACTTTGTACCTTTGTGTCTGCCTTTTTGCCTGGCAGGTGCTTAATGTTTCTTCATATTGTACTGTGTGGACCAGCACTTTGGTCCTCAGTCCCTTGTCTGTCTATGGCCTGATCTGTTTCCACCTTTTGGCTATTGTGGGTAGTGGTGCTGCCATCGGTCATGGACAGGGATTGTTTTACTGCTTATGTTTTGTTGTTTTGTAACTCTGAAGGATAATCTGCCTACATGAAATTTGCCTCTGTAAGGAAGTGCACATGTAAGTTTGTTTGCCTTTTTCCCTAAGAAGAAATGGAAACTTGGTCTGTCAGTTCTGAAAGAGGTTAGCCAAGGGACAGGAGACCGTGATCGCCACTGGTGTAAACCTATACTGAGGTCCTGCTGGTGCTCTTCAACAAAGATTTGACCTCCTTCAAGCATGCTGGTCACATTTGCCACCAGAGTGACAGCGAGCTGACTGGAGCATCCTGGACATTTCTGGGAGTGGGTGCTTGCACTTGGAAGAAGTGAACTAGCCCAGTAAGCAGTTGCAAAGAACTTAAGCAGATCTGACCTCAGTGCACTGNCAGTTTTGGTGTCCTTTCTCCTTTNGCTCTGTAAGTGGTCCATTCAGGTACAATAAGCAGAATGTTTTGCTCCAGTGATGTACGCTTCCTTTTCAGACAAATAAATTTGCCTTTGTTTCCAGTTACCGTTTAGTGGCATCTGTTATTTCCCCTCCAGTGGTCTCCATTGTGGTGACATTTTGTCTCTATTCAGGGTCTTATTCCCATATTTCTTCCCTCCCAGCTGACAGCAGTATAGTTTTTGTCTTTGTTGAATGAAGCTGGCATCGCTGAAATGCCAGCAGGCCATCCTGTTGGTTAGAGAAAGGTGAATCTTGCTGGTAATGGATACAATGGTTTTGCAGTCTTTTCTTTTTTTGAAATTATTATACAATTTTATCATTTTCCCCTTTCCTTTCCTCCCTTTAACCTCTGCCCTATATTCCCCTCCTTGTGTTCTTTCAAATTCATGGCTTCTTTTTTCATTAATTGTTAGTACATGTATGTATATATATTATTATTAGATATTTTCTTCATTTACATTTCAAATGCTATCCCCAAAGCCCCCTATACCCTCCCCATGCCCTGCTCCCCTACCACTCACTCCTGCTTCCTGGCCCTGGCATTCCCCTGTACTAGAGCATATGATCTTTGCAATACCAAGGGCCTCTCCTCCCATTGATGGCCAACTAGGCCATCCTCTGCTACATATGCAGCTATGGCATTTGTATGTATGTTTTCAGGGCTGACCATTTGCTCATGGGTCACTAATTGGTGTGCTTTTCCCCAGGGAAGACTATTTCCCTCACTCTCAGCATTCCTTAGTTATAGTTCTTTGTGTAGGGTTGAGACCTTATTGTTAATAGTGGGTTTTTTTTAATTATATCGTGTGCATGTGTGTGTGTGTGTGTGTGTGTGTGTGCGCGCGCAATGAGCATGTGCATATGTACCAGCCACACTGAACATGGGGCAGTCAGAGGACAGTGTATGGGAGTCAGTTCTATCCCTCCATCTTCCGTGTCCCAAAGATCAAGCTCAGATCACCAAGTTTAGCAGCAAGTGCTTTTATGTGCTGAGCCACCTCACCAGTGCTGTAGTGGTGTTTTCAACAACTATCCGTTTTGGTAAAATTTAATACAACAGTCCTCCATATCCAGGATGTTCATATATTATCTGCAAGAAAATATACTCAGCTGCTTGAAACATCTAGGCCATCAAGTATAGGATATATCCACCCTTTGCCCATTCTCAGTATGTGTAACGCACAGTTCTGTTTACAGTGTTTTCATCTAGTCCTTGAAAGGAGGAGCACCTTCATAGAGGCAAAGGGAAGAGGGGGGTGGGGTGGTGACGTTTTAGAGGGGTAACCAGGAAGAGGGTTATCATTTGAAATGTAAATGAATAAAATGATTACTAAGAGAGAACCCCATACAGTTTTTTTTTAATTGTAAAACATCCACTATTAGCAGGTGGGTTTTTTTTCTAAAAACACAAATATGAGAACTAAGCAGGGCACCCAGGCTGACTCGCCCCTGCGAATGGAAGCTGTGGTGTTTTCCCTGTACCCCAAGTCTCAGCTTCCTCACTCACTCCAGGGCTCCAGCACTACCCTTGACAAGGAAAGGAAACCACTAAGATCCCCTCGCACAGGACGGTCACAAGCACCTTAAGGCTGCTGCTGCTAACTGCCACACGCTCTAGTCTGTAACTCGAGCATATCAAAACCCACCGTCAGACAGCTGCTCCACTGACCCTCACTGTCCTGACCAGCTAGCCTCCAGCCTGGCTTCTGTACACCACAGAGCGCAAGCGCTAGCATCCCCATGTAGTGTCTGTTCAAGTATAAAGGTTCGTTCAGGACAGCCCACATCACTGTAGTGTTTAAACCTCTCGTGTCTACTGGGGTCACAGCCTTCAACAGGCTAGTCAAAGGTGACACAATCCATGAGCAAATACGGGTAACTGTCCACCACCAAACTTGCTCTCCATCCAGTGTGGACACCACCACAGTCAAGGCCAAAATCTTGACATCAGTAAGGCCGTGGTCGACTAAAGTTATATTCGTATGAAACAGGAATCCATTTCTTCATTAAATAGAGCTTTCCAAAGGTATCGGGCATATTCTTCTTCTTCTTTTTTTTTTTTTTTTTTTTTTTTTTTTGGTTTTTCGAGACAGGGTTTCTCTGTATAGCCCTGGCTGTCCTGGAACTCACTTTGTAGACCAGGCTGGCCTCGAACACCTGCCTCTGCCTCCCGAGTGCTGGGATTAAAGGGCATAGTCTTAGGAAGCATCTTGGGGTGGTGCTGGAGGATCCTGGCTTTCAGGTTCTGGAGGCAAAGCTGGCACAGCTTCTTTTTTCTGGGCGGCCGGGGAACTCACGGATTGCTCGCTCTATCTGAGGCCTGAAGGTGTAGTTTAGTTTGGGGTCTACCACTTGAGAAACGATCCTGTCCATTCCTGCTTCCAACATGCCTGACTGAACCATGCTCTGCCTCGGCCCATTTTCCAACTGGTTCTTGGTCATTGCAGGATTCCATTCCTGTTTGTCCAGATGTGTTGACACAAAATTATCTACCTTCTACCTCAGGTTCTGATAAGCTGGTTTAGTGTCTTTGTTGGCCAGGCAGTCCCAGTGGAAGCGGTCAAAGAGCCTACGGCTCTTGAGCTGCTCCACTATAAGAGCGATGAGCTGCAGGGTCTCCCGGAGGCAGCAAAGCGGGATAGACGGGGCCACCTGCCCAACTCGCGCCCCGCGCCGGTCCCGAGGCCTGGCCCACCACGCCTGCTCCAGCACCGTCCACCATGGCCGCACTCCACGCCCGCGCCCGCGCCGGGAGCCGCGGGCCGAGCTGCGCAGACACGGACGGACGGCCCCACGGAGGCGGCAGCGATGGAGGCAGCAGGGACCACGGCGCTCCCCCAGTGTTTGTTTGTTTGTTTGTTTTTTAAAAGGGAGCAAGTTGGCGATCAAAATCATGTGATCGGGGTTACCCAGCTATGAAGTGACAAGGCCCAGATTTGGGCTCAAACCTCCTGGGGCCAGATCTTATTCTTTCCCACACTGTTCCCCCAGGACCTTACTAATGGCATGGCTAGCCACTTGGGCAGATTTACACAGCAAAGATATTGCCAGAATCATTTTAAGTACACAGGGGCTGTTCTTTTCAAATAGTTGTTACCCAGGTTCATCCTGCCCACTTATAGATTTTTGCATTTCCTGATAAGCATAGGGGACTTAGTGGCAGACCAGATCTTAAGCATGGTTAGTTACCACCTTGCTCTGTCCCCTTGAGCTGTCTGCCAGTGGCATGTTCTTTAGGGATGGGCCTAATGCTGATCAATCCTGGTGAATAAACATTTCCACCTTGGCACTATACATTTTCATTATAACAGGCATGGTTAGTAAACTACTTTTCTTTGGGGGTCTTTTGTGTTCCTTTAGCTAAATTCCATTTGTGCAACTTAATGTCTCCCAAGCAATACTATTAGTTTATCCTTTCTATTCTATTAATCAATTCTATTAATTTGAGTTTCTACTACATCAGTGAGAACGCCCATCAGTAAAAATACTGTATAAGGGATGCCACAACACTAAAAGTACAAAATTTCAGGAATGATAGCTCAGACTTGTAAAGCCAACACTTTGGAGTCTGAGGTAGGAGAATTCATTGCCTGTATGTAGTTCAAAGGCTGGGCCTGGGCTACAAACTGAAGCCCGATCTCAACACTGCTCCATAAAACAGAACTAGGAAGGGCCTTAAAAGTTTTATCCTGCTCATAAGACAAGTTAGCCTGCTATCATTTTATGGATGCTGGAAGAAGACGCAAGAATCTAGTCAAAACAAAGGACTTTGCCTTACAACGTGGTAAGCAGCATGAGATATGGGTTTACATTCATTCCTTTCTCCCTTACATCCCATGAAGACGACGGGAATATGGGCCCAGCTAAGTGTTGTACGTGCAGTGAAAATGTGTCACAGCTGAGGAAGCCAAATGTAAGAAATAACAATGTTTTAATTATTTTTTTCAGGTGTATTTCTTTTACATGTTTGAGCATTTGCCTGCATGTGTATCTGCACCACGTGTGTGCCTGCAGAGGTCAGAAGGTGGCATCTGATCCCTTGGAACTGAACTTATGGATAGTTGTGAACCACTATGTGAGTGCTGGGAATTGAACCCCAGGCTCTCTTCAAAAGCAGCAAGTTCTTTTAAACACCGGAAAAGTGGTCTCTAGTCCAGGAAATAGTGGTGTTTTCAAAAGCTGCAAGGTGGCCCATCCTGCCCTTGAAGGAACTGTTTATGCCCTGAACCATATAAGGGGATAGTATTTTTATCTCCTAAGACTTTCCACTATAAAACTTCTAAGAAAGTAGGTTTCGAGGCCTGGAGATGACTCAGTGCTGGTATTTCCTTCAGGCCTACTCTGGAACCAGATAGGCATATGGTATCCATACATACATGATATAGGCAAACACAGGGAACAAATTTTTTTTTCTGGATTCTGTGGTCACCCCAACACATGCATCTACATACATACAGAGAGAGAGACAGACAGACAGACAGAGACAGAGAGAGAGAGACAGAACTAAATATTAAAATATAGTTTTTTTAAAAGAATGATGGAAGCCAGGCAGTGGTGGCGCATGCCTTTAATCCCAGCACTTGGGAGGCAGAGGCAGGTGGATTTCTGAGTTCGAGGCCAGACTGGTCTACAGAGTGAGTTCCAGGACAGCCAGGGCTACACAGAGAAACCCTGTCTTGAAACAAACAAACAAACAAACAAACAAAAAGAATGATGAAGGGGCTGGGGATATAGCTCGGCGGCAGAGCACTTCCCTAACACTTGTGAAGCCCTGAGTAAGATTCCCAGTGCTAAAATAAAAGCCAAACCACAAAGATAACAGGAGGCTCCGGGGAGATAGCTCAC
Source organism: Mus pahari (assembly GCF_900095145.1). Lineage (NCBI taxonomy): Eukaryota > Metazoa > Chordata > Mammalia > Rodentia > Muridae > Mus > Mus pahari. The sequence goes on from NC_034613.1 coordinate 80,790,246, forward strand.
TTAGTAATGTGCTAGCCTTGCAAACATTAGGACCCGAGTTCAATCCCCAGAATCCACAGTAAAAACAAAACTTCAAACAAAACGAGAACAGGCCTGTTGTTATGCATCGGTAATCCCAAACACGCCTGCTCTGTGGCCAGCCAGCCTAGCCTACTTGGAAAGCTCTGGGCCAGTGAGAGAGCTTGTCACAAAGTGAGGTGAATGACTCTGCAGCAGCAGTTCTCAACCTGTGAGTCCTGAGTCCTGACTCTTTGGGGAAACCTTTATCTCCAAAAATACTTACATTACAGTTCATAATGGTAGCAATGAAAATAATTTTGTGGTTGGGGGTCACCACAACATGAGGAACTGTATTAAAGGATCACAGGGGTAGGAAGGTTGAGAACTACTGCCCTAGAGGAGTGGCACTTAATTAAAAGTCATACCCTGGCCTCCCCATGCATATGTGCACATGCCAACACACACATGCAAAACAATGACAGAGGGAACCAGATGTAGTGACACAGGTCTATAATCCCAGCATTGGAAGCTGGCAGATCAGGAATTCAAGACCTGTATGGCTATGTGCAATCTTACCTTTAAAAATTAAAAGATAAGCCAGGCAGTGGTGGTGCATGTCTTTAATCCCAGCGCTTGGGAGGCAGAGGCAGACGGAGTTCTGAGTTTGAGGCCAGCCTGGTCTACCTACAGAGTGAGTTCCAGAATAGCCAGGGCTACACAGAGAAATCCTGTCTCAAAAAAACAATTAAAAGATAAAAAGGAAAGTGAAGATTGTCAGAAAGGCACAGTTTAAAGAAAGAAAGGGCTGTATCATAAATGTCTTTAGGGGCTGGCGAGATGGCTTAGCGGGTAAGAGCGCTGACTGATCTTCCAAAGGTCCTGAGTTCAAATCCCAGCAACCACATGGTGACTCACAACCACCCATAATGAGATCTGACTCTTCTGATGCATCTGAAGTCAGCTACAGTGTACTTATGTATAATAATAAATAAATATTTAAAAAATAAATGTGTCTTTAATAACATAGCAGCTAAATATATAGAAATTATAAAGAAGAAAATCTGGGATCTAGTCTTTGATAATGTCCACTTTTACAGGCTGGGAAGAATTTATGCTGGAAAATGAGAGTGACAAATAAGAGGGATGGGGGAAGGGTGGGAGGCTGGAGAAACTGTTCCACGGTTAAAGCACTTGCCTTGCAAACCTGAGGACCAGAGCCACAGAACCCAGACACATGCAGGTGGGTGTGGCAGCCTGCCTGAAATCCCTACAAAGGCAGACGGTCAGAAGAGGCCGGCTAGCCATACCGAAAAGGTCTGGGTTTCATTGAAAAGACCCTGCTTTGATGAATAAGGTTTGGAAGAGAGACCGAGGATAATGGTCAACCTCAACCTCAGGTCTCCACATACATGTGTACACATGTGCATGCACAAACCTACACACATACACATGCAGACCACATACATGTGAAAAAATAGAAAAAGAGCTGGAAAAGGTCATAAAATTCCCATACCTACAAGAGACACCTCCCAGCAACAGAGCTCCTCCCAATCAGGCCCAGCTCCTGTGAGGAAGGCCAGGCCTAGGTAAAGGTTCTCTTGCCTGTGGGGAGTTTTGCTGCAGTGGGGCTTTTGCTGTTCTCCAACATCTGCAATTTGAAACAGATTGTAATTGAGATGCACGGTGCTGAATGGGATTCTTTTATCTAAATGGGAATTTTGTAGGCATGGAGGGTGGTTAAGAAAAGAACAGCTGCCCAATGTATGGGTGACATTGTGGAACACACTAGAATGTGAAAATAACAAGAGGGTGCCCATTATTTCCCATTAAGAGATCCATTTAGCAGTCTCGGGCTTAAGATGTCTGCCTATCTTAAAACAACGCAATGTTTCCTACCCAGTACAATTCCTTTCTATGGCCCAATCAAGAATCTGTACTTACTGTAAAATTGTGATAAATTTGGAGAATCTCACTAATATCTACAGGAATTACAACTGTTTAATATTGGCAAATGCAAGTCCCTGTTCTGTGCCTTTACATACTGGCTTTTCCCTCACCCCTAAAACATGCATGCACAAATGTCCCCACCGCATGCACATCCACGCTGCATGTAGGTCCGCACTGCATCCCCACCGCACGCACGTCCCCACCGCATGCACGTCCCCACTGCACGCATGTCCTCACGGCACGCAAATCCGCACGCATGACTTGTTTTCTGAACCAGGTAACATTTTCTTCTGAAAAAAAAAAATAGCGCCTAACAAACTGCATGGTGACCAAGATGTCTCTTAAGTTTCTCTCCCTCCCCGTTCCAAGTTTTCCCCGTGCTTTTAATTAAAGGGTATGGAAGCAGTTGAGGCTAGAGGCTAAAATGCAGCTGTCCTCTTTTGAAATGGAACCAGATAAAAGATAAGGTTGATGCCCCAAGCACTCTTTCCTGGTTGATTGTGCTTTTTTTTTTTTTTTTTTTTTTTTTATGGTTTTTCGAGACAGGGTTTCTCTGAGTAGCCCTGACTGTCCTGGAACTCACTCTGTAGACCAGGCTGGCCTCGAACTCAGAAACCCGCCTGCCTCTGTCTTCCGAGTGCTGGGATTAAAAGCGTGCGCCACCACGCCCAGCTCTGATTGTACTTTTTTACTGAGTAAAATCTTTGAAAGGAGCTAACAGCATTCATTTCACTCACGAATTCTCTTGGCCAAAAAAGAAAATTAATACAACCCAAATATGTACCAATTGAGGTCCTAAGACAATCTGCACTGCCATCTCTGGGAGCTCATTAAAAAAAGCAGGCCCTGGGCTGGAGAGATGGCTCAGAGGGTAAGAGCACTGACTGCTCTTCCAGAGGTCCTGAGTTCAAATCCCAGCAACCACGTGGTGGCTCACAACCATCCATTCTCTTCTGGTGAGTCTGAAGACAGCTACAGTGTACTTATGTATAATAATAAATAAATCTTTGGGCTGGAGCAAGTAGGAACTAAGCAAGCAGAGTTGACCCGAGCAAGTGGGGCCGACAGGGGCGGGTGGGGCTGACCAGAGCCAGCAGAGGTCCTAAAATTCAATTCCCAACAACCACATGAAGACTCACAACCATCTGTACAGCTACAGTGTACTCATATACATAAAATAAATAAATCTTTAAAAAATAATGCAGGCCCTCTCCTGGGGACTGGAGAGATGGTTCAAAGGTTATGAGTATTGTTGGCTCAGGGTCTGAGAGATCTCAGGGTTCTAGGTTAGTTGAGACTGCTGGTCCTCCTACAGGGTTGCCCTCTTCCTCAGGTTCTTCCAGCCTTTCCCTAATTTGACCAGGCAGCATACACCGACTGGTCTTAGGCCCCCGACACTTATACAGCAGAGGAATGCCTGGTCTGGCCTCAGTGAGAGAAGATGTACCTAACCCTTGAGAGACTTGAGGTCCCAGGGAGTGGGGAGGTCTGTGGGGTGTGGAGGGGTGGGGGTGGGGAGGGGGGATGGGGACATCCTTGGAAATGGGGTGTGAGGTGGAGGGCAGGGTGGGAGGAATGGGATGAGGAACTCTCAGAGGACAGAACTGGAGGGAGGTGACTACCAGACTGTAAAACAAAATTTAAAAAACAAGAGTATTGGTGGCTCTAGCAAAGGACCTGAGTTCAATTCACAGTACCTACATGGCAGCTCACAACTGCCTGTGACTTCAGTCCCAGGAGACCTGACACAAACAGAAGGTACACAGACATACATGCAGACAAAACATCCATCCATACTCAGTGTGTGTGTGTGTGTGTGTGTGTGTGTTTGCGCGTGCGCGCGCGTGCACGCTCAAGCGCATTCAGGCTCAGCAGTTAAGAGCACTTGTTGCTCTTATAAAGTTTCCAACACCCACATGATAGCTCATAACCACCCACAACTCCAGTTCCACAGAATCTAGCATCTTCTTCTGACCTCTATGGGCACTAGGCATGCATGTAGGCATGCAGGCAAAACACTCATTCAGAGAGAGAGGAGAGAGAGAGAGAGAGAGAGAGAGAGAGAGAGAGAGAGAGAGAGCAGTAGGAAGGTACTAAGGCCAGGGATGCCACTCAGTTGGTAGAATGTTTACCTAAAGTGCAGAAAGCCCTGAGTTCACTCTGCAGTACATTAACGGGGTGCAACAGTGTCAGGTGTGGTGGCAGAGGCCTTTAAATCTAGCACTCAGGAGGCAGAGGCAGGTATTTGAGATCTGGTCCACAAAATGAGTTCTAGGACTGACAGAACTATGTAGAGAGACCTTGTCGCAAACAAACAAACAAACGAAAATAACATTTTTTAAATTAGAAAAAAAAAACCAGGCTGGAATAATACATGCCTATAATCCTGGCACTTGGGAGGTCAATAAAGGAAGGTCAGAAATTCAAAGACTTTCTTGGCTTTATAGTGAGTTCAAGACCATCCTGTTTAGGGAAGGGACAGGGGGAAGGAGGGAAGAGAGGAGAGAAAGAAAGAGACAGAGACAGGCTTGCAAGCTGTACCCCGATACCCCAGAACTTCTAAGTGAGAATGAGCATTTTTGCTTAGATACTTTCATGGAGTCTGGGGGGTACAGCTATGGAAAACCTGGCAAGTGACAGAGAATTCTGAATCCCAAGCCTGCCGTAGGACGCAGCCTGACAGGGCAGCTTTGCTGGATTCTCCCATCCCTAGGCCTGGTCCCGCTGAAATCTGGACATTACTTAGACTGTTGCATATGATGGCTAGTAGTTACTTGTGATTCTTCAAATTTACTTTAAATTACTTAAAGACTGAGGCTGTATCTCATGTGCGAAACAGTAGGTTCCTGCCACCAAAAACTGGTGGTACAGCTTGTGTCTCCTCTTTAGCCTCCTTTGCCGTGTCTCATTTGTACACCTCCTGGGACCTCGCCTAGAAAATATTAGCACTGATTTCCAACATCTGGAACATCAATCTCAAATACCAAAAAACAAAATTTTTAATTAGAATTAAAAATTAAGTCACACTAGCCACATTCCTGTGCTAATGTTGCTAATGGCTACTCATTTTAACAGCACAGCTATGGAATATCTCCATCAACACAGGAAGCTCTACATTAGCCACTTGTCTCATGAATTCTGTCTTGGCTGTCCATTGGAATCAACCATCCACCGTTTGTCTGCTTAAGTAATTTTAATTCAGAGTGCTTCCTATTTTAGACCTCACTATACATAGTGACATTTTACTCTCAGTAGGAACCTGCCCAATGTTTCTACTAAGAACATTAGGAAAACCAAGCACTTACTATTTTTGTTAATTTATTTGCTCATTATTTATTTATTTCAATACCAGGGATTGGACCCTGAGGCTTATAGTCCAGATCGATCAATCGATCTATTTATCTATCTATCTATCTTTTTCTTCCTTCCTTCCTTCCTTCCTTCCTTCCTTCCTTTGAAACAAGATCTCACTTACACTCTTGATCCTCCTGCCCGGATTACAGGTGTGCACGTCACCATGACCAGCTCTCAGTTCATATCTTAATCCTGATTTAAAAAAAAAAAAAAAGTCACATATTGTGAGTTCGGTTCCCTTGGTCATGTTGTCTTGTCACAGCAGTATAACAGTGACTAAGACATCGACTAAGTATGCTAAAAGCAGTTTCAGGTTTCAGATCCTACAGAGACAACTCAGGAATGTGATACTTTGCTAATAAAAACATCACAGAACACTAAGAATGCTGTTGATAAATCTCAGTGATGCACTTGCCTCACATGCAAAAGTCCTAGGGTCAATCCCTACAGTCACAAAAAGATGAAAGAAAAAATAATACTAAGATTTTAAAAGCTTCCCAACAGCTGTTATTCCTCTGTTGCAGGATATTTGATGACATTGTGAACCCCAAGATTGTGTTAATTGCTGAAAACCCTGTTTGTAGTTGTGGTGTGGCTTAGCCACCTTTAATCCCTCTGGCTGGAATACAGACATACCCTTAGTTCACATCTTTAATCCCAAACAATGACGGTAAAGTTAGTTTATAGAAGGAAGCACCCATGATTGAAAGTGATGTCTAATTGAGAGGCTTTGTCAAAATAGTATATCCTCCACAACTCTCAAGAAAAGTGATGGAGGGAAAGAAAGGTGCTTAAAGGAGCAGTGGAGAGGGGCTGGTGGGATGGCTCAGCGGCTAAGAGCACCCAACTGCTATTCCAATAGGTCCTGAGTTCAAATCCCAGCAACCACATGGTGGCTCACAACCATCCATAATAAGATCTGACTCCCTCTTCTGGAGTGTCTGAAGACAGCTACAGTGTACTTACATATAATAAATAAATCTTTAAAAAAAAAAGGAGCAGTGGAGAGAGAGAGAGAAAGAGAAAGAGAGAGCACAACTTTAGCATGACAATTAGACAGGTTTCAGAGAGAGAACAAGCTAGACACACGTCAAACAGAAGGAGCCAGAGAATGAGAAGGAGCCAGAGGATTAGAACAAAAGACAGTTTGAGGCCAAGCAGAGCAATTCAGGAGAAGCTCAGAGAAGCCAGACTGAATCAGCATGGAGAGGAGTTTGAGCCACAACAGCTAAGCTGAACCAGCCAGCCAGAGCTAATCAGAAAGAACTAGGAAGGGGTGAGCTTAGGCCTAGATTAGATTGTATGGAAGCTAGAAGCTTCCAGGACTAGGCATAGACTAGCAGATAGAGGCAGTAAGCTCCAGAGATATAACAATTAATACAGGAGAATAAAAGTTACTTTTACATTTCTCTAACAATATTTTCCCTAAAAATGTGATCTTTTCCTTCCATATGTGCCCAGAGAATCTGATTTTTACATAGACCACCTAGCATAGTTCTGATAGTGCTTAAAACTATCATAAAACTACATCTCAGCCAGGTGGTGGGGGTGCACACCTTTAGTCCCAGCACTCTAGAAACAGAGGCAGGTGGATCTCTGTGAGTTCAAGGCCAGCCTGGTCTACAGAGCAAGTTTCAGAAGAGCCAGAGCTACACAGAGAAACCTTGTCTCAGAAAGAAAGAAAGAAAGAAAGAAAGAAAGAAAGAAAGAAAGAAAGAAAGAAAGAAAGAAAGAAAGAAAGAAAGAAAGAAAGAAAGAGAGAGAGAGAAAAGGAGAGAGAATTACATCTCTCCAGGTGACTCCATTCCCAGCAGAATAACGGGATATGATTTCCACATGCCTGCCTTCTGGCTTCTTGTGGGTTCTATTTTGTCCCACATGTTTTTCATACATGTAACACATGTTCAGCCTTGGCTCCTCCCATGAGAGTGGTGCTCCAGTCATCCAAATTGTAATAGCAGTGTCCTTTGTTGCTTCTGACACCCCTCTATTTGAAACTCTAAGGCTCTGTAAGAGTCATCCAACTTGGTTACCACCATAGAATAGCTCTTTAGGGAGAGTAGCGTAGTCAGATATTATCATCTGTTATCTCCTTGAGCCAGATCCAAGCCCTAAAATTTCAGCTCCACTTAACATTGAACCACATATCATGAAAACCATTTTCTCTTCAATCAAGCGTATTGTATCAGGGCGTAGACTTGAACTCCTTCTCCATTTGGGATTAGTAATTCCCAATGAGGCTGAAATCTAGAGTAGTGAGAAAACCACTGGCCATATGGCTAGCCATTGTCCTTTCTAGGGCTGAGGCTAGGATAAGGTTAGGTGAGATACTCACTCTCAGGGTTATGCAACTGTACACATAAATATTTATTTATTTATTTATTTATTTTTATGTGCATTGGTATTTTGCCTGCATCCATGTCTGTGTGAGGCTATCAGATCTTGGAGTTACAAACAATTATGAGCTGCCATGTGGATGCTGGGAATTGAACCCAGATCCTCTGGAAAAGCAGTCAGTGTTTTCACATCCTGAGCAATCTCTCTCTCTCTCTCTCTCTCTCTCTCTCTCTCTCTCTCT
>NC_034613.1:80798135-80799454 GCF_900095145.1 Mus pahari
AGGCCCCTTGGTCTTGTAAACTTTATATGACCCAGCACAGGGGAAGGCCAGGGCCAAGTAGTGGGAGTGGGTGGGTAGGGGAGCAGGGGCGGGGGAAGGGTATGGGGAACTTTCGGGATAGCATTTGAAATGTAAATAAAGAAAATATCAAATAAAAAAACATTTAAAAAAAAAAGAAAACAAAGAAAGTGAGGGTGTGCTGATGGCCTTGGCTGCGAGCTGCCTCTGGTGGGGCTGTACTGAGAGATAGAGAGGGAAAGCATTTGTCAGTTTGGGAGCTGCACACCTGATATGGTAATGGACTGAAGCAATAAAATCACATCTGCAATTGGAGTCACCTCTGAATAGCTTATGACTAATGTTCTCAAAGATGTGCTTTCTGCACAGGCCAACTGGTGAGCTAAGTGAGGATCCCAACCCTCCATCCTTCAAGCCTTGAATGGTGTGGTGGTTTGAATAGGTATGGCCCCCCATAGGTCATGCATTCGAATGCTTGGGAGTGGCACAATTAGGAGGTGTGGCCTTGCCGGGCGTGGTGGCACACAACTTTAATCCCAGCACTTGGGAGGCAGAGGCAGGCAGATTTCTGAGTTCGAGGCCAGCCTGGTCTACAGAGTGAGTTCCAGGATAGTCAGAGCTACACAGAGAAACCCTGTCTCGAAAAACCAAAAAAAAAAAAAAAAAAAAAAAAAACTTTTAGCACTACTTTAAATTTTTTACACTAGTGCCTAACTTAATTTCACCTTAGTCCCAAGCTCTAGGCCTGGCAATCAACTTAACCCCTATTCAAATGGAGCCTGATGCACCCCCTCATGTCATCAAGCTACATCTCTCATAAACCCGTAGCATCCAATGATCGATCCCTAGTTACAATGCCATTGCTCAGCACAATTTTATATTGTTTAATTTCCACAAACAATAGCTTCCTACATAGTTTCCTTTGAAATAGTGGCCATTTTAAAAAGAGGGATGTTGGGTGTGAAACTCTGTTGGAGACAGAAAAGAGGAAAGAAGAAAATGCCAAGGTTTGAAAGCAATGCCTACTCAGTTCTCTTTCACAATTTGAATGCTAAGCAGCTGGCAGCCAAGAGGCTTGGGCAAAAACCCATAAGGAACACACCTGTAGACCATACCAAATTAGCTTCGTGTAGCTAAACATTGCCGCAAAACATTGCTTCAGGGTTCCTGAGAGACATTTCCTCCAGAGACTACCCCATCCGGGAATCCATCCCATCATCANCCACCAGACCTAGATACTAATGCTCATGCCAGCAAGATTCTGCTGAAGGGACCCTGATATTGCGGCCTCTTGTGAGGCT
>NC_034613.1:80799465-80803846 GCF_900095145.1 Mus pahari
TTCCATCCAATAGCTGACTGTGAGCATCCACTTCTGTGTTTGCCAGGCACTGGCATAGCCTCACAAGAGGCCGCTATATCAGGGTCCCTTCAGCAGAGTCTTGCTGGCATGAGCATTAGTATCTAGGTTTGGTGGCTGATGATGGGATGGACTCCCAAATGGGGTAGTCTCAGAGGAAATTTTAAGGAAGTGTTAGTGTTTCCTAGGTTCCATATTATCAGGACACAGGGGCAATACAATAATTGGCAATCTTGTGTTTCACAGGTCGGGAAAATTAAGTTAGAACTCAAATTGTCGGTGTTAAAGGAGCTGACCTGGTTAAAGAGTGGCCTTTTTATCTGTCCAGTTCCAAACAAGTGGCCTTCTTGAGACATTATTTCTTTCCCATGAGTGCTATTTTTGTGTACCTGAAAACATCATGGCCTCACTCCCAGGGGGCTGTTTGTCACTTCCTTAGATTCTCCTTTGGACAAGGGCAGTCAAGCTGAGCCTGAAGGACTTTGTGCTCAGGCCATATGAGTCAGGACTCTGTTCTTGACAGCTGTAATGGTCACCAAGGGACTAATTTTAGTTTGTCACAGATGAGTGCACTAGGGGATCCTGGAAGTCCACTCTGACATGTTTGAGACGTGGAATTTCCGCTTCAAAACTGCCAGTGTTCATTGATAGCACCACATTTCACCTATGTATGCCTTCTCTGTCAGCCAGGATTTCTGAAGAGATGTGAAAGCTTAGGTCTTGGCTTCATTCCCTCTACATTTAGCTAAAATTCCAACAACTACCCCTTCTCCCAAGGTCCAATGGCAAATGGCGGCATTATCCCACTAAAGGTCCCTCTAGGGAACCAGTGAGTTTATTGGACTTCCTTACAGAGTCTAGGTGAAGGATCACCTACAGAGATGTTAATGCCCACACCCCCAAAAGTCCTCACCAGACCATCTTTACCTATCAGAAACGAAACGACAGCTTACCCATAGCTGCAGATATAAAGTTTCCCCTGCCTTATACCTCCCCAGCCTATATATACTGTAATCTATCCCCCAAAAGTCCTATTAAGGCAGGTTTGAATGCAACAGTGCATACACAGGTGAGGGTTTGGTGACCTCTCCACTCTGGGGGGGGGGGATGTAAACAGTCATCAAGCTCAGCTGGGAAAATCCTTTGGCAAGGGGACACCGCTGAACTCCCAAAAGTGACAGCTACTTGGCTGAGAAGATAGTCATTTGTCCAGACAGCTTGTATATAACAAGTTAACTGGATGATGCATCCACTAAAGTTAATGTGGTTGAACTGTACTGTAGATATGAAATAGCTCAGCAGAATTCAGGGTGAATAGGCAAACGCAGAAACGTTGCAGCCTTCTGCCCTTGAGAACTTCTCAGTGACTTCTCTGATCACCTCATTAGCAGGACTGAATCACAAAGATGCAATCTCAGACTGAAATTACAATAGCTCTCGGCTATGGCTTGCCACCCACGCCTTACCGTAGGCAACACCCTTGCTTCTTAGATCTTCTGTGAATGATTACCTAAGCTTTGCCAGCCTCTTTAGAGCAGGAGAACATGACTGTTCCTCCATCCTTGTGGAGAAAGCCTTCCCCAATGCATGCCCACTGACCAGAGCCAGTCACATCCTTGTAATACAGAGGTTGAAGAGAAATTTAAAAAATTAAGAGCTCCTGTCCCATACCATGCTAAGCAAAAGAAGTGAATCACAAAAGGGCAAACACACTATGATTCCATTCATGTGAAGTATCTAAAAGCATCAAAATCATAGCCTGGGCTAATTAGAAACTCTCTTCTCTCTCTCTCTCTCTCTCTCTCTCTCTCTCTCTCTCTCTCTCTCTCTCTCTCTCCCCCCTCTCCCACCCATTTCCCTCCCTCCCTTTGCCCTCTGGTTTCTTCTCCCTCCCAAGTGGGATTGGAGAGATGGCTCAGCAGTCAAAGGCTAGGCTCACAATCAAAAATATAAGACCCTTTCTCAAAAACCAAAACAAAAAACAAAAACAAAAAAAGCCATGACTTAGTGGTTAAAAGCACTGGCTATTCTTCCTGAGGACCAGGGTTTGATTCCCAACACCCACATGGCAGCTCATCTGTACCAGGGCATCCAATGCCCTATTCTGACTCCCATGGGCAGTAGGCAACTTGGAAGAAAAAGTTGTTTTTGAGGCTCAGGGTTCCAGAGGGTTAGAGCATGGGTGGCATCATGGGAGGAACCATGGCAGCCTGAAGGCAGGCATCATGCTGGAGCAATAGCTCAGGACTCACATCTCAGTCCACAAGCACCAGGCAGAGAGAGCTACTGGGGATGACTGGCCTTTTGAAGTCTCAACCCCCAACCCCAAGTGACACACCTCTCAGAACAAGGCTACACCTCCTAATCCTTCCCAAGCAGTTCCACCGTGTGTGTGTGTGTGTGTGTGTGTGTGTGTGTGTGTGTGTGTGTGTTGGGGGGGTAAGTATTCAAATATATGACCCGATGGCATCCATTCTTATTTGAACACCCACAACATAATAAAAGAATAAAAAGAAAATTTTAAAAATCATAGAAAGAGAAAATATAAAGGTAGCTAAGAGGGAAAGGACACGGAGAAATTAGTCTTTGATAGATACAGAGTTGCCATTTGCAGAATAGAAATGCTCTGAAAATCACTTGGACAACAATGCCAGTGTTCTTTATGCTACTGAACTGTGTAGTTTAAAAGAAAAAAGAAAAAGAAAAACGCTTAAAATGGAGCCACCAAGATGCCACACAAGCCTAAATGATGACTTGAGCTCAATCCCCAGAACACATATAAAGATGGAGGGAGAGGCCTGACTCCACAAAGTTGTTCCCTGACCTCCACATGCACGGCATAGCACATGAAGGCACATATTCATGTGGTCACACACACACACACACACACACACACACACACACACACACACACACTTAAATATTTTTAAAATCCCTCCTTGTTTTCTATGTCCAGCTCTTGGGTATTTTTTAAGTGGTCGGAATGTAAATGAAAAGGAAGTGAGGGGCTGGTGAGATGGCTCAGTGGGTAAGAGCACTGACTGCTCTTCCAAAGGTCCAGAGTTCAAATCCCAGCAACCACATGGTGGCCCACAACCATCCGTAATAAGATCTGATGCCCTCTTTCTGGGGTGTCTGAAGACAGCTACAGTGTACTTACATATTCAATAAATCTAAATAAAAAAAAAAAAAGAAGTGAGAGCAGCTTTATCCCTGTGCCACTGAGCAATCTGCGAGCTCTTCTGAGGCTCTAGACGAAGAATGTGCTTTGTTTGGGCAGTAAAGCCCCAGCAAAGCCCTAGATGGAAAAGCTAAAGTGTTCAAGCAGCTTTGTGAGGTGACCCACAGCTGTCATCCCAGCAGTAGGGGAGCTGGGGCAGGAAGACGAGGAGTTGCAGGCCAGGCTGGACTACATCATGAGACCTTGTCTTAAAAGAAAATTAATAAAAGACCAGCCAAAACTAAAAAGGAACCCACAGTGTAATGATTGAAATGGGTAATGTACAGAAATAGCTGGGCCAGTTTTTCTCTTGTTCAAAACTCTATTCTATTTGGGAGTAATTTTCTCCCACTTCAAGCTCCCTCATTATATACGCTTTCATTCAAAATGTTAATTCTTCTTCCTCTTGTAATTTAACCATCCACTAATCATTTCTGGGATGGAAACACATATTCCTAAGTGAAATTCTATTGAAGAACTGAATTAAGCAGACAGTTTGTTTGTTTCTCTAATTTCTTGTCTAATGGTTAATAGAATTGCCAACGAAGAACTTTTTCAAAGTCTTAAAAAACTATCTGTGGTAATGTTTTTGTGCAAACTAAACTTTTTTGGCCAGACAGAGATTTAAACCTCAATAAAATGGAAAGTGTGTGTGTGTGTGTGTGTGTGTGTGCATGCGCACACATAGCCCCCAAATGATATTTATAATTACTAGAATCTCTAAATGCAATGCAACTCATTTTAATTTAAGCAAAAAGTAAACTACATTCTAGTCTTGGGTCGTCTAATCAAGAGACCTTAGACGAGTGACTGAGCATAAGCCTTCATCTTTTCCCAAAGTTGAGCCTGTTTTTAACACACAGGATGGACACTGGAGGAAGAAACAAAAAGAAGTTAATGGCAGGCAGGTTTTATCTGTAGGAGAGAAAAGGTAAGATACCAAGTCAGACAGACAACTGAGTCTGGCTGGCTTTAGCTGTCATTCTGCTCTCTCCCATCCCTGCAATTTAGAGGACTATCTAACGACTGCAATTCATGGGCTCCTTAGCAAAACAACACTTTTTTTTTTGAGTTTTTTTTTATTTGATATTTTCTTTATTTACATTTCAAATGCTATCCCGAAAGTTCCCTATACCCCCCCCC
>NC_034613.1:80804496-80816232 GCF_900095145.1 Mus pahari
TTCTGTATCCATTCCTCTATTGAGGGACATCTGGGTTCTTTCCAGCTTCTGGCTATTATAAATAAGGCTGCTATGAACATAGTGGAGCATGTGTCCTTCTTACCAGTTGGAAGATCTTCTGGGTATATGCCCAGAAGAGGTATTGTTGGGTCCTCTGGTAGTACTAAAAACACTTTTTAATGACGTCAGCAGTGTACAAGATCAGCTAAGATTTTCTAGGACTTGAAGAGATAAAACAGCAATCAACTTCCAAATTAGATCTTATTTAAACACTTTTAAGAGAAAGTCATAAGTCAACATTTTCCCCCCTGCATCCAATAGCATACTTTATCACTCTCAAGAAAAAACTTTGAAGGTGGGAGAGTTATAAGTCTCCACTCCCTCCTGTCCTCATAAAACGCACACTGTTCTGGTCTACAGAATGCAATGCATTAAGTGCTAACTTAGATCCAAGACCCAGTTCCCCACCCCTTTCTGTATCCATCATGTCTTCCGTGTAAGTGTGCATGTAGTACTCCCTCCCATACCGGGTGTGAAGCCGGCTACTTGATTTATTGAGCTCAGTAAAACATGAAACTGTGCTGGAGGTAGAAAGATAGTTCAGCAGCATTTTTGCTCTTGCAGAGGACCCAGGTTCGATCCTAGCACCCACATGGTAGTTCATAACCATAATTTCAGTGCCTGGGTAATCTGACTACCAGAGGCACAGGCACAGCTGTGCTGCACATCCATCCATCCAGGCAAAATACTCATACACATCAAAGGATATAAAAAAAATCTAAAACCTTCCAAATGAAAATGTGAGTTCCCTCATTCAAAACCAGAAAATAGGTTGCCTTTATAAGATTTAATTTTTTTTAATTTTTTAAAATTTCCTTATGGCCTCCTCATACCCCCATACCCCACCCCTTTTGTCCCCAGTTGTCCCCTTCTACCTCCATATTCCCCTTCCATTTTCATGTCACATGTTTTGTTTTGTTTTGTTTTTTATCACCCATCACCTCCCTTAAAACCCCTTTGGTCCCATCTCCTAGGGGTGTAATATCCTGACCTGTGCCTCCCCACACACACCCATATAACTATCCGCATATTAAAAATGCCAAATAAACACATATATGGAGATTAGAAGCTGAGATCCACAGCCCATCAAGTGGTCCCTGATCGGCTGTAACTTGAAGCTCATTAGGAAAGGCTCTTATCTGGACTCCACTTTATCCTTCCAGCCAGGTGTGCAGTGGCATCTGGACACCCTGAGGGAGGAAGCACAAGTGTACCACATGTACATCTGCTTTTCTTTTCCCCGAAACTGACATGCAGTGTTGTTCTCTGCTGCCTTTACACCCCTAATCCATATACTTTCCTTCTCTTCACTTCACCCCTCTTGCCCCCTTCCCCGCGGTCCCTTCAATTTGCTACTTGGTTTACCCCAGCCCTAAAAGACAAACGGAAAAAAAAAACCACTGTGAACCCAACCAGTATTTTAAGTACCCCTGACCCCAAGCCTTCATAACTGTTGATATATAAAATTTCTTCACTGGGCCAGTAGAGATGGCTCAGCGTACAGCACTCAGTGCTCTTACAGAGGACCCGGGCTTGATTCCCAGTACCCACACAGCGACTCACAGCCACCCATAATTCCAGTTCCAGAGGATTTGATGCCCTCTCCTGACTTCTGTGGCTTCCAGGTACACGGTACACATACATATTCAGGCAAAACATTCATTCATAAATAAATAATATTTTAAATTTAAAAAATAAGCTAATCTTTCTTTCTTTGTATGCTCTGTGTGTGTGTGTGTGTGTGTGTGTGTGTGTGTGTGTGCGCGCGCGCGCGCGCGCGCGTGCGTGCCTATGAGAGAGGGGGGAGGGGGAAGAGAGGAGGGGTTGTCTGCCTGTTTATTTGATCAGTTTGGGATTTTTCCCTTTTGCTTTTTTTGGAGACAGGGTCTCATGCATCCCAGGTTGACCTCATACTCTCTATGTAGCCAAGGCTGGTCTCAAACTCTGAGTACTGAGATTACAGGGATATGACTCCAAGCCTGGCTCCTTTAAGATGTTTTCTTTTTTATTTGATATTGCGTGGGGGGTGGGGGGAACCTAAAACACTAGCATGGCCTTTTTTTTTGCGGTTTGTGTTTTTACAAGAAGTGGCATGTAAGGATGTAACACATATAAGAAGATAAATACACTGCTACCTTGCCTGACTAAGGATGCCTAAAGTCGGAAGACAGTAGCACCGTTCTCTTGAAATCCACACTGTCAGGTCTGGGGCCTGAGACATAGGAGTAAAGCACAAGCTTAGGGGCAAAGGGACATAGGGAAGAAGAAAGGGGGGTTGAAACTTTTTCTTCCTGGGCTGCAGAAGTGTACAGTGACCCAGATTAAAACAAGGAAAGTAAGAACGTTTAGGGAGAGAGGGTTTGCCTAGCATGTGCAAAGATGAAAATGTCCAGCGATGAAAAAAAAGTTCAACAAAGAATTATCATATGATCCTGCAGTTCGATACCCAGCTGTATACCCAAGAAGACTGAAAACATGTGCACACAAAACCTTGTCATAAAAGTTTATGACAGGGCTGGAGAGATGGCTCAGCGGTTAAGAGCACTGACTGCTCTTCCAGAGGTCCTGAGTTCAAATCTCAGCAACCACATAGTGGCTCACAACCATCTGTAATGGGATCAGATATCCTTTTCTGGTGTAGCTGAAGAGAACAACAATGTGCTCACATAAAATGAATAAATAAATCTTTTTAAAAAGTTTATGGCAGCATTATTCCCAGGAGTTCAAAACTCCAAGCAACCGAAGTTTTCAGCTTTTTTAAAGTGGTAGGGCCAGATAATGGAACAGAAGACTACCATTAAAAAGTAAGGTTCTGGCAGGCAGTGGTGGCCCACACCTTTAATTGCAGCATTCTGGATCGAGCTTTCCAGAGGCAGAGGAATGCAGATCTCTGTGATTTAGAGATCGGCTTGATCTCCAGAATTCTGGGACAGTCAGGTCTGTTCCAGAGAAGCCCTATCTTGCAAAGCCAAAGGGGGCAGGTGGCTTTGGCTTGTGCTGTGGCAAAGATAAGCCCTCGAGAACACTATACTCAGGAGGACCAAGTGACTCATCCTTGGATCTGGGCCTGGGTGGTAGCCAGCTCGCTCTCCCACACTCACACCCCCAGGGCCATATCACCAGGACCAGCTCTCTGTCTTAGTTCCTGGGCAAACTTTGGGGCCCACGCTCCAACAGTGCTGCAGCCAGTGAAGGGTGTAGCCAGCTTTGTACAGCCCACAGACATCAATATGACATAGGGTAGCAGCCCAGACCACGGATGTCCAAATGAGCTTTGGTGGTAACATGGGCCACAGACATTGACACAGAGTCCCACATGATCTTCAGCAGCAGCATTGGGCCAGGACCCAATCATGGCCTCAGGTGGCAGCACAGGCTACTCACATCAGGCTGTCCCACCCTCCAGTTTCCAGTTCAGCCTCCCTACAGTGTGCATACCATTCCATGTCTCTTTTTTTCCCATCTCTCCCCCACTTACTTGCTCATCGTAGGGGCACCCAGACCTCTGGGTGTTTTCTGTCCCTCCTGCAACACATGGTGCTGGGCAGGGTGTCTTCTGGACTGTAGCGCACATCTTTAATGGCATCCCTCGGGAGGCAAAGGTAAGCAGATCTTTTCTAGTTCAAAACCAGCCTGGTCTACAAAGAGAGACCCTGTCTCAAGAAAGAAAAGAAACAAAGTCAACAATGTAATAGTGACTGAGGGCATCATGTCTCCTGCAACTGCAGTTACAGGCATTGTTAGCCACCATATGGGTGCTAGGAATCAAACCCTGGTCCTCTTGAAGAGCAGCCATTGGTCACTCTTATCCACAGAGCCATTTCTTCAATACCCCAATTCACCAACTTGTATGGAAATAGCAAGGTGCCAGACAGAGACAGGTAAATGCCACCACTCTCTAATTATGTGCTTTTGGCAGTGCACACAGAGTAGAGCTGACACAATTAATAAATGTGCATGGAGGGATCTGGAAGCAAGGGAAATGGAGAGCTGCTGCCAAAGGGATGGCCTCAGTTACACTAAATGGATAAACTCTAAAGAGCTGCAACCGAATTAATGCCTGTGCTTAGTAATATGGCATTCTACACTCAAAAAATCTGTTAACACAGTAGATTCTGTGGCACATATTTTTGCCATAAAACAAAGCAGACAAAAACAAAGGGGCACGGGCTGGAGAGATGGCTCAGTGATTAAGAGCACCGACTGCTCTTCCAAAGGTCCTGAGTTCAAATCCCAGCAACCACATGGTGGCTCACAACCATCCCTAATGAGATCTGCATGCCCTCTTCTGGTGCATCTGGAGACAGCTACAGTGTGCTTAGATATAATAATAAATAAATCTTTAAAAAAAACAAACAAAGGGGCACAAGGAGACTTTGAGACATGTTGAGTATATCTATTATCTTGATGGTAATGATGGTATTGTGGAGGTTTGCCTGTGTGCAAGCAAACTCATCGAATTATAGACATTCATATGTGCAGTTCTAAATATGTCAAGTGTGTCTTAATAAAATTGTTTTCAAACTGTTTTGTGATAGGCTGGAGAGAAAGCTCAACAGTTAAGAGCACTTGCTGCTCTTGCGGAGGACAGTTTGGTTCCCAGCACCCACATCACACCTGCCCGAAACTCACGCTCCAGAGGATCTGACATCCTTGTATGCCTTCCTCCTGCTCCTGCACACATGTGGAAGGACACATGCACGCACCATGTGCATATAAATGTAATTTTAATTTTATTTTTAATGATGGTTTTTAAATGCTTTAATCTATTTTTATTTTTAATGATGGTTTTTAAATGCTTTAATCTTTTTTTTTTTTTTTTTTGTAACCAACCAGAGGTAGTGGAAAAGAAAAGATTCAGGGAAAGTGGACCTGTTTAGACAGGTTTTTTGGAGCAACTCCTGTCTTTACTTTTTTTTTCCACTACCTCTGGTGGATGGTGGGCTACAAAGGAGGTTAAAGCATTTACAAACCATCATTAAATATAGGGTTTGCCCCAGGCGTTGGTGGCACATGCTTTTGATCCCAGCATTCGGGAGGCAGAGGCAGGCAGATTTCTGAGTTCAAGGCCAGCCTGGTCTACAGAGTGAGTTCCAGGACAGCCAGGGCTACACAGAGAAACCCTGTCTCCAAAAAAACAAACAAAAAACAAAAACAAAAACAAAAGTTTGTGGGCTGGAAAGATGGCTCAGCAGTTAAGAGCACTGACTGCTCTTCCGAAGGTCCTGAGTTCAAATCCCAGAAACCACATGGTGACTCACAACCAACCATAATGAGATCTGATGCCCTCTTCTGGGGTGTCTGAAAAACAGCTACAGTATACTTACATATAATAAACAAATAAATCTTTTTAAAAAATAGGGTTTGAAAAAATTAAAATTATAGGTGGTGCCCAATGTGGGGAAGTGGACATGTTTAGAAAGGTTCTCTGGAGCAACTCCCATCTATGTTGTCTGGAAATCGGTAGTTCAAGTGGCAGCTTGATCCCTTGGCAAACACATTATGGATACACCAGCAGTCCAGTTTGGTAGAGTTGGGTTAGCAACAGTGATGACATGACCAACCTAGCGGAGACAGCCAGGCCTCAGCTTTGGGGCTCCAGTCAGCAGGAGGGACCTGGAGGGACACCAGAAGAAGTTCTTGGCTGTGCCTCTCTCAGGGAGTTGAAGATCAGTGAAAACACGAGACCCACAAACACATTGCACAGCTAGTTAGCTGTACAAGCAAGTCCAGCTCTGTCTCTGTCAGTTCATTAGCATCAAAGTGGGAACATGGCAGCATCCAAGCAGGCATGGTATAGGAGGAGCTGAGAGTTCTACATCTTCATCTGAAGGCTGCTAGGAGAATACTGGCTTCCAGGCAGCTAAGATGAGGGTCTTATAGGCCATACCCACAGTGACATACCTACTCCAACAAGGCCACACCTTCTAATAGTCCACTCCCTGGGCCAGGCATATACAAACCATCACACCCTACAACATCACATGTCCTCCATGTGCCTTGCCTCAACACAGATCTTGCCTCACCACGTGCATCTAATCAGCTCGTAGTCCTTGGAAGCAGCAACAAACTGTAGTACCCCATCAGAAGTTTTTTGATGCATTTCTCTCTATGGCGTCCTGACACATGCAGCTCAACTATGCAATGTAAGGCAGACCAATACATGCATGTCGTTAGCAAAGAATCCTTCATCATATGTCCTTTCATGTGTTTGTTTTAGCAGAACACCATCTAACCAATTTTCCAAAGAACCCTTAAGTTTCCACTTCATATAAATATAAGTAGAATATTTTTTTTGAGACAGGGTCTCGAAATTCGACTCTGACTGAACTGGAAATGCAAACCAGGATGGCCTCAAACTCACAGAGGTTTTTCCCGCCTCTGCCAATAGAGTTCTGGAATAAAAATAAATCCTCTTTTAACTGTTTAACAAGACAAGTGTGGTGGTGCATGTTTGTTATCCCAGCACATGGGACACTGAGGCAGTAGGATGGCGAGCTTGAGACCAGCCTGGACTGCACACAGCGAGAGACTCACAAAAAGTGACCAAACGAGAACGAATTCGATTAGCAGTTTTGTGTTTCCAAAGAGGGCGCTGTTCCCACCTTAGTAGCCAGCCGGATGTTTTATTTGAAGTACATTCTGAGGTGACTGGACCCATATAACCTATTCATTACACCGGTCTGACTGACTCTGATATGACACTTTTTATTTTACTCTTTCAGCCTAGGGCTTGAAACTACAGCCTCGCCTGTGCTAAGCAAGCACTCCTGCATAAACTACATCCCTAGACCCACCATGTCTGAATGTCAAAATTCATGTATTTCTTTTTTACCCCAACACAAAACCTTCTCTAATTGCTTCCTCTTTTGCTTCATCTCCTGTCCTGACTCGTCAAAGCACTGAAGGCCCTTGGGGAAAACCAGTATCATGCCTCTCTCCTCACTTCTGGTGGTAGCTGCCAATCCCTTACACTCCTTGGCTTGACCCAGCGTACAGTTCTCTATCCCCATCTTCACATGGCCACTGCTTCTCTGTCTTCTCCTTTTCGATCTCTTAAAAAGACATTATCATTGGATTGACAGCCGCCCCCCCCCATAAATCAAAAATAATCTCACTCTAGCATTTCATCAGTATCAGGAACTAGGTCTTGGATTTGGGGGTAGGAGTTAGGCTAGGACACGATACAACCCACTATCATCATCATGAGACTGAGACCCTTGAGATTAAGATTGTTTTGTCTATCATTTACCCTAAGTGCCTAGAATAGTATGTCCTATTGATAATGTCGTAAACATAGAAAGTGCTCAGGGGGCTTGCTGAATCAATGGGTGGGTGGACTGGTGGTGGCTGCTAGGATGAAGGCTATCATCTAACCTGGGAGGTGGACACGTGGTGTAGACCAGAATTGGGACGTATGCATTAAGGACTATAGAGACTTGATCATCATTCCGGGTAGGACTCAAAACTACAGTGCACAGCCCTCGGTGAAAAGCAGGAACGGGTGCACACCTGTACTCCTCACACTGAGGAGGCTGAGGTGGGAAGTGGGCCAGGAGACTGGACTAGGTCATATAGTGAAATGCTATCCCAAAGCAGTGGAGGTGGGGCGACACAGGACACCTCATGGCTTCACAGCCACATAGTTTAGATTCGAAAACAAACAAAACACAACAATAACAACAACAACCAATCCCCCAAAAAAACAACAACAACAAAAAATAATAATGTTTCACAAATCCTTGCAAATACATCCCGGATGAAGCGTCTCTGGTCTTCAGAGAGTTGTTAGGTAAACTTGGTGGAAACCCCAACTGTCACAATGAGGATTGCCAGCCCGCTCTCCAATGTCTACAAATTACTAACTCTACTTTGTCATCCTAATTTGTCATCTTCCATGTGGTCTTGATTTCTTCCCTTGCTAAAAATCAGGCCAAGTTCCCACTTGTTGTGCAAGATTCCCCTAGCCATCTTTGCAGTGTGAGTACATCTGTTGCATATTTCGCTAAAGTTCTGAGATTTAAGACCTACATTCTCCCCAGGGCCTGCTGCTTCCAGCTTCTTCTTATTTAATTTTCCCTTTCCTCTTCCACCCTGGTGTATAGCATGAATTCTTTCTTTGTCTCATGCTAAAGCAGTTCTGTTCATAGTTAGCTACCACAATTGCTGCTGCTCCCCCCCCCCCACACACACCCCTGGTCTATCGAACCTTCTACTCTGAACAGGCTTGAAGGAGAGAGAGGGGAGGAGGAAGGGAGGTGAAGAAGAGGAAGGGAGAAGGGGAGGGAAGGGGGAGACAGAGGAAAGAGATGAAGGGAGGAAGAATGGGAGGAAATAGAGAGGGAAGGGACCTCTGGGGAGAAGAGAGAGAGAGAGAGAAAATGAAGGGAGGAAGAATGGGAGGAAATAGAGAGGGAAGGGACCTCTGGGGAGAAGAGAGAGAGAAGCAGAAGAATTACAAGGAAGGAGGAGAAGAAGATAGTAATTAGGAACTTCTAGGAGGAACACTCACACCAGCCCATCAAAAGAATATGGTTTTATTTTCCTCTGTTTCATTGATAGTAGGCTAAATTTTGAAGGTCTCTGGGTAGGAAGTGAACTTGAGCAAACATCTCCTGGGCCACTTGCTGCAGACTTCTTCCCTTGGCTTTCTTACCAGAGTGAAGCAAGTCTCTTCTCAAGTTTATGTTTCATTTGAATCGCAAACCCTAATGTTGATTTCCCCTCCCTACCCCACCCCACCCCCGCCACTGCCTTTTGTATTGTCTTTTCTTGGCGAGCTCTCCTTGGCTCTGCTCGCCTGCTGTACACTGTGTACTAACTGCCGAGCTGCCTGTGCTGTGTAACTGTGCCTTTTGTTTGTTCCCACAATCGGCTCCAAAACAGCTGTTGAATGCTCGTCCTTGGGATCTGGCGTCTTCTTTCAGAGACCTGGAACGGCAGACAGCGTCTTCTGCTTTTCATTTTCTTGAAGAAAACGGAGGTTTTAAAAAAAAGAAGAAGAAGAAGAAAAGAAAAAGAAAAACAACGGGCCAAGAGCTGGGTAGGTGCTAGTTAATGACTTACTTCCTCCCTTGTCCTTAGCCAACAGAGTTTCTCACCTAAGCCGGAACTTCACAAGCCACTGAGGGGGTCCAGATGAGCCAGCCTGGGGGGGAGTGTCATTTGACACAGTGGTGAGGAAACCATTGACAATTGTTGCAGTCTTGTGGTGCCCCCAGCTCCAGGAGGCCCCATCTGTTGAAAAGTCAGACATTTAAGTGTCCTTGGTAATTTGGGTATGAATTGGCCGGTGAGTTTTGCTTTAAGACACTTTCCTTATGAAAACTTGGCATTGAGTGATGGACACATTTAGTACCTTGTGGCATGAAAAAGCACTCAAGAAAATCAAGACAAAGTGTCCTTTTCTGGACGGGAGCTATTGCTTAGTGTGGAATCATTGCTTCAAGGCTAACGGCTAATCAAAGCAGCCATTATTAAATGTCACGAGCTGTGTTTAAATTGCTTTTTGACCACTGGTTTTTCTCACCACAGCTCTCCACAGGGGTCATCTAAAGAGAGCTTGGGAGGAGGGAGCCCTAGCAACAGACAAATCCAGTGCCACAAGTTTTGCTCCAGCTGTCCAATGAAGCCTAGGGAGGGGTTTTCAATGTGCACCCTGGATCAGAGTCACTGCCTTATGAAAACCACGGCCACAGACAAGCCTTGAAAGCCACATGTAATGTGTGGAGCACGCACAATCTCATGGGTACCTGCTGTAAGTCACTTTTATAACTGTAAGCTCACTTTTGCAACTGCCTTTTAAGTAGAATTTCACTCCCTTCTGTTGGAGAGGCTTAGCCCATCACAAACCATCTTTGGCAAGCTTCATGGTCACTTCTGCACTTCTCCCTCTCTTCCTCTTCCCTCTCCTCCATTCCTTACCTTCTCCCACCTTTTCCCCTCCCATCCCCTCCCCTCCTATCCTCTTCCTTCCACATTCCACATCTCCCCACCTACCTCCTGGAGATATAAACCTAGTGTTCAGTCCGCAACATCTCTTTGAGACCAAAGTCCATCGAAGGTAGATCAGACTAGCCCAAAGCAGTGACTTCTTAAACCAGTACATCTTCATCTGCTTAAATAAATTATGGTCCTGCCTGTCTCACCTCAGCCAGCCCCACAGGAAATAGGAGCCTTAAATGGAAAATCCCAATAGCCCAGCTTCAAAAAAAGATGCCCCCAGATCTATACTCTGACTAAGCTAACAATGGCCACATCCTTGTTTTCTTCCCTAACACCACACAGGTAGACTCTTGCTTCCCCACTGTTCATTCATCCAATCTGTACCTCATAGCTTGCATACCCCAGCTTCTCCCCACACCCATGGCATTCTATCCATTCTATGTGCTTCTTGCCTCCCACCTTAATATGGCCGTTGCCTCTCACCTGGATTGACCTCACTTCAGGCCTGGCTGCATTTGAGCCAGTTCACACCCAGCAGCCAGAGGAATTTTTGTTTTTTAATTTATGTCCTTTTGTTTTGCTCAAAACAAGTTCTCAACAAGTATCCAATCTTGCCTCAAACTTAATTCTCTTGACCTCTGGCCCCCCTCCCCCGAAGCTGAGGTTCCAGATATGCTGGGGGGCCCTGTAAAGAAGTGGATTATGGACCACTTTTCTCTTGAACACCTTTCAATAGTTTCTCAACTCCCACGTAATAAAAATCCTAACTACTAGCCGTGACCTAAAAAGGCCTCCCTGCTGTTGTGACTTATACCAAAAACATGCGTTGCCCATACCTCTCTTTCTGCCTCTCCTAGGGACTGGCTGTGTGTCCCTGTCTTGAGCAAGCTGCCCCGCTCAGAGCTGCTCTCTCAGCCTGAAGTACCCTCTCTCTGGTACCTTACATGACCAGAACCTTTACTTATTTGTATTCTGTCTCCCTCCACTAGATTTGAGATTCCATGGAGAAGAGGATTTCACCTTATTTCCAGGTGTATGTGCTCATAGCTGAAGAGCATCCCCGACACACTATAGTAAGACATGAGACATCTGATGTTTCATTGTAAGCTATGGTGGTTCAAATGAGATCAGCGCCCACAAGCTCATATATTTGAATGCTTAGACCCCAGTTGAGAGGCCGTCCATAAAGGATTAAAAAATATGGCATTGTTGGAGTAGGCATGGCCTTGTTGGAGAAAATGTGTTGCCAGGCCCAATCTCTGTCTCTGTCTGTCTGTCTCTATGTGTCTCTGTCTCCCCCACAATCCCCCTGCCTGCTGCCTGATGAGCAGGAGGTAAAGCTCTCAGCTATTTCTCCAGCCTGCCACCATACTCCTCGACATGATGATAATAGGCTAAGCCTCTGAAACTCTGAGCAAGCCCCTGTCCTTTAGAAGAGTTGCCTTAGTCGTGGTATTTCTTCACAGCAATGGAATAGTGACTAAGAGAGAGATCAGCTGAGCCAGCTCTCCAGCTGACAACAAATATTTGTATCACTTAAATGAAGAACTGGGAATGGAGCAGGAGGATAAATTTGAGCTGTTCATTTTGGAGGTCACTCTCTCTGAGTGACCAGCGTTGACAAGTTTTCCCTTATACATCCACTGTGTCTATGAGCTGCTGCTGACATATTTATCCCCACTTGTATGTTGATTTTCTTTTTTTTTTTTTTTTTTTTTTTTTTTTTTTTTT
>NC_034613.1:80816277-80837526 GCF_900095145.1 Mus pahari
TTTTGGTTTTTTTGAGACAGGGTTGCTCTGTATAGCCCTGGCTGTCCTGGAACTCACTTTGTAGACCAGGCCAGCCTCGAACTCAGAAATCCGCCTGCCTCTGCCTCCCAAGTGCTGGGATTAAAGACATGCGCCACCATGCCCGGCATATGTTGATTTTCAAATCCAGTCATAAGTACAAGAATCAGAAATTAACTTGAGCTAAATTAGCCCAAACAAGAATGTCTTACTGTATAGTAGAGACTTCGATACCCTGTTCTCTGTGTACACACACACACACACACACACACACACACACAAACACACAAACACACACACACAAACACACAAACACACACACACACAAACACACACACACAAACACACACACACAAACACACATACACACACACACACAAACACACAAACACACACACACACACACAAAAGCATGCACAGATGCATGCGTGATAATTCTGAGTTGTTACATCTCTGCTGCTCACATTTTCTGATAGATTCTGAATCTCGGATCCTCCTGCTTTAGGCTTGGAGCTGAATCGTGAGTTCCTGGAAAATGTAAAGTGTTTAATTGGTCCTATAGGAGAGAAAGAAGAGAAAAGGAAAAGTATTTGAATCTGTTCAAAGAAAGAAAAAATAAGTATATTTTAAGCATCTAAGCATGATGCATTATTTCCAAAAGGAGAATTGCATTAAGAATAAGCACATATTTTTGGATATGGTGGTGTATCGGATCCTAGAGCTCTTGGAAAACAGAAAAGGGAGGATCTTTGTGACTTCAAGACCAGCCTACTCTACATAATGAGTTCCAGGACAGCTAAGCTACAAACTGACACCCCGTCTCATAAGAAGAAGGGGAGGGAGAGGAAGAGGAGGAGGAAGCAGCATATATTTATTAATACTGAAATCTTAATGGGTTGTTTGAAGTTGTTGCCTTTTCAAACCAAATGGCTCAGCCACCAGGCGGTTCTTTCCTTACCTGATCAGTCTCACTCTGATGCTAATACAGCAGGCTCCAATGATTACAATGTTTAACCGACAGCAGCCTGTTTCCCTGTCCTTGTGCTCAACTTCATGAAACATCATCTGCCCACAGGTGTTTGACTCTGTAGAAAGAGAGCCATCCATATGTTTTGAATTTTAAAAAATAGTTGAACTTTGGGTGTGAGGTTTTAAGTTTTTGTGGAATGATGTAAGTTACAACAATGAGCATGTTCAGAAAAAAAAATGTGTATAGTGGTTAATATTCTGACTTTAGGGGCTAGAGAGATGGTTCAGTGGTTAACAGTATTGGCTACTCTTCCAGAGGACCTGAGTTCAATTCCCAGCACCCACATGGCAGCTCACAACTGCCTATGACTCCAGCCCCAGGGGATCCAGTGCCCTCTTTGGGCCTCTGAGGGCACCACACACACACACACCAGTGCACAAACATACATGCAGACAAACACCCATACATGTAAAATAATATGTATTTTCAAAATCTGGCTCTGTAGCCTAATGTTTCAAACCTTGGTTTCTGCCTCTTAATTGGCTCTATATAGCTTGATTTTTTTTTTATTATAAAAATGGGATGTTAGCATTCCTTATATGAGGTCTCTGGAGAAGTCAGACTCATTGACATAGAAAGCAGAAGGGCAAAGCCTGAGATGGCTCAGCAAGAAAAGGTGTTAGTTGCTGAGCATTACGACATGAGTTCAATCCCTAGGTAGTGAAGAGGTCAGCTCAAAACCTTTGGAAAATTCCACCAGGCCCCTTCCCTCCTAGAAGAGAGGTCATAGAGCACTTAGGCACCCCTCCCCTCCAGAAGGGAGAGGCTAATTACATTCTTCAGACCACAGGGGGGACCAACCATTGGCCACCTGTAGATGAGGGAAGGTCAGAGCAAGCAGACACATTCCTCAGGGCAGACCAACCATTGTCCCCCACAGACAAGGAAAATCCTTGCTACCTCGTGCCTAAGGACCAATCAGTTTAAAAGTCACACTGCCCATCGCATTGTGCCTAGTGGTTGTTACTCTATTTTACCCCTGAAAGGTGTATAAAAACTGGCTGAACGGGTTGCCTAGGATCCCCGCCTCTCCTTCAGGTGCAGGATGGCAACCCCAGCATACTAGAACAATAAATTCCTCTTCCTTTTGCATAGATCCCAGGCTCCTCGTTGTTCACTGGGGGGGGGGGTCCCTGGAAAGCTGAGAATCCTATAGCCCCACATCACATAACAGAAGAGATCTGACTCCTCCAAGTTGTACTCTAACCTTCACACATACACTGTGGCACCTGCATGCATATGTACATAACTAATAAATAAGTGTAACTTTTTTATTTTGGTTAATTTCATTGTTTTATTCTTTTTATATTTTTTTATTTAACCCTTTTTTACACTCCAGATTTTATCCCCCTCCTGGTTCACAACTCACAGCTCCTCCCCACCCCACCCCCTGTCTCCACATGGATGTCCCCACCCCCCACCCCACCTGACCTCTAAACTCCCTGGGGCTTCCAGTCTCTTGAGGGTTAGGTGCATCATCTCTGAATGAACACAGACCCAGCAGTCCTCTACTGTATGTGTGTTGGGGGCCTCCTATCTGCTGGTGTATGCTGTCTGTTTGGTGGTTCAGTGTTTGAGAGATCTCGGGGGTCCAGATTAATTAAGACTGCTGGTCCTCCTATAGGATCGCTCTTCTCCTCAGCTTCTTTCAGCCTTCCCTAATTCAACAACAGGGGCCAGCTGCTTCTGTCCATTGGTTGGTTACAAATATCCGCATCTGATTCTTTCAGCTGCTTGTTGGGTCTTTCAGAGGGCAGTCATGCTAGGTTCCTTTTTGTGAGTGTTCCATAGCCTCAGTAATAGTGTCAGGCCTTGATACATGGGACCTCATGAAACTGGAAAGCTTCTGTAAGGGAAAGAACATAGCCAATAGGACAAAGCAACAACCTACAGATTGGGAAATGTAACTTTTAAAAAAGAAACGAGAGAGCTATCTTCCAGGGCTGATGAAATGGGCAGTTATTTAAAGTACGAAGTGACATTTTCACAAGATGAAGTGTCCAGGAGATGGATGGTGGTGGTACACAGCAATGTGTATGTATTTAAAGATGCTGAACATGTAAATGACTAAGCAATAGATTCAACCACAATCTTTTTAAAATGGAAAAAAAAATGACTTGGATTTAGAACACTCCCAAACAGAAAACGTTTGTCTGGCTTTTGTGTTCATTCATTTTGTGTTGTGCTATGATGCGCTGTGTTGCATTTCATTGTGTTGTGTTGTGTTGTGTTGAGACTAGCTCACTGTTTAGCATAGAGTGGCTGCAAGCTAAGCATCCTCCTGTCTTACCCTCCTTAATGCTGGAATTATAGGCATACACCACCACCCTAGCTTAAAGTTGGCCTTTTAAATATTCTAATACATAATAGTACTTTCTTTGATAAATTCAATAAATTTAATATATTTTGATTGACTCTATTAAGATTCTAAGCTTAACAAAAGAAAACAGGTTTAATGCCAAAACGTAAAAATGAAACTTTTACTAAATTATTTCCAAAGAAATTACTTTCAAAAATTTTCTCCAAACATGCATCTTGCCTTAAAAAGTCAATTTTCACTTTACCAGCTTGCTGTTCATTTTCCTCAGTCCTTGGGGAAAGGAACTTTAGAACACATCTTAGTCATTAGAACACATTCTTGGTCAACCAAGAAGCTCTGGGTTCCACAGTGGCATTGCTATTGTGTCTGGGTGTCAGGGAGTATAGAAGAGTGGTTTAGAAATGGCTCCTACCTAGCAAATCTTCAGAGGTGCAGCCCTCTGAACAAAACTACACTCTAAGTGTAGTGGCATGGGACAAAGGGGAGGGAGGAAGGGGGAAAGGAATGAGGAAGGGGAGAGAAGGGGGAAGGAGGAAGGGGGGAGGAGGAGGAAGGGAAGGAAAGGGAAGGAAGAATCCTATAGCCTGGGGCTGGGAATGCAGTTCACTAGTAGAGTGCTTGTCTAACATGCAAAAGGTCCCCAGCACTGGAAAAAGTGAAAAAGAGGAGAGTGGGCATACACGCACTCATGTGCACGCACAAACACACACACACACACACACACACACACACACACCACAAAAAGGAGGCTGTGTACACACAGAAGCCACAGTTGGAGGGCTGCAGCCACAAGCTAAGGAGAGACGTGCTGATGGCCACCAGGAAATTAAGGAAGGTCAAGCAAGGACTCTTCCAAAGTTTCCAGCCCTGAAACACCCCCCCCCCCCAATCCAATGCAACAGAAGAGATTCCTGTCATTTGGAGCCAACAAAAGCAAAGGCAGAAGCTGTCCTTGGTCCCTTGTACATACTTTTTCATATGTCCCGCTCCACACTTTTATTGATTTCTCCATTTTCCATGTTATTCATTGCAAAGAAAGTTTCTGTCGCCTCTCTTCTCCCCTCCACCTCTACCTTTTAAGAGGTAATACTTCTTTTTGAGGTGACCCCTTCCTGACCCCCATCAGTCCCCAAATCAACAGGCCATTTTTTTTTCTGTTTCCACCTGCCCTTGGGTTAAATACAAATGCCTGTTATGTTAACAGAAAAGAAGAAAATGAGAATGGAACTGCAAGAAAGTTTGCCTAATTTGTAAAATGAAATGAGTTTCGATTCCAGCAGCTTATGTATTATTCTTGTGAGGACTGGGTTTACATCGATCATCTTTTTTTTTTCTCCTGGCAGTCAAGTGTGGAATATGGCGGAGTGAGAAATGTAATTGTGTAGACATAAAAAATTGCATCTCGATACCCATCATCGGGACACTTTTCTCGAGATGCTATCTCGGTGTCCTTCAGAGCAATAACGATACCAATTGAGAACGCACAGAAGCAACTTAAGTGTTATACCTCGTTTACTTCTGGCCTAATGTGCTTGAGAGCAGGGCTATCGCTCATGACATAAAGTTCTGTCAGAAAGCCTGGAAACACTTCAAGACCATTAAAATAAAATGCCCGCCATTCCTGCTGTTCAAATATTCCTCAACTTCTAATTTAAGGCACCAACGTCTAAGAATGTAATTGTGTTATTCTCTCTGATAGCTGGAATCTATCTAAACCAAATGCCTAGGAATTATGGACTATTGGGGCTACAGGAGTCCAGAAGACAAATGAGGTGGGCAAAACGTGTTATTTTGTACTGGCTTGTTCAACATCTGGGCTCTGTTTCCATTTATGTGTTAAAATGCAAAGACTAAAGTGTCTGAAGTGTCTTTCCTTGGCTCAATTGAAGAAGAGATTGGGGAAATGGACAAACCGCCTGAAGATGGAAACTTAGGGGAGAGAGAGAGAAGACAGACTCGCATACCTCTGCTCAGAATTATTGTCCGCACTAAACTTTCTAATTGTCCTTTTTTAAAAAAAAAACCTGAGAGTTATCACCTTAGTAAAGCAATCTGCCTTGCAACTGAAACTCCTCACCCTGAATAACCAATGGGAGCATGTGGGAGAGGGTGTGCTGGGTCAGAAAAGGGCAATTCTAAAAGCAAATGCCTGGGCAAGGTGACACCTGTCCCCTTCACATGGGGAAAACCATTTCTGTCTAATGCCTGCCTCGGGAGAGATACTTTTTAGATTCAGGTACCCCGTAGGTACACTAGGACTTTGACTGGGACATGATGCCAATTCAAAGTGTCACATGGTAGGGAAATGGGGAGAAATCTCAACTCGGTTTCTATTCTTTAATAGAAAGCAATACTGTAGTTTAAATTAGCAAGGCACTGCTGAACCCTTATTTAAAATGTGTTTGCAATGACATCCCAAGAAAGGAATTTTTTTCTTGTTTAATTGCACTGTCAGTGTGGAACGCTTTCACTTAAAACCATTCTGAGGTAGACCTTTTAATAGAAAGTGACAATTTAAATTGCCATGATAGCAGCAGAAATGGTGCTTAAAGTCATTACTAAACTGATGTCGCAGTTGGCTCCAGACCAGTTTGTTAAAGCTGAAGAAAAGGTGTGGGGGGAAGGGAGGAAAGGAAAGAACTGGTGAATCATTAATTCCTTTTGTATCCATTGTAATAGCATCAGCTGTGATGAAGCCATCTGGCTCCCGGTGGATGGAATGTACATTTCTATTGAATTCCACATTATTCCACTCTAACGTTTACCCTGGTTAATGCTGACTACTGGGGAACTACTCCAGTCCCAAGCACTTTAGTTCTCTGCAGTGACTTTGTTTTCTTGTCTTCGCCCCCAGGGTCCAAAGACAGGAGCTGTGGCTTCTTCCATTTGCTGACTGGAGTTCCAGACCGCCTTTCTTTGCTCTTCCTAGAATCAGTCAGACTCTCTTGGCACTCCCCGAAGGTGACTCTCACTAGCTTTCCGGGAGTGCCATCTGCAGACTGAATGAGTCCTGGGAGCCTAGGTAAAGGCCTAAGGGAAGCCACTGGTCAAACAGCATGGGGTGGGGGCAGGGGAGGACAGTGGATGGAATATTGTGAGTCAAGGTCGAACTTGGAA
Source organism: Mus pahari (assembly GCF_900095145.1). Lineage (NCBI taxonomy): Eukaryota > Metazoa > Chordata > Mammalia > Rodentia > Muridae > Mus > Mus pahari. The sequence goes on from NC_034613.1 coordinate 80,822,763, forward strand.
CATTGTGGGTACAGGGAAGATGGCACAGACAAGGCCAGAAGCTGGAGCCCATCTAGGCACCGTCATAGTCTCTCACACGTTTGTTTTGGAATTGTCTCTGAAACATACTCCCTTAAAAGGATCTGAATCACTTGATTTTCTAGAAATTACAGGTAAGTTAGCTTATAGGATTGCCCTTTGCCAACTATACTGCAAGTGACTGAGAGGCAGGTCAGTCCATAGGTCCTCAGAACCCACATTTAAAAAATAAAATAAAATAAATAACAAGGGCTGGAGAGATGCCCCAGCAGTTAAGAACACTGACTGCTCTTCCAGAGGTCCTGAGTTCAAATCCCAGCAACCACATGGTGGCTCACAACCATCCGTAATGAGATCTGATGCCCTCTGCTAGAGTGTCTGAGGACAGCAACAGTGTACTTATATACATAAAATAAATAATTAAAGTTTATATATATAAAAAAAAAAAAAAAACAACTTCTGGGCATGCTATCGCACTTACCACCCCTTACAGAAGAGGCAGAAACAGAACAGTTTATGAGCTTCACTGGCCAGCACAGCTCGCCTACCTGCTGAGCTCCACAGGCCAAACAGGTATGGTTCCCCGAAGGTGACACACGCGGACACACAGAATAAATTTTGAAAACTAGCTCTTCCACAGGAGGCATACACGCGGCCGTCTGTGCCGCCGCCATGTCTCTATGATCCCTGAGAAGTTCCAGCATATTTTGCGAATACTCCACGCCAACATCGATGGGTGGAGGAAAAGAGCCTTCGCCATCACTGCCATTAAGGGCGTGGGGCGGAGCTATGCTAACGTGGTGTTGGGGAAAGCGGACATGGATGTCACCAAGAGGACTGGAGAACTCACGGAGGATGGGGCAGAGCATGTGATCACCATCATGCAGAACACACGACAGTACAAGATCCCAGAATGGTTCTTTTTTTTTTTTTTTCTTAAGATTTATTTATTTATTTTATGTATGTGAGTACACTGTAGCTGTGCAGATGGTTGTGAGCCCTCGTGTGGTTGTTGGGAATTGAATTTTAGGAACCCCGCTCGCTCCGGCTCGCTCAGTCCCTGCTTGCTTGCTCCTGCACAAAGGATTTACTATTATTATACATAAGTACACTGTAGCTGTCTTCAGACACTCCAGAAGAGGGCGTCAGATCTCATTACAGACGGTTGTGAGCCACCATGTGGTTTCTGGGATTTGAACTCAGGACCTTTGAAGAGCAGTCAGTGCTCTTACCCGCTGAGCCGTCTCGCCAGCCCCCCCCCCCCCAGACTGGTTCTTGAACAGACAGAAGGATGGGAAGGACGGCAAGTACAGCCAGGTTCTGGCCAACGGTCTAGACAATAAACTGCGTGAGGACCTGGAGCGGCTGAAGAAAATTCGAGCCCATAGAAGGCTGTGCCACTTTGGGGGCCTTCGTGTTTTTGGCCAGCACACCAAGACCACTGGCCGCAGGGGCCGTACTGTGGGTGTAGCCAAGAAGAAATGAGTCTCTGGGCCTTTGCTGTTAATAAGTAGTTTATATACCTAAAATTAAAAAAAAAAAAAACCTATACACTGCAGCTGGCCATGGCATTGCACACCTGTAATCAAAGCTGAGAGCCTGGGGTAGGAGGAATGCAAGTTTAAGGGCAGATTAAGCTATGTGGTGAGCCTGGGCCATATGATGAGATTTTTTTTTATAAAAAATAAATATATAAATATACACTGCATGCATTTTTATTATGTACAAATTACCTCCAAGAGCCAGCAATGATAAGTGGGCTTAGTTTAAGGAAGCATACTTTGTTATTTAAATTTAAAACATACTGACAGGCTGGTGAGATGGCTCAGCAGGTAAAGGCTCATGCACACACAATGCACCCACACGATTCATTCCGTGTACATGCATAATAATACTGGGTTTTGGTTGGTTTGGATTTTCAAGATGAGGTTTCTCTGTATAGCCCTGGCTGCCCTGGGATTTGCTCTGAAGAAGAGAGAGAGAGGGAGGGAGGGAGGGAGGGAGGGAGAGAGAGAGAGAGAGAGAGAGAGATCTGCCTTGCCTCCTAAATGCTGAGATTAAAGGTGTGCACTAGTCTACCTGGGAAAGGTTTCTTGACAAGATGTTCTAAACCTGACCACTGAGAAAATACAAACAAACAGAGCATTGGATTGTACCCAAACAAACAGAGCATTGGATTGTACCCTTCAAATGCATGAACTGTCTCAATTGTGTTTCTTTTTAGCTGTTTACTTATCTTCTTGTACTAAGGAATGATCCCTGAGTTCTGCATGTTCAGTGCAATCGTTCAGCCACTGAGCTCTGTGTGTGTGTGTGTGTGTGTGTGTGTGTTAAATGTGTGAAGGTCAAAAAAACAAACTATGTGAGAGCCAGTACTTGTCCTCTACCATGTGGGTCCCAGGGACTGAATGCTGCTTGTCAGGGTTAGAAGCCAGAACCTTTCCCCACTGAGCATCTCAATGACACCCACGGTGGACTCAGCGGATGATAACTCCTCTGTGATAGCTAGAAAGACTAGGAAATCCATGGGAGCATGCAAAATGTCAAAGCAAAGAGAGGGGAGAACACACACACACACACACACACACACACACATACACACACACATCTACAGGGTTTTGTCAAAGGGTAACTGTGAGCTTTAGACTCTATTATCAAGTTCCCTCCAGCTACCTCAGGAAAGATAATTCCAGGAAAAAAAAAAGGCAGGGATCAATGTGGTATAAGTATATTTGCAGTGTTTTGGAAAAGCTATGTCTCTTTTCTTTTCTTTTCTTTTCTTTTCTTTTCTTTTCTTTTCTTTTCTTCTCTTCTCTTCTCTTCTCTTCTCTTCTCTTCTCTTCTCTTCTCTTNTTCTTTTCTTTTCTTTTCTTTTCTTTTCTTTTCTTTTCTTCTCTTCTCTTCTCTTCTCTTCTCTTCTCTTCTCTTCTCTTCTCTTCTCTTCTCTTCTTTCCTTTTTGCCCAAGTCTTTGTAAGCAGGCTTGCCTTGAACCCACCACTGCTCTAGCCTCCTAAGTTTTATTGGGGGAAATCCTGAAAATGGGGCAATGTAGGGAAACCCTGAGTGGGTGAAGTCCTGAGCAAATGTATATTTTGACATAGGCACAACATGTTAAGGACTCAGAGACTAGTTGGCCTATGGTAAATTGGCAAAACTGTTGCCCATATAATCAGGCTTGAGAGGGATGGTAAAGCTTTTGGGGGAGGTCGGTGTATGAGGATTTATGAACATTGACCAGTGACACAAAGATTAGCAACCCTGGTTTCCCCCTGGCCATGTCTAGAGCCTGAGACTGCATCCCTATAAAGACACCCTACCAAGAGTTGCTAACCATCCCCATGTGTTCTATCGGATAAACAGGCTGAGATTCCGGGTAGTCTTAGCAGTTAGAGAACCCAACCTGATCCCAGCTTCATTGCATGAGTGTTTATGTGTCTGTCCTTTCTCCATTCCCCTCAAAGCTCCTAGTCAAGGTTGCAGGACCCAGGCCTCAAAGGCTGAGGCAGAGCAGGTAGTCTTGTGTCTAAGAGTCAGAGAAGACAACCTGGTAGGTTTCGGAGAAGACAATCTAAAGGTTTTCCAAGAATCTGTGACAGAGTTAGACCTCCCTGTTGTGTTTAGGAGATATGAGATCTCTCTCTCTCTCTCTCTCTCTCTCTCTCTCTCTCCACATACACATACACACACGCGTGCACATACACTCAAAACATTGATATACCCAAGACTGAAAACAGAAAAGCAGATAGATATCGCACAGTATGGACAGTGGGGTCAAGGTAGGCCTGCTTTTATTTTAGGCTTTCTTCCTGACTTTGGTTTGCAGCCAGCAGCCCAGGGTATTCACTAAAAGCCTCCCTGCACATAGATGAGCTCAACAAGTAGCCCTGGACCACAGCTTTACACAGGGTACCTACCTCCTGGACGTTACAGATGCTGATAGTTATCTATGTCCTTGTGGGGAGGTTGTTTCACTTTTTCCCCTTTTCCAGTATGTGTAGTGTTTGCATGTGTATGGGTGGACGTGACTGTGGAAGGCTAAGTGATGTCAGGGGTCATCATCAGTGGCCCTTCTACCTTTCTTCATCAAGTCAGCTCCTCCCGGTCAAACCCAGAACTCACAGATATGGCTAATATCCCTAGGAAGTGTATTCTGAAGCTGTCCTGCCTCTCCCTTCTGAGAAAGCAATCACATGAAGTTACAGGTGAGCTGCTACACTCAGCCAGCATCCTCGTGGGTTCTGGGACTCTAAATACTTATCCGCCTGCTTGCGTGTGGAATGGTTTAACCACTGAGCAATCTCCACAGCCCGCTGAGCTCAGGGCTGCTGTCACATCTTTAGCATTCCACCATATCTAGAATAAAAGAAAGGGCCAGGCAAAACACTTTCAATAAAGGCTGCCTTCTGTCAAACACACCAAGGGCATTGCACTTCCAGATCAGCCAAATCTGAGTTACCCAAGGTTTGGGTTTGGTTTTTGCTTTGTTTTTGTTTTTTGTTTTTTTTTTTGTTTGTTTCATTTTATTTTGTTTTTTGTTTCTTTTCAGAGAGATATCACCAATGGAGGGGCAGAGAAAGGAAAGAGGAAGGAAGGAGAAGAGGATGACGGGACAGTGGGGAAAGAGAGAAAAGAGGAGAGAGAAGGGCTCCTGTGATGTGCACAGGGGCAGGGAAGGCAGTGGCTAGCCTGAAACCGGCAGCCAGGCAGGCTGGACAGTCTCTCCCAACTTGCTGCTAAAATCTGAAGACACTCCAGCTGAATCCTTTCTTCTTCAGAGCATCTCAGTGGTTTTGTCCTCAAGTCCTTTGCGTGATTGTGCTGAGGAGGCGCTGTTTAGAGAAAGCAATTCTCAGAAAGCAAGCAAGAGCCACATAAACATGTGAAGGGGAGATCCCAGCAGAAAGCAGCCCTTGAGTTGAGGACATGCCAGGCACCTTGCTAAGATAAGTAACACCCACTGCAGAGAGGGCTCAGCGGTTAGGAGCACTGACTGCTCTTCCAGAGGTCCTGAGTTCAATTCCCAGCAACCAGATGGTGGCTCACAGCCATCTGTAATGGGATCTGATGTCCCCTTCTGGTGTGTCTGAGGAGAGCAACAGTGTACTTACATACATAAAATAAATAAATAAAGCTTTAAAAAAATCTTAAAAAATAAAAAAGTTAAGTAACACTCCAGGGAGCAATGGTGCAAGGCTTTCCTTCATGCTGATGATGTTTCCCCAACTAGTGCTCAGGTTAAAACCCAAGGCTTTGCCTATACTGGGCAAGCAGGCACTGCAGCACTGAGCAATAGCCCTTATAGGTGTGTGGTTGCTTGTTCCTATGTTCTTGCTGCCTGGAACTCAGCCTCCCTAGTGCTGATCTTAGGACTGGAGTGTTATTCTGAATGAACTGGGGAAGAGTTGGAATAAAGAAATGGCATTATTTCTTTGGCTTATATTTTAACAAAATTATTGGCCACTATATGGAAAAGGGACTTCAGCTCTATGCCCCAGTGTAGGGGAATGCCAGGGCCAGGAAGCAGGAGTGGGTGGGTGGGTTGGGGGAAGAGGGGAGGTAGATGGGTATAGGGGATTTTCAGAGAGGAAATCAAGAAAGGGGATAACATTTGAAATGTAAATAAAGAAAATATCAAAGAAAAGAAAGGAAAAGAAAAGAACCTTTTAAAAAAAGAAAAGGGACTTCAGGAGCCTTCAAGATGGCTCCGTGAGTAAAGGCACTTGTCACCAAGACTGATGACCTGAATTCAATCCCTAGGACTGGGGCATTGTTCTCTGGCCTCTACACATGCACTGTGGTTAACGCACTCTCACACAGATGCACACATATACGTGCACACAAATAAGAGTAAAGGAAGTTTTAAGAGAAGGAAGTACAGGTGCTCAAGGACAGAAGCAAAGACAATTTGGAGGGGTGAGGTGTATTTCAGAGATCCAGGTGAGTGGCTTGAATAAGCACAGCAACAGTCACAGGAAGAGAGGAATGTCCTGGTAGGAGGTCAAAGTCTGTTTTTAGCTTGAAGATAAGATGGAGTCAAGATTTGCTGACGGATGTGTGGATGGGCTGTGAGAGATATGTGAGTGTTCTGTGGTTTAGGGCAGTTGTGCTAGAGGAATCAGGGCAAAATCTAATCGGGATTCATGGAAGAATAAAAACGGAAAGATCAGGCGTGGTGAACAATGGAAAGGACCATACAGCTAGTCATAGAAGCAATAGCAACACACCCATGTGCTGATGGGAGTGGTCCGGTAAACAGGAGCACAGCAGGGATTCAGGACAAGGGATGGAATTTAGCACACAAGTACTACGTGTGCTTCCTGGTCAGGAGCATAAACGTCATTCACCCTTGTTAAGTAGTCCAAGGTGAGCTGCTAGGACAGGGGAAGGAGAGGAAACGTAGAAAGCTTGAGGGGACAGAGAGAGAACAAACCGCTGGACTTGGCCTGCGTTTATTAAAGGCTTCCCCCAGTTCCCAGTAAAATCCATGTGCCCCGCCTAAAATGGAGGGGAAGGCAGACCAGACCCCCAGATATTTGCAGGATACAAGTGCTTGCCTATGTTCCCTAGCGATGGGCCTCACTGTGAGGCCTGGGAGTGCCTCCAGGAGGCAGTGGGGGAAAGGCATTCTCCTCCATCTTGTTCATTTGCTTCCTTCAGATTAAAGGGGATATGGAAGATCAGGTTGCCAGAAGAAACATTGGTCTGTGCAGTGTCTGCGTCACTGATTTTTGTGTTGCTACGACCAAAATATCTGACAGAAGAGAAAGGGTTATTTAGGTTCATGGTTTCTACGAGATTGCAGACTATTGTGGGGGTGGGGGTGGGGGGTGGTTAAATCCTTTTCTGTGGCTGTGATGGAACACTGTGACTCTTTTATTTGTAAAGATTTATTTATTTATTTTATGTATGTGAGTACACTGTAGCTGTACAGATGGTTGTGAGCCTTCATGTGGTTGTTGGAAATTGAATTTTAGAACCTCTGTTCGCTCTGGCTGGCCCCACTCGTTCTGGGCCAAAGATTTATTTATTATTATACATAAGTACACTGTAGCTGTCTTCAGACACTCCAGAAGAAAGAGTCAAATCTCATTACGGGTGGTTGTGAGTCACCATGTGGGTGCTGGGATTTGAACTTGGGACCTTCAGAAGCTCTTACCCACTGAGCCATCTTACTAGCCCCAAGACTGTGACTCTTAAAGCACCTTGTGGAGGAAAGAGTTTATTTGTGCTTACAGTTCTGGACATTAGGAGTCCATCATGGTTGGAAGGTAAGACAAAAGGCAACAGGCATGGTGATGGGCACTGAATGCTGAGAGCTTGCAATCTGGACTTCAAGAATGAAGCAGAGGGCTGGAGAGATGGCTCAGCAGTTAAGAGCACTGACTGCTCTTCCAGAGGTCCTGAATTCAGTTCCCAACAACAGCATGATGGCTCACAACAAATATCTGAAAAGGAATCAGATGCCCTCTTCTGGTGTGTCTGAAGACAGCTATAGTGTATTCATATGCAATAAATAAATATTTAAAAACAAAAAAAGAATGAAGCAGAGAGAGCAAACTAGAGGCAGGTGAGGAGTTTTACTCCCAAAGCCTGCCCCAGTAACATGCCAACTCCTAAACCTCCCCGCAAAGAGTGCCTTCAACTGCTAACCAAGTATCCAAATACGAGAGCCTGTGGGGTCACTGAGTCAAACCTCTACAACATGATTACAGAAGCCTGTCGAAGAAGCTGTTTTTATGGCCAGGACCAGGTAGCCAAGAGCACAGGGCAGAACCAGGAAAGACTATAACCTTCAAAGATCCACCTCTAATGACTTTGCCAGCTGGATCCTACCTCTAAAGTGTCTATAGCTTTCCAAAACAGTGCCATCAACTGAGGAGCAAGTGCTCACATGTGAGGCTTTGACGGAACAGCTCAGATTCGAACCAAAACAAGTGCCCCAATCTCCGAATGGGCTGTTCTAGCTCCTCTATCAAAACGGGATGAGTATATGTCTTAGGCAGGGTTTCTATTGCTGTGACAAAACACCATGACCAAAAAGGCAAGTTGGGGAGGAAAGGGCTTATTCAGCTTACACTTCCACATTGGAGTTCATTACTGAAGGAAGGCAGAGCAGGAACTCAAACAGAACAGGAACCTGGAGGCAGAAGCTAGTACAGAGGCCATGGAGGAGTGCAGCTTACTGGCTTGCTCCTCATGACTTGCTCAGCCTACTTTCGTATACAATCCGAGAACAGCAGCCCAGGTAGACACCACCCACCATGGGCAGGGCCCTCCCTTGTTCTTCAATAATTGGGAAAATGCCTGACAGCTGGGTCTCATTTGGCTCAACAGCATTTCCTCAACCGAGGCTCCTTCCTCTCTGATGGTTCTATCTTGTGTCAGGTTGACACACAAAACCAGCAAAAACAGTATGTCAGACATGGTTTGTGCCTTTAATCCCAGCACTCAGGAGGCAGAGGCAGACAGACCTCTGAGTTAAAGGCCACTCTGGTCTATATAGGGAGTTCCAGGACAGCCAAGGCTATATAGAGAGACCCTGTCTCAAAAACAAACAGACTTGGGGTAAGTACGGCAGTGTGATGGTGCAATGAGGAAAGAGAGACATCCTATGTTCTCCATGGAGTGTGCCTTTCAAAGATGCCCCCACCTCGTGACATCAGTTTCACCTGGGAAATTGGTCTGACCCAAAACCCACTGTTACTATTTGAATATGCTCCCTCACAAATTCACATAAAGGTCAGGCATGGTGGTATGTGCCTATAATCGCACCACTTGGGAGACTAAGGCAAGACAATCACAAGTTCAAGACCGTGTCTAGAAAAGGGGATGGGGTGACAGGGAAATTGATAAAAGCACTTGCTGGCAACCTGAATTTCATCTCCAGAACCTACATAAAGGTGGTAGAAGAGAATCAATTCCACAAAGTTGTCTTCTGACCTCCAACATGAATATACACATCTCTCTCTCTCTCTCTCTCTCTCTCTCTCTCTCTCTCTCTCTCTCTCTCTCTCTCTCTCTCTCTCTCTCTCTCTCTCTCTCTCTCTCTCACACACACACACACACACACACACCAGACCCACTCACTCACACACTTAGGAATTTCAAAAAACCTGGAAGCCATAATATATAGGCAGAGGACCCTGTGCTTGCTGCTGCAGTCTTTGTACGTTCACATGACCTTTGCTCAGTTCATTTACTGGGCCTTGTTTTTGTCACTTCTCTTTGAATTACCCACTGTCAGGTATTTTGTTATAGCAGCACAAACAGGCTAAGACACTTACTAACTCAAAAACTCTGAATGCAGGGCCCAACAGGCTGTGTTTTAGCAAGAGCATTGCAATTCCGGTGAATGTTTGTGAAGCAGAGCTTCCAGGCGCTGCCTGGCTAACTTTCCACCTGCTCTTATCCCGTACTGCCACCTATTGGGGAAGCTCGTCCACATGCTGCAAGATAGATGAAACCTATTAAAAAGAAAGAGAAACTAATTTCCTTGTATTTTTCTCTTCTAAAAAAAATATTTACAAACCAAACCAAGAAGAAAGTTTACGAGCTTTGGAGTGGAAATACTAAATTTTACACTGTTATAAGCAATATAATTGGAGCTTTTAAAATATGCGTGCATGCGTGTATGTGTGTGTGTGTGTGTGTGTGTGTGTGTGTGTGTGTGTGTGTGTGTGTGTGTGTCAGAAGACAACTTGCTGGAATCTGTTTTCTCCGTACGCCACATGGGTCACAGAAATCACACTCAGGCTATCAGGCTACCAGGCTACCAGGCAGATGAAGCAGACAATGCCAATATTTGGAATTAATAGCATCTCAGAAAATCTTACAAGTTTGTTATCATATCCCAAATTAGTCATTTCTTGTTTTATATGCTTAAGCTATTTCCAGTTTTCACTAGTCATAACTAATAGCACAGGGAATATTTCTGTATGATATACTGGGGTAGTTATTTCTTTTAGGTTATAATCTCCAAACTAAAATCACTTTTTCTCTTATTTAAAGGTTTATCTGCTTTCATTGTGAATCACTATTTTTTGCCTTTGTGTATGTGCCATGTGTATGCAGTGCCTGCCAAGACCAACAGAGGGCGATAGAGCCCATGGAGCTGCAAGTGCTGAGCCTTGAACCCATGTCCTCTGGAAGACCAGTCAGTGCTCTTAACCCCTGAAACCACCTGACCAGTCCTAAAATTCCTTTTTAAAGTTTATTTAATTTGGATTTCTGTTGTTGTTGTTGTTGTTGTTGTTGTTGTTGTTGTTAAGGGACAAGAGCTGGGTATGGTGGCTCATTCCTTTAATCCTGACACTCAGAAGGCAGAGGCAGGAAGGTGTCTATGAATTTAAGGTCAGCCTGTTCTACAAAGTGATTTCTAGGACAGCCAGGTATACATAGTGAAACCCTATCTTTTAAAAAAGATGACAGGGTCTCACTATACTACCCAGGGTGACCTCAAACTCACAATGTTCCTTTATGAACTTTCTGAGTAGCTGAAATTGCAAGTATATACTACCACGCTTAAGTTAAATTTCTCTGGCTCTAGCTATATAACATCAGCATCATCATTGATTAGGAGGTTCTCTCTCTCTCTCTCTCTCTCTCTCTCTCTCTCTCTCTCTCTCTCTCTCTCTCTCTCTCTCTCTCTCTCTCTCTCACTCTCTCTCTCCCTCTCTCCCTCTCCCTCTCCCTCTCCCTCTCCCTCTCCCCCCTCTCTTCCCACACCCCCTTGTGCTTGTTGATGGAGATGTGAGTTGTACAGCAACCCTCTAAAACTGTAAACCCCAAATAAACTTTCTTCTTTAAGTTACCTTGTTCACAGTGTCTTATCACAGCAACAGAAAAGTAACAAAGACACTGGTTTTGTGGTGCTGACAGAGTCTTGTGCATACTAGCTACCAATTTGCTTAAGTTTAAAGAAAAAAACTAAAAATAATCCAAATGTGCTCATGGAAGAGTTAGTAAACTGTTATAAAGCCAGTCCCACCTGTTACCCTGTAGGCATGATAGATTCTGCTTCTAGCAAGTGTCTTACAACACACTGTCAGGGGATTCTGCTAATGATCCTAGCTTCTGTGTATCTTTGGGATGCTCTTTACTCTTGTCTCCCTGCTAGAAGTCAGAAGACCCTCTTTCGTGTTTCACTTACAGACTTCACATACAATCTAGGGTTCATCCACTGAACATCTGACTCAAGAGTGAGCAATGGAAAGGAGTGGGAAATGCACGGACTGCACTCTGCACTTTCTAGCAAGGGTTACACTGGCATCTGCCATCCAGAGCTCCAAATCTGGTCCTCAGCATCACGGGTTCAAGTCATGGGTCTGGTGGAGTTCACAAATGATGTGGTGGTGTAGTTAAAGCATCCCTGTTAGCTGAGTACTCAGCCCTTCAACCTAGCATCCTGACCTTCCCAGATGTCTAAACTATTCACATTTTCTCATCTGTCCATCTCTGCCTGTGTGGTTGCTCCTCCTACTGTTGCTACATAACAAATTTGTTGGATTATGTGAATTAAACTAGAATTTCTCAACATTTGTGCAACAGACATTTGGGAACCAGGTAATTTTCTTTTTTATTTTTTTATTTGGTTTTTCAAGACAGGGTTTCTCTGCGTAGCTCTGGCTGTCCTGGAACTGACTCTGTAGACCAGGCTGGCCTTGAACTCAGAAATCTGCCAGCCTCTGCCTCCCAAGTGCTAGGGTTAAAGACATGCGCCACCACTGCCCGGCAATTTCTCTTTTTTAAATAATTCATTTTTATTTTTTGTGCACTAGTGTTTTGAGTGAATGTGTATCTGTGTGAAGGTGTCAGATCCCCTGGAACAGTGGTTACAGAGGTTTGTGAGCCGCCATGTGAGTACTGGAAATTGAACATAGGGCCTCCTTAAGACCATCCAGTGCTTTTAACTACTGAACCATCACTCTAGCCCCTAGGACCCAGATAATTTCTTGTCATGTGGGGCTGTCCTGTGTCATGTGGGATGTTTAGCAGAGTTCAGAGTCTCTGTCCACTAGACACCAGCAACATTCCACATCCCAAGTTATGACAACCAAAAATAATGTTTCCAGATAGTGCAAAATGTGCCATGAGGCTAAGACCTCCCCACGCTGAGACCCACTAGCTTAAAATGATCAAGTCATGCCTAAGTCTATTCCCTAATTTCATGAAATAGTGGTTAGAGATGGGCCTGAGGAGGGAAGGGCAGCTGGAGAATGGCTGGTACTATTTCCCTATTTAGTCTCAAGAGCTTTCCTTCCACATGTCCTATTCTGTTTTGTCTTGTTTTCTGAGACAGGGTCTCTCTATGTCCTGGAACTTTCTAGGTAGACCAGGCTAGCCTATAACTCACAGAGCTCTTCCAAGTGTGAGCCACCATTCTGATTATTGCATGTCCTTCTTTTTTTTTAAGATTTATTTATTTATTATATGTAAGTACACTGTAGCTGTCTTCAGACACTCCAGAAGAGGGCGTCAGATCTTGTTACGGATGGTTGTGAGCCACCATGTGGTTGCTGGGATTTGAGCTCGGGACCTTCGGAAGAGCAGTCGGGTGCTCTTATCCACTGAGCCATCTCACCAGCCCCCATGTCCTTCTTGTATGACCTACCATGGACTTCATTGTAGCATGGTGACCTCAAGTTACTTTAACTGCTTATGTGGATACTCAAGATCCCCAAGAAGATGTCAAAGAAGGGGAGGAGGAGGAAGACGAGGAGGTGGCAGAGGAAGAAAAGGAGGAGGAGGAAGACGAGGAGGTGGCAGAGGAAGAAAAGGAGGAGGAGGAAGTGGAAGGAGGAGGAAGACAAGGAGGAGGAGGAGGAGGAGGAATACAAGGAGGAAGAGGATGAATACAAGGAGGAGGAGGAGGAGGAATACAAGGAGGAGGAGGAATACAAGGAGGAGGAGGAATACAAGGAGGAGGAGGAGGAATACAAGGAGGAGGAGGGAGAGGAGGAATACAAGGAGGAGGAGGAATACAAGGAGGAGGAGGAGGAGGAATACAAGGAGGAGGAGGGATACAAGGAGGAGGAATACAAGGAGGAGGAATACAAGGAAGAGGAGGAATACAAGGAGGAGGAGGAATACAAGGAGGAGGAATACAAGGAGGAGGAGGAATACAAGGAGGAGGAGGAGGAGAAAGAGAGAAGAAGAAAAGAAAATGCTTTTTTAGGACCTGGTCTCAAAAGCAACATGTCATCATTTCTGCCGTAATCACAAAATTCAAAGAGGGAACATGAACTCTACCTCTGAGTGGGACAAATATCAAAGTGACGTTGTAAGACTGGGTGCAATGAGATGTTGTCAACACTTTTGAAAATCCAATCTGTCTCTGTGATCAACGTCACTATCCATCAGTGAAATGCAAATTAAAACCACTAGACAGCACTACAAACCCACCAGAATGCCTAAAAATAAAATGTGGATCAAAACTATTTTACATTGAAGGCGAGAATGTATGTTGGTTCAATCACTCCAGGAAAACTAGCTGCACCGATAGAGCCTAAACTCTCCTAGGTTTGCTTCTGAGAAACACAAATGAACATGCACCACACAAGACATACAGGAGGATGTGCACAGAGTCTTTTGGAATAATTAAAAACTGAATGATGAAAATTTCTTGTTAAAGGTCCATCTCAGAAGGGGATGAAAGATTTTAAGAGCCAGAGGTCAAGGAAGATCAATCTTCTCTGGACATGACAAGACTGCTGCATAAAACCTGTACAACGCCAAGCCAGTTAGCACTGGAGCAGGGCATGGAACTTTCTCTGTAGACTATTCTGGCCTCGAACTCACAGAGATCCATCTGCCTCTGCCTCCTGAGTGCTAGGATAAAAGGCATGTGTCACCACCACCCAGCCCTAAAAATATTTTTAAATGTCTGTCAATAAGAAAATGGATGTAGGGGCTGAAGAGATGGCTCATCAGTTTAGAGCATTGACTAGTTCTTCCCAAGGACCCAGGTTCAATTCCCACATTCCACATGGCAGCTCACAACTGTCTGTAATCCAAGATCTGACAGCCTCACACAGACATGCATGCATACAGGCAAAACACCAATGCATATAAAACAAAAAATAAAATTTGAAAAAGGAAAAGAAAATGGATCTGGAGCCCAGTATACTGGTGCATGCCTTTAATCCCAGCATTCAGGGGACAGAGAGGTAGGTGGAGCTCTGTGAGTTCGAACTCAGCATGGTCTATATAGTGAGTTCCAGGACAGCCAGAGCTACATAGGCTACATAGTGAGACCCTGCCTCGGAAAAAAAAAATGAAGAATAAAAAATAAAAAACAAAAAGAAAATAAAATAGATCTATAAGTTAAGTGTGATCTAGTCATCAAGTAGCATACTACACTTTAACATAAAATGATTGTTTACACACCCAGAAGGAAAAGGGCAATAACCATTACATTCAACCAAGGAAGCCAGACACATACCGTGTAATTCCATGTGTGTAATATCAAAAACAGGAAGCTAATCAGTAGTAATAGAAATCAGAGGATGTTGTCACTTCTAATGAGGGGGGAAATGGATACGGACAGGAAAAAAAAGCACAAAGAAGTTCTGGAAGGTTAGGAATAGTCTATTTTCGATCTGGGAGTGGTAAAACAAGTGTGTGTGTGTCTGTGTGTGTGTGTGTCTGTGTGTGTGTGTGTGTGTATGTGTGTGTGTGTGTGTGTGTGTGTGTGTGTGTGTGAATATTAGAAGCCAGGGCTGGAAAGATGGCTCAGTGGTTAAGAGT
>NC_034613.1:80837568-80839500 GCF_900095145.1 Mus pahari
GTCTGTGTGTGTGTGTGTCTGTGTGTGTGTGTGTGTGTATGTGTGTGTGTGTGTGTGTGTGTGTGTGTGTGTGTGTGAATATTAGAAGCCAGGGCTGGAAAGATGGCTCAGTGGTTAAGAGTTCATATTGTTCTTGCCAAGAACCTGGGTTTAGTTCCCAGTACACATGCAGGCAAAACACCCATACACATAAAATAAAGTCATTTTTTAAGAAAAGAAACAGGCTGGAGAGATGGCTTAGTGGTTAAGAGCACTGACTGCTCTTCCAAAGGTCCTGAGTTCAATTCTCAGCAACCACATGGTGGCTCACAATCATCTGTAATAGAATCAGATGCCCTCTTCTAGTGTGTCTGAAGATAGCTACAGTGTACTCATATAAATAAAAATAAATTTTAAAAAATCTTGAAAGAAAGAAAGAAGGAAAGAAAGAAAGAAAGAAAGAAAGAAAGAAAGAAAGAAAGAAAGAAAGAAAGAAAGAAAGAAAGAAAGAAAGAAAGATCTGAGGGGCTGATGAGATGGCTCAGTGGTTAGGAGCACTGGGTGTCCTGCCACAGGTCCTGAGTTCAATTCCCATGGTATCTCACAATTGTCTTTAACTGTTGTAATCTCATGGGGTCTGATGCCCTCTTCTGGTCTGCAGATATACACCCATACAGGCGACAAAAAATCCATATACATACCTTTTAACAATAAATAATAAAATAAATATTTTTTAAGAAAAGAAAAGAAACATCTGAATTTTTCAAAAAATTACTTTAAAAAAAACCTCCACAGACCCCCATACTATGAGCAACAAGATTTTAGAGAACACTGTTGTTAAATATTGGGCTGATTCAAGGTGAATAAACTGTCAAAGTTTCCTAGTTCTGTTTCAAAACTATAGTGATATTGCTTCAGAAGACACTCAGGATGTATTTATTAAAAAAAAAAAACAGGAACAGAAACAGAAACAGGCTGGCAAGATGGCTCAGTGGGTAAGAGCACTGAATGTTCTTCCGAAGGTCCTGTGTTCAAATCCCAGTAACCACATGGTGGCTCACAAACCAACCATAACAAGATCTGATGCCCTCTTCTGGAGTGTCTGAAGACAGCTACAGTGTACTTACATGTAATAAATAAATCTTTGGTCAGAGCAAGTGAGGCCAATTGAAGTGAATTTAACCAGAGCCAGTAGAGGTCCTAAAATTCAATTCCCAACAACCACATGAAGGCTCACAACCATCTGTACAGCTACAGTGCACTCACATACATAAAATAAATAAATAAATCTTTTTTAAAAAAAAAAAAAGGTTTTAAAAAAAAAACAGTAACTAGGGGGCTAGAGAGATTCCACTGGCTGTTTTTTCCAGAGGTCCTGAGTTCAATTCCCAGCAACCACTTGGTGGCTCACAACCGTCTATAATGGAATCTGATGCCTTCTTCTGGCATGCAGGTATACATGCAGCCAGAGCATTCATATGCATAAAATAAATACATGTTTTAAATACCTTTAAAAAACGGAACTGAAACAAACAACAAAAAAAAAACAGGCGGTAGTTTTACATATTTTTAATCTCAGCACTTGGGAGGCAGATGCAGAGAGATCTCTGAGTTCCAGGCCAGCCTGGTCTACAGAGTAAGTGGTAGGACAGCTACAGCTATACCAAGATATCCTGTCTTGAAAAACCAAAAGGAAAAAAACAAAAGAAAGAGAAAACAAAAAACAAAACCAGAAACTAGCCTAGTGCTTCTTGTCTTTAATCCCAGAGGCAGGTGGATCTCTAAGTTTGCAGCCAGCTGATGTACAGAGTGAGTTCCAGGACAGCCAAGGAGACAGTGAGACCTGTCTCAAAAAAAAAAAAAAACCAAAACAAGCCGGGCGTGGTGGTGCACGCCTTTAATCCCAGCACTTGGGAGGCAGAAGCAGGTGGATTTCTGAGTTCGAGGCCAGCC
>NC_034613.1:80839810-80843035 GCF_900095145.1 Mus pahari
CTGAAGCAGACACAGGAGAGAGGATGTTCTGCTACAACAAGCACATGAAAGGACACGTGATGGAGGATTCTTTGCTAACAACACACATGTATTGATCTGCTTTACATCGCATTTGAGTTGCAGTTTCTTGCCACTTCCACAGGCTTAGGGTGATTGGCAGAGTGATGTCAGCCACATGTGCTGAGGGAAGACCCGTGGAGGACATGGAATGTTTGGAGAGTATAAATAGGACTCGAAAGACAGAGGCTGAGCTAGGCTTGCTTACAGCTAACTGTGCAACACTTGTTGGTCTTGAGTCTTCTCTTTGCTTCCCTGAAAGAGGCACAACTGAGAACTTCTGGTGTCCCTCCAGGTCCCTCCTGCTGACTTGTGCTGAGAGAGGCCTGGCTGTCTGTGCTAGGTCATGCCACAGCTGCTGGTTCCCGTTTGCTATCCCTACTCTCCCGAACTGGACTGCTGGTGTGTCCATGAAGTGTTTGCGAGTGGATCCAGCTGCTGCTGCTGACCTGTGAACTGAACTGCTGAGTTCCAGAAGACACGGATGGGAGTTGCTTCAAAGAACCTTTTCTAAACAGGTCCACTTCCCCCCACATACTCATATCCTTTCTTTTCCACTACCTCCGGTGGGTGGTAGGTTACAAGGGAGGTTAAAGTGTTTAAGAACCATCATTAAAAATAGGTTTTGAAAAAAATTAAAGACCATAGAGACCAGGACCCACCGATGATCGAGAAGTCTAAAATTTCAGACACATGGGGAAAACTCCAGTGGCGGGATGAGGAACCAGCACTCTGATTCACAGTAGGGAAGCTGAGCCCGTGAGTTAATGTTCCACCTGATAAGTTCACATTTAACAAGCTGAAAGGTTCCTGTTCTCTAGCTAAATGAAAACTTTGTACCCGTGACAAAGAAAAAGACAGAAATGTTTACAAAGCAACCACCAGGAATACATTTCATGTGAGCTCCAGGTCCCAAATCATGATGTTCCCCTGAGCCACTGAATTTTGTCCTGAGCATAGCGATGTCCTGGGATGTCCTGGGATGAAGGACTCACATAACTACTGTTTCAGGATATTTGATCATACTGTTAACCCTAAGATTGTGTTATTTACTTATAAAAAAAACAAAACCTTGTTGTGGTGAGGCTCAGTCCTAGTACACACCTTTTATCCAAGAGCTCTCTATGTATTGCAAACACATATTTGTAGTATGGGTCAGTCCTAGCATACCCTTTTAATCCAAGAGCTAAGTAAAGTCAACGTTAGGTTAAGACGTGGAGTGAGCAACCAAGCTGACAGGGTGTGATGGTTTATATATGCTCAGCCCAGAGAGTGGCACTATTAGAGGGTGTGGCCTTATAGGAGTATGTGTGTTACTGTGGACATGGGCTTAAGACCCTCACTCTAGCTGCCTGGAAGCCAGTATTCTGTTAGCAGCCTTCAGATGAAGATGTAGAACTCTCAGCTCCTCCTGCACCAGGCCTGCCTGGATGCTGCCATGCTCCCACTTTGATGATAATGGACTGAACCTCTGAACCTGTAAGACAGCCCCAATGAAATGCTGTTTTTTATAAGACTTGGTCATGGTATCTGTTTACAGCAGTAAAACCCTAACTAACACACAGGGAATGCACATAACTCAACAGAAAGGAGGGTTTTGAGTCGAAGGGTATTTCAGACAGCATCGAGAAAGAGTCTTCATTGGTAAAATCTAATGGGATTTGGGGGTTGTTTGTTTGTTTTTAATTTTTTTTTTACTTATTCATTTTACATCCTGCTAGCTACCCTATTCCTGGTCAGCTTACCCCACACACACAATTTCCCCATCCCCCCTCCTTTCTCCTCTGAGTGGGTAGGGTCCTCCTGAGGATCCCTCCAACCCTGACACAATCAAGGCTGTGAAGCTAGGTGCTTCACCGCCCACTGAGGCCAGACAAGGCAGTCCAGCTAGAAGAACATAGCCCACAGACAGGCAACAGATTTTGGGATAGCCCCCACTCCAGTTGTTTGGGACCCACATGAAGACCAACCTGCACATCTGCTACATATGTGTGGGGAGGCCTAGGTCTAGCCCATGTATGTTCTTTGGTTGGTGGTTCTGTCTCTGAGAGCCCCAAGGGTCCAGGTTAGTTGACTCTGTTGGTCTTCCTGGGGTGTTCCTATCCCCTTAGGGGCTGCAATCCTTAATCCTATTCTTCCATAAAAGTCCCCAAGTTCCTTCCACTGTTTGGCAGTGTGTGTATCTGTCTGAGTCAGCTGATGAGTGGACTCTCTCAGAGGATAGCCTGTCCCAGCTATTCCACTCCTAGGCATGTACACAAAAGATGCTCTACCATCCCACAAAGACACTTGGTCAACTCTGTTCATAGCAGCTTTATTCATAATATCCAGAAACTGGAAATAACCCAGATGTCCCTCAACTGAAGAATGGATAAAGAAAATGTAGTACATCTATACAATGGAATACTATTCAGCTATTAAAAGCAAAGACATCATGAATTTTGCAGGCAAATGGATGGAACTTGAGAATATCATCCTGAGTGAGGCAACCCAGTCATAAGAGGACATGCATAGTATATATTCACTTTTAAGTGGATATTAGCCATGAAATACAGGATGCCCATGTTACACTCCACAGACCCAAGGAGGCTGGACAGGAAGGAGAACACAAGTAAGGATGCTTGAGCCTCACTTGGAAGGGGGAATGGAATGGCTATGGAAGGCAGATGGAGGGAGGGAGCTGGGTGGGAGAGGGGATCAGTAGGGAAATTGGGGGGGTCAGAGTGGGGTGTGGGGAGGGGCAGGAGAGATGTCTGGATGGCCATGAGAATGAATAAAAATCTGCAACTGACGGAGTGGGACAACTCCAGGAAGAAATGGAGACCAAGAATCAATGGGGTGTCCTTAGCTGTGACTCACAGCTGCAGATATGAAAAGGCCACCTCATGTAGCAGGTAGGAACACCCGTGGAGCTATAGGGGCCCCAATCCATCAACAAAACTTTCGACCCAAAACTTATCCTGCCTACAAGAAATGCAGGAACAGGGGATGGAGCAGAGACTGAGGGAATGCCCAACCAATAATGAGCCCAACTTGAGTCCCATCCCATGGACAAGCACCAATCTCTGACACTATTAATGATACTCTGTGATGCTAGAAGACTAGATTTGGTTTGGTTTTCTTTTTTGGGGGGGGAGGTTCAAGACAGGGTTTCTCTGTGTAGCCCTG
>NC_034613.1:80843161-80862466 GCF_900095145.1 Mus pahari
TCTTCTTCTTCTTCTTCTTCTTCTTCTTCTTCTTCTTCTTCTTCTTCTTCTTCTTCTTCTTCTTCTTCTTCTTCTTCTTCTTCTTCTTCTTTTTTAGCTCTTTATCTTCTAGCTGGGCTGCCTTGTCTGACCTCAGTGGGAGATGAAGCGCTTAACAGCTAGTTTGTAACACTCAGTGACAGTTACAAAAGGCCTGGGTGGAACTGACCACAACAAAAGAAAGACAAGGGACCCAACTGTGTAAGAGTTTATATAAAAGAAACTAGGAATGATTGAGCAATCTAGAAAAAGATTTAAAATAAGTGCATTAAAATTAACAAACCAGCCGGGCATGGTGGCACACACCTTTAATCCCAGCACTTGGGAGGCAGAGGCAGGCGGATTTCTGAGTTTGAGGCCAGCCTGGTCTACAGAATGAGCTCCAGGACAGCCAGGGCTATACAGAGAAACCCTATCTCGAAAAACAAACAAACAAAAAAAATTAACAAACCAGAGGGCTGGAGAGATGGCTCAGCGGTTAAGAGCACTGGTTGCTCTTCCAGAGGTCCTGAGTTCAAATCCCAGCAACCACATGGTGGCTCACAACCGTCTGATCTGATGCCCTCTATATGCAGATAGAGCACTCATATAAATAAATAAATACTTCTTAAAAATATAACAAACCAAAGCAGGTAGTTGTGGTTTAAGAATAGGAGAAATTTTTGAAATGTTGTAATTACTTATTTTTGTTTCATGTATGTCTTTGTGTACATATATATCTGTTATATCTGTGTACCATGAGCATGTATGATGCCCACAGAGGTCAGAAGAGGGAGTTGGCTCCCATGAAACTGGAGTTACAAATGGATGTGAACCACCATGTGAGTGCTGGAAATTAAACCTGAGTCTTCTGCAAGAGGAGTAAGATCTTTTAACCACGAAGTCATCTCTCCAGCCCCAACTTGGAAAAAAAAATGTTAAAGTCACTGAGAGATTATTTTTAGATTCTACAAAAGGAATATCACTCTAGACATATCCAATAAGAGCCCCCCCAAAAGACTGTGTGGAGTTTTTTGTGGGTTTGTGTGTGTGTGTGTGTGTGTGTGTGTGTGTGTGTGTGTGTGTGTGTTTGATTTTTGTAGCCATGAATGGTTGGGACTTGCTATATAAACCAGGTTGGCCTCAAACTCACAGAGTTCTGCCTCTGGAGTGCTGGGATTAAAGGCGTGTGCCAATCACACCTGGATAACAAGTGAAGATTTAGAAAAGGAATTTATTACACAAATGATAGAGAAGATTAGATGGTACGACATCCCAGAAATTAGATACAGCAGGAAGCTGCTGTCACCCTTATGGTTAAAGGGACAAATGAAGGAGGGTATGTTACTAGAATCCAGCATTTACAGACATCTGAAAAGAGGTACAGGAAACTGCAAATGGAAAATAGCTTTTTCCAAAGTGTGCCTCTGTTAAATGTGCACAAGCATTATGCTATATGCCAAACAATATAGCATAGCAAAGATTTACATAGCATTTACATTGCATTTAGTATTCTGAGTAATATAGAGATGGCTTAAAATAAGTAAGAATATAAGAGTGTGTAGACTGTAGCTTGGTTGGTAGCATGCTTGTCTAGCAAGCATAAAGCCCTGAGTCCAATCTCTAGCACTCCATAAACCAGGCATGTTGATATTGGCCTGTAATTATAAACATCTATCATGAGATCTGGTGCCCTCTTCTGGTTTGCAGGCATACACTCAGGCAAAATATTGTATATATAATAATTAAATCTTTTTTTAAAAATAGAGATGCTTAGGAAGTGGCCTTGTTGGATAGAATGTGACACTGGAGGTAAACTTTGAGAGTAGACTTTGAGAATTTAAACGCTTGAGCTAGCCAGGCATGGCACTTTAATGCAGATGGAGCTCCATGAGTTTGAGGTCAGTCTAGATTTCAGAGTGAATTCCAAAACAGCCAGGGAATATACAGAGAAACCCTGTCTCAAAAAAAATTAATAAATAAAATAGATAATAAATACTTGAGCTATTTCTAATTCATACTGTTTCATGTTTCTGTTTGAAGGTGTGAGGGTTTTTTTGTTTGTTTGTTTGTTTTTTCAAGACAGGGTTTCTCTGTATAGCCCTGGCTGTCCTGGAACTCACTTTGTAAACCAGGCTGGCCTCGAACTCAGAAANCCGCCTGCCTCTGCCTCCTAAGTGCTGGGATTAAAGGCGTTTGCCACCATTGCCCAGCAAAGGTGTGAGCTTTAAGCTTCTGCTCCAGCCACTCGGCCTGCTGCCAGGCTTCCCTGCCATAACAGACTTTGCTCCGTGGCACCATACGTCTGAACAAATTCTTTATAAGTAGCTTTGGTAATGGTGTTTTATTGCAGAAATAGAAAGCAAGCACAGAACTTAAGCATCCATGGATTTTGATATCCAAGGAGGCCCTGAAACCAATGCCCCATGCTTACTGAAAAACACTGTAATAACACTATGATGTCTTATGAAGTTTAGTCACATGACTGTAGAGGTATATAGTTTGGAGACGGGAGTGGAAATAGAATCCTGTAGGGTCCTTGAACTGTCTGAGAAGCACACAAAAATGCCAGTTAACATTAGACTTTAGGAAATCAAAGATGAATATTATAATCTCTATTACAGCTACAGACCAGCAGTCTTACTCCTAGGTACATACCTGAGAGAAATGTGTGAACATTTGCACCAAAAGAGAAACGCAAGAACACTCATAGCAGCTGCACTGGAGACAGCCCCAGAGGTCGATAATTTGCAATGTGCTCAAGAAATGGAAGAAAAGCCAGCCAAGGCGCTCCAGAGCACCTCTGCAGCTGGTAAAACTGGACAGTCCCTCCTCCCAGCACTGCCTCAGGAATGAATAGACTTGCTTCACTCCATTTAGGATTAAAAGATTAAAAGTTCCAGAAGAATGAGTCACCCTCACATACTTTAGGCAACATGCTGGCACCTTGGCTCTGGTGCAGAGATTAAAGGAAGAATCTGCCAGATGGCGCCTTCAGGGGCCTCTTTGGTTTCTGTAGTGGGAGTTCTGCCAGATTCTGGATTTATCATTCCACTGAGACGGCACACACCCTGGGAACTGCCCAGAAGCAATCCTGCCTGTTAGGAAGGATGAATGAATGAATGAATGAATGAATGCATGCATGCATGCATGCATGAATGCATGAATGAATTAATGAATGTTAAATAGTATCTCCTCCCACAAAACTCCATCATTTCAGGTCTGTCTTCTCATGTGTATATGTCCAAGAACTCTGTTGTCTAAAGTGATGTGATTTTCCCCTAGCAACGTAAAATAGACATGTTTCTCAAAATCTCCCCAGTTTCCACATCTAGCTCCAAGATAAAGATCTATTTGGATCTGATCTGTTCCCCCTGATTCCATCACTGTGCTGTAACCTAAGGTCCACACAGTGAGTTTATCCATCTTTATATCTAGGAAGGGGAGCCAAGATGAGAATGGTTTTATAAACACAAAAGCATACATATTTGAGGAAATATTTAGGCTCAGCTAGAGCCTTTATTTTTGTAGATTGCTATCTAAGATCCAATCCTAAATTCTGTCAACTTGCAGGTATGGGGTGTCAAAAATCTTAGTCTCTGAAGGCCTAAGCCCTTCATGGTCTTGCCTGGCCAAACATCTCATGGTTTTTTATTACCTTTCAAGTAGATGGACCCCACCCCCCACCTCCAGCCCCATACTCAACATAGTTTTGCATCAATCAGCAACAAGCCTCTACCTTTTACTTGGCCTTTCCGCTCTCAAATTGCCGGCCTACTGGATAAACCCAGTGACTCCTGCTGGATTAATGGTCTGGCTGAAACCAACAGCTAGCCCTTCATCACCCCAGATGGAGAGTCAAGCTGCACATAAGCTCAGCTTCTCACAAGCTGTCCCAGTGCTATCAACACTGGGCAGCTGATGTTCTCAGAATGGGTATGGGACTTCCCTGAGTCCTTGGCACCAAGGTTGAAATCCCACTCCCTGCTCCCCACCCTCACACAGACACACTTGAACTCCTCTCACAGGGGCCCTAGAGAGAGGAAGAGGGCCTGCCAGGAGATTTTTTTTAAAACCGCATGAACAGGGGGGAATGTGAGCTAAAAACAACAAGAAATCATGTTTCACCTACTAGACTGGAAAAATATGACATCCCAGCAAGGCTTAAAGCTATCAGGCGGTCTTGCTACTGCAGGAAGTGTATATTGGCATGGCCATTTTGGTGAGTGACTTGACAGTGTGTGTAAGACTTTGAATTGTACATATTCTAGAATTGAAGGTGTCTGCCCTAGCAAAACAAGCTGGCACAGGGAGGTGGGGTGTGTTCATTGGGGTGAATAAGGAGAACCTAGAAACACCCAAAAAATCACCAGCAGGAAAGCAGCAGCATGTACTCTTCTCACTCGATAGTAAGATAGATAGAATGTTTCAAGTCCCTGTTTTTTGGTAACCTGACCAGCTCATGGTTTCTGTCGTACTCTGTTCAAAACCAGATGAGATGATTAAGTGGGGGAAAAAAATCAACAAGTGAAAAAAGGGAAGGTTATGGCAAGAAGGAATCATATTTGCAAAAATAAACACACGCATTTGCTTCGCATGTGGAAAGATTGACTCCAAATTCATAAGAGCAGACAAGAGAGGTGGGAAGAAGAGGCCCTAGATCAGGTTACTGTCAAAGAGGACTCTATTTATAACACACTTATTTCATAAAGAGAATGTGATTGTGTTATACTCTTACAAGTACAAATTAATCTAAAAATAATGTGTGCTGCTCTGCAAAGTGTGCTCAATAGAAAAATGTTCATTTGCAGCGTATATAATAATGATTAGCCTGTTTATTTTTTCAGATTTCTTCGTTCATTTTATGTATGTGAGTACACTGTCACTCTCTTCAGACACACCAGAAGAGGGCATTGGATCCCATTACAGATGGTTGTGAGCCACCATGTGGTTGCTGGGATTTGAACTCAGGACCTCTGGAAGAGCAGCCAGTGCTCTTAAACACTGAGCCATCTCTCCAGCCCTAGGCTGATTATTTAGAGAGTGTTCTGAGAGAGAGTAATTAGCTTTGATTGGCCTACTACCCACTAATATAGCTCAGGCTGGTTTCAAACTCACAAACCCTCCTGCCTCAGCCTCCCAAGTACTGGTATTTCAGGTGTGTACTAACAGGTCTAGACTTACCTTCTGTAATAGACTCTTCACAGGAACAGAGACTGTGAATGGCTCCAGAAGCTTCTAGAATTTGTCCTCTGGAAAGTTTGCTTAAATATTCGAATACAGTGAAAAATCTTTCCTGATATTTATGAAGTCAAATTCAAACAGGAAACTCTTGAAGTGTTTGGATTTTTTTTGTCTAAGTAGGTGATCTGATGGTGGTCCCCAGATTAGCTATTTATACTAACTGCACAAGACATAATTCTAAAATGTAATGGAACAAATCAGTAAAATTTTCTCAGTTTCTGTGATTCAAGTATCAAGATCTCTCACTGTAGGGTATTGGCAAGGCCTACAGTCTCATCCAAAGGCACGATGGGGGAAAGTTCCAAGTTCACTCATAGAGTTGTTGGCTGGATAGTGTTTCTCAGAAGTCATTGGACTCAGGGCCTTAGTTCCCCCAAAAGCCTCGGTTTCTCATGGATTGATGAGCAGAGCTGGCCATTCTTAGTCATGGAGATCTATAGAATGTAGGTAGCAACAGGGCAGCTAACCCCACTCAAGACAAGCAAGCCAGACCAAAGTCCTCCTCGCTTTTTTTTTTTAATCTAACCTCAGAAAGGATATCCCATGACTTTTATCATGTTGGGGTTCATTAGAGGCAAGTCATTAGTGTAGTTCACACAGCAGGCCTTATAGGACTCACTGGAATCCAGTCGGGAAACTTCTTGCCACAGCCTTGTGGGGATGCCCCTTCTTATACTGTTGAAATGGAGCCTGTGGGATGGGGAGACAGGAATGCTCTATAAATAGAGGAAACAGTAGCACCCAAAAGCACCCGAAAAAGAATTCCTTGTGCTGCTTGAGAAAATACTAGTCAATCAAATGCTATATTTTCCCGCCATGGGTGGACCATTCACAATGTCAACTTTTACCCTTTCTTCCTATTATAAATTAAAATATCCTAGCAGTTATAAATACCAAATACCATTGTAGTGGCTATTCCTGGTTGTCAACTTGACTATATTTGAAATGAACTACAATCCAGAAGTGGAAGGCTCACCAGTGAACCTAATCTGGAGGCTGAGAGATAGAAGTTTCTGACCTGGATCTTGGCATGGAAATCTTGAGGCACAGTAGCTATGAATCCCAGAAGATTAAGATAGGGAGCTCTCTGAGTTCAAGGTCATCTGGGACAAAGCAAGTCCCAGATCCAGGCGTGGTGGCACACACCTTTAATCTGGGCCATCCCTTCTGTTGGAGACCTACATAAGGACATTGGAAGAAGGAAGATCCTCTCTTCTGCGCCTGCTTGCCCTGTGGGACTGAGCAACTGCTAGATCCTTGGACTTCCATTCACAGCTGCTGCTGACCATTGTTGGGGAGTTGGACTACAGACTGTAAGTCATCAACAAATGCTCTTACTATATAGAGACTACCCATAAGTTCTGTAACTCTAGAGAGCCCTGACTAATACAGCCATCTAAAGGTCTTTTTTCATATTAAAGGATATGACATATTAGTGGGCCAGGAAATCAGTTTGGTAGGTTGTGCTAAAGGTTTTATATCACACTGAAATTATATATATAATAGGTATGAATAAATATATAGTGTAAATTTAACATTTTAAGTCACAATTCAATGGCATCATGTATATTTAAAGTGCTTATTTAACCATTCTGCTTTTTTTTTTTTTTTTGGTTTTTTGAGACAGGGTTTCTCTGTGTAGCCCTGACTGTCCTGGAACTCACTCTGTAGACTAGGCTGGCTTCAAACTCAGAAATCTGCCTGCCTCTGCCTCCCAATTGCTGAGGCTAAAGGCATGCGCCACCACTGCCCAGTCCATTCTGCATATTTTGAGTGTTGCGTAGCCATCACCATTACTGTTTTCAGAACATTCTCATTGTCCAAAACTGAAACTGTAGCTTAAGCAAAAGCTTTCTACTATCCCTCCCTCCTGGCCTCAGCCTGGAATATCTTCCTTTGGGGGTGGGCATTATTGTGAGGTTTTGTTATGACACGGTTTTACTCTATACACTAGGACTAAATGTCTTTGTGTGCTCCAAGTTGGCTTTTAACTCCTTGCAATCCTCTTGCTCGGCCTTCCCAGTACTGGGACCATAGGTGTGCCCCACCACCATGACATGCCCCTGGTGATCTCTCATCTATTTTCTGTCTCTGTTTCATGGAACTGGAATAATGCTACTTGTCCTTTCTCACATCTGGCTATTTCACTCAGCAGAACTTTTCAAGGTTAATTTGTTGTGTTGGACAATATACCAGGAGTTCATTATTAACAATATTCCACCATCTAGAAAGATTCCCTTTTTTTTTTTGAGACAGGGTTTCTCTGTATAGCCCTGGCTGTCCTGGAACTCACTTTGTAGACCAGGCTGGCCTCGAACTCAGAAATCCGCCTGCCTCTGCCTCCTGAGTGATGGGATTAAAGGCGTGCACCACCACGCCGGCAAGATCCCATTTTTTTTTAATCCACTCATTTGTTCATCATTCAAATTATGTAGAAACATGCAGAAAAGCTATTGTGAGCAATGTCATCAACGTTGATGTGCAAATATCTATTTGTGGCCTGACTGCAATTCTTTGTGGTATCTACCTACCAATAGAATCACTGGGTCGTACAGCAGCTCTATGGATAAGTTTTTTAGAGCCATGGAACTGTTTTCCACAGTAGTAGTAGCACTGTTTTCCATTCTTGCCAGCAGTGCCTGGGGGTTCTAGTTTCTCCACCTCCTTCTGAACACTCGTTATCTCACAGGCTTTGGATGATGACTATCCTGGAGAATATAAGTGGGATCTCATTGTGGTTTTCATTTGCGTTTTTGTAATGACTAATACTATTGAGCATCTTTCCATGCGCCTGTTGGCCATTTATATGTCACCTTTAGAAAATGCCTATTTAAGTCTTGGCCTGTTTTTAAATTGGATTGTTGACTCACTTGTCATTGAGTTCTTTTGTTCCTTCTTTTTTCTTATTAGTTAGTTTTTTGAGACAGGGTTTCTCTGTGTAGCCCTGGCTGTCCTGGAACTCCCTCTGTAGATCAGGCTGGCCTTGAACTCAGAAATCTGCCTGTCTCTGCCTCCCAAGTGCTGGGATTAAAGGCGTGCGCCACTACTTCCCAGCGAGATGTGGGAATGTGAGCTGAATAAACCCTTTCCCCTCCATGTTGTTTTTAGTCATTGCCTTTATTACAGCAATAGGAAGCAACTAAGACACTCCCCACCTTCCAAGAGCTCAATGGGAAGAATGCACCCTCTAATTTGCTTCAGTTGAATGGGATAAGTTATGATTTTTTTTTGAAAACCCAGAGAAACATGAAATGAAACCTAAAATGCTGGTTCCAAGCACTGAGTAGTTCTCAGGCCCTGGCCTTGCTTCAAGTTGTCAAGAAAAGTCACTCAAGCAGGACATGATGGCCTGCTCTTGTAAACCCAGCACTCCAGGAGGCACAAAGAGAAGAGTGTTAACTATAGGCCAGCCTAGGGTACATGCTGAGACCATTGTGTCAAAACCAAACAAATGAAGCAAACAAACAGAAACATTGAAGGGGCTGGGGAATAAAGCCAGAAAGTTGTCCTCTGACCTCCACAGGCAAATGGTGGCTGGCATGAACGTACACACTCAGACACAGCCAGACACACTGGAGGGGGGGGGGGGGAGAGAGAGAGAGAGAGAGAGAGAGAGAGAGAGAGAGAGAGAGAGAGAGAGAGAGACTGGTAATGATAAATAAAAATAACTTTTAGAAGCAAAAGAGGCCATCTGACCAGAGCCTGTAAACTTATAAATTTGGTGAGCACAGCTAGCAGAGACCTCTCTCGGCAGCACATACAGATACAGGGCGGAAGTGTGGAATGTCTGCTACTTCCTGACTCTAAAGCTTGCTGCAAGAACTCATGGTGAATTCAGTCAGGCTCGGCGGGAACTCCAGGATACAAAAATAAATAAACAAACCTTTAAGCTCACCCCAGAGAGAACAAGATGAGGCGTCAAGTGGAGATGAAGTCGTTTCTGGGCGCCACTATGGAATACTGGAATTGCATTTAGAGAGGCTTTCAAAAACTTCCCTGGAAAAGTGTAAGTGAGGGAAATCCAGTAGGAAGGGTCACGGTCTTCCCCTCCCAGCACTCAGTTTCTAAAGGAGAAACATTCTTCCTGCTACAACTCCTGAGTTTCCTTTATTGTAGAGAATGCACAGGAAAATCGACCAAAAAAGAGAGTTAAAAATAAAAAAATCTCTGCAGATTCCAATAGGAAGGAAAGGGCCGGGGTGGGGGTGGGGTTGCTGCACAGATAAGATTTCTGAGGGGCCTTCAAGAGGGTTCAAAAGTAATGTGGGAAAGACTTTTCAGAGATAGATTATCAGTGGTATGATCCTTTAGAGAGGTGGCAGTTGAGGTAGGGGACCCTGAACAAGTTAGGTGGGAATTAAAGATGTATTTCTTCTTGGGTTCTTCTCAAGACATTAAAACAAAGCTAAAAAGACCCGTGAAGAATTTTAGCTGCTGACCTAGATTTCTTTGGATGGATGCCTTGCAATAAATGAAACACATAAGGTCCCGACTTATACGAATGTTCTAAGGAGTAGATGTCGCAAATAAAAAGTTGAGTTAGAATAATAATTATTATTATTATTGTAACTAAGATCTAGAGAAAGATGAGAGAGGCTATCTCGCCCACAAAGCAGGAATTAACTGTGGAGGACAAACCTATTAAGGCAGAAATGAAAGTTTTGATTATCACAACTCTAGCTGGGGAAGAGTTTTTTTTCTGAGTCACTTTCTTGGAACATCAGGCAAACAGGAAACAAAGGGGATTAAGATGAGAGAGAGAGAAGTTGAGGAAGCAGGCAGAGACTGAGCAGTGCCAGCACCTCACAATTGCTCCTTCCAGGAGAGCCCGGGAGATCACAAAAGGGAAAAAAATAATCTTGAAGTGACATGAACAAACATACACTGATCTCCCTCCTTTGGAGTCCCTCAGGGGAGCGAGACAAATTCTCAGTGGTTAAGAGTGATCTTTACTACTCTTGCATAAGACCCAGGTTCGGTTCCCAGCACTCTGGTGATCCCCAACTTTTAACTCTAGCTCCAGGACATCCAATGCCCTCTTCTAGCCTCCTTAGGTACCCGTACACACACACACACACACACACACACACACACACACACACACTCTTTAAAAGTCAGTCAACACACATACAAACACAGAGAATAACTCTTTAAAGGTCTAACTCAAGGAAGATATAAATTTTAAAATATAGGG
The DNA here is from genome assembly GCF_900095145.1 of Mus pahari. Classification (NCBI taxonomy): domain Eukaryota; kingdom Metazoa; phylum Chordata; class Mammalia; order Rodentia; family Muridae; genus Mus; species Mus pahari. The sequence goes on from NC_034613.1 coordinate 80,853,618, forward strand.
CCAGTGAGAAGGCTCATTGGGTAAAATGCTTGCTGAGCAAACCTGATGACATTAGTTCAATTTCCAGAACCCACATAAAAGCAGCAGAATAGGACTAAGTCCAAAAAAAAAAATTGTTCTCTAACCAATACATGTAGGCAAGGCATGTACGCCGCACACACATACATCCTCCATACACACAATAGTGCATTTTAAAACTTATAAATACTTGAACCTACCAACACTAAACATCAGAATGCCAAAAAAAAAAAAACCTCAGGTATTCAAAGAAAAGAAGAGGATTATCCCTAGATTTCTCATCAGTATTTCCAAATGCTGGAGGAGAACTGGGATGACATAGCATCAAGTATCAAGGGTGAGAGCAGGGTAAAGACATTTTCAGACATGAAAGGGATTAAAATTTACCTCCCCAAACCCTTTTCAGGAATTGAAAGGATCTGCTCTAGCATGTGATAGGGCATGTAACCTAGAAAGAGAAAGGTGTAACAGTAAAACAGTCCATGCAACCAGGAAACAAGAAATCAAGGAGAGCAGCTGCACAGAGGAACCTGGAAAGAAATCAAGATGGTTGGAACACAAGAAAGAGAAGGGGGGGCTTTGTAAAATCCATCCAAATACTGAATCACAGCAAGGAATAAAAAGTGGAACAAACTAAAGTTGCAGTGACCAGGGATGGACATTTTCCCGTATACATTTAGAACTTGCACCATACGGCTGTGGAAACTAAGACCACAGCACGAAAAGCAACAAGAAAAAATAAACAGAAACAAAAAAACTGAAACGTTGCTTTTTCTATTTGCTGCAAGACTGGACTGAATTCTTGCATACCAGCTCTCCCGCTAAGCACGACCAGAACAAACAAACAGCCGAGAGAGTGTTTGAAAATGTCTCCAGGAGTAGCAAGCAGGCTATCAGTCCAAAGATGCTTTGAGAGCCGAGATGGGACCTGAATCTGCTGCTGCTTTTCTCTGCATTTGGTGGATGTGAAAATGCAGCTGAGAAGCTGGGAGCTTAGCAGACAGACGGCAGTGGTGACTCATACACAGGAACTGTGCAGCGCTTCTAATGGTCTCAAAGGGACTGGGGGGTGCTGTGGGCTGAATGTTCCCTCCAAAACTCATGTTGAATTGAATTGCTTTCATAACTATATTAAGGAGTGGGGCCTTTGAGAGGTGGTGACATCACGAGGGTTCTGCCCTTAGAACATCCAGAGAAAGTTCTGATAGCACAGGAGTAGATAGGTTAGCTCTTGTGAGTTTGTCCTTCAGGATTCTCTCGTCCACTTCTACTCCCCGCTCCACCCCCTTACCCTGCCCCTCTCCCTTCCTCCTTTTCTCCTTCTCTGTCTCCAACTCTCTTTCGTGTGATATGCTCCACATTATAACTGCAAGTGTGGCCCCTCAATCCTGTACTTCCCAGCACAAGCCAAGCAAACATCTATTGTTTATAAAGACCTAGTCTGCTATTCTGTTGTAGCAGTGAAAAACAGACTAAAACAGAAAAACAGTGCCAAGAACTGGGCTTGTTACTGTAGCAAATATTTTCTTTTCTTTTTTGTTTTTATTTTCAAAAACTGAAAACTTGGCCAGGTTTGGCAGCTCCATGCCTTTAATCCCAGCACTAGGGAAACAGAAACAGGTGGGTCTCTTGAGTTTGGAGCCCATCTGGGCTACATAGCAAGTTCCAGGCCAGGGTAACAATAAGACCCTTTCTCAAAAAACTTTGTGTGTGGGGGGGGTTAAGTAGTAAGACCCTGTTTCAAAAAAAAATGTAAAAAAGCAGAACAAGATGAGCAATAACACAGAAATGCCTGCCAGTCAACATCGTTCTAGTGTAAATGATTCAGGACAAAAGAGGGGGTGAAAATTGCCAATTTTAACGTTCTTAAGATTTATTTTGATTTACTGTGTATTGGTGTTTTGCCTGAATGTATGTCTGTGCACCATGTGTGTGCCGGGCCAGGGGAGGCCAGAAGCAGCTGTCAGATTCCCTGGAACTGGAGTTCCAGGAAACTATTAGCTCCATGTGGGTGCTGACTATTGAACTCAGGTCCTCTCTGGAAGAGAAGTAGGGAGTGCTTCTAACCACTGGGCCATCTCTCCAGCCCCTTTAACTTTTGCTATTTCCAATTACACTGTGGGAGTGGGTAATGTGCACATGAAAACAGGTCCTGAAGCTGGGCGTGGTGGCGCACACCTTTAATCCCAGCACTCAGGAGGCAGAGGCAGGCAGATTTCTGAGTTCGAGGCCAACCTGGTCTACAAAGTGAGTTCCAGGACAGCCAGGGCTATACAGAGAAACCCTGTCTCTGAAAAACCAAAAATAAATAAATAAATAAAACAGGTCCTGGAGGAGGCTTTGGATGTCCTAGAGCTGATGTTACAGATGGTAGTGAGCTGCCAGGCATGGGTGCTGGAACTTACAACTTACACCTTGCTCCTCCCTCTGGAAGAGCAGGAAGTGCTCTTGAGCACTGAGCAGTTCTCCCTAATTCATATCCATATTGAAATTCAAAAAGCTTCTAAAGGCACAGTTAAAAATTGATAAGATACTATGGTAAAAATAAAAAAGTAGGTACATGAAAATATATATAAATCAGGACTGGTGAATACTTGCAGGACCCATATGATGGGGGGGAACTGATCCCCAGGACCCACATGATGGGGGGAACTGATCCCCAGGACCCACATGATGGGGGGGCTGACTCCCATAAGCTCTTCTCTGACTTCCACATGCATGCTGTGTGTGACACACACCAAATAAATGGTAGACAGTTCTAACCATTATCATGAACTTGTGAGGAGGATATGAGCTACACAATTAAGCAGTAAAATTTTATGAACAAAAACGAAACTGAACTAAACTAAATGGAGAAGCAGATGTGAGGACCATATGATGAACATGTCAGGCTCGATTTCATAATAAAAATTACCAATGGCAGTTTAAGGGAGCCAGTTAAAATATTTAATGTTCCTTTAGAAGAATGTCAAGAAAATGATGAAAGAAAGAATGGAACTGAAGGTGGTTTTCGTCTAGCTGTGAAAATCCACCATAAAGTACTGAGAGTAAGACACTATGGCATAAGTGTGGGAAAACCAATCAGAAGAATAGGCATTGAGAACAAAATCCAAGGCTGTACATGAACTCACAACAGTTGTTTCAACTCAAGGGTAAAGGATGGCTCACTTCTTTCTTAAACAGCATTCTAATGGTCAGCTCTTTGCCAAGAAAAAAAGAGATAAGACCTCCCTGTGGACAAAACCAACACAAATCAATGGTGCTGGAGAGATGGCTTAGTGGTTAATCAATTACACTGTGTTTGCAATGGACTAGAGTTCCCTTCCTAGCACCCATTTTGGGTGACTCACAGCCAGCTGTGACTCCAGCCCCAGTGCTCTTCTGGCTTCTGTGGGCACCTGCATTCATGCATACACAGCCACACACAGACAATGCATATAATTTTTTTTAAAAAATATCACAACTTTAAATAAAGTTAAAATAATAAACAATATTAAAAGCTGGGCATGGTGGTACACCCTAGAAAGGAGGGTCATGGGGTTCAAGGATATTTTTTGGCTAGAATTTCAGGCTAGCCTGGAGTACATGTGGGGCAAGTGGAACCATATCACCAGACAGAAAAACTGGTAAGGTTGAGCAGGCAGGCATTTGAATCTACTCCTGACCAGATTCCTGTCCTGAAGCACATGACCATGAAACCTCACTAAGAGGACCATGACAACTAGTCAAGTAGCATAGAAACCCAGAGTTCTCCATGCAAATGAGATATCTAGATGGGCCCAAGGGTTGAGCCAAGCTTCCTTTCCCCCCGCATCCCTTCCTGCAAAAAGTATTTAACCTTTGGTCCACCCTGAGGAAGTCCTATGCACCCTTTTCCACCGTGAATAACGAGTTTGGAGAATCAAGGACTGTCTCCTTCCTCCTTCCTCAAGGACTTCCATGGGGGGAAGCCTTTATCATACAGCTCCTCACCTAAGTCTCCTGCAGAAGGGCCTCTCTGCACTCCTGGCACTCTGACCTAAGCCCAATCCTCCCCTCCCCTCACCCAAGGCTCATCTCAGGCCCCCAGACCCCCATTCTCAACTTTTCCAAGGTTCCCAGCAGCATCTGGGGTGCCCAGGAGTCAGCACCAGCCTCCATCCCAGCCCCCCCCCCCAGAGAAACATGGGCTGGGGCCCCTATCTTAGGCCGTGTTTCATCTTCCCTGAGCAGGTGTCAGTGTCCCACGAGCCAGTCACCCCAACAGGGAGAATAGCATGTAGCCTAATGCCTCTGTGTAGCCTTCTGACACTCCAGTGATGAGTCGGAAACAGAGAACCACAAGACCCAGAAACAGAATAAAGATGGGGAAAACCTAGGGATATATTTGTAGAACTTTGGAAGCAGAAAAGAACCTTTTTAAGCAGAACGAAAGTCACCAAAATCATAAAGGAAAACCATAAACATAGTTGAACACATAAATAGTGTGTGTGTGTGTGTGTGTGTGTGTGTGTGTGTGTGTGTCATGTTTCTATTTGGTATATATGAGTTCAAATCTGGCCTGGTTTACAAGGTGAATACAATGTGTTTCTATATAATAGAAAGAAGATAAACCATGGCCTAGTCGGCCATCAATGGGAGGAGAGGCCCTTGGTCTTGCAAAGATTATATGCCCCAGTACAGGGGAATACCAGGGCCAGGAAGTGGGAGTGGGTGGGTTGGGGAGCAGGGCAGGGGGGTATAGGGGACTTTCGGGATAACATTTGAAATGTAAAGGAAGAAAATATCTAATAAAAAAGGGGAAAAAGGGAAAAAAAGAAGATAAACTAGACAATAAAATGTGCATCAAGAGGAGGCCAGTGAGATGGCTCAGTGTTTAAAGGGACTTGCTGCTGAGCCCGATGACCTTGCGTTTGATGCCTGAGACCCACTCGATAGAAGAGAACCAACTTCCGAAAGCTCTCCTCTGACCTCCACTCCCACACATACTCCTGTGCACACGTACACATGCACACTCATAAGCACACACAAAAGAGGAAATGTAATCACATTTTTTCAGACCTGGTCTCACTATGTAGCCCTGGTTATTCTGGAATTCACACTGTAAACCAGGCCAGCTTTGAAGTCATAGTAATCTCACTTGCCTCTGCTTCCCAAGTGATCGAGATCAAAGGCATGAGGAGGTACCTTGTCCAGTTTCCCCAAAAGAAACTGAATGTACACCAAATGCATTAGAAAATTAATAGGCCATACAAAGGACACTCAAGATTCCAAATAGAAAGTAAGACTCGAGATTTAAACCAGCAGCTTATCAGAGAGACAGTGCAAAGGCTAATCAGATATGCAAAAGTATTAAATTCTACTCAGAGTTGCATCAAAAGACAGTTTGCTTGCTTAATGATTGGCTATAGTACTCTCTGTAGGATTAAAGGGAACAGACTCTCCCATATATGGCCATGGCAGGATGAACTGCTCTAAGCCTGGAAACTTCATCTCACAGATTTCTTCAGCGCCTTCTCTCCATTGCTCTATCCTACTCGAACAGAAACAATCAAAACAACACACATCTCTGCATTCATAGTTACCTTATAGAAAAAAATAACTTGGCAATATGTAGTAACATTTTTAAACAGCACATGAGCCATTCACCTGGCAGTCGCGTCTTGAGGGAAATGCTCAAATCAAGTACGCACAGATCATATTCACAAGGGTTGTTCTTGATTGTGCGTGTGGATGTTCACACTCATGCATATGTATGGGAAGGCCAGAAGAGGATATCAATATCTTCATCACTCACCACAGGGTCTGGCCAGTGAGCTACCTGGATCTGCCTATTTTTGCTTCCCCAATGCCGCAATTACAGGCACACGCGGCCATGTCCAGACTTTACATGAGTGTCAGGAATCTGAACTCTGCTACTCTTGCCTTCACAGCAAATGCGGTTACCTACTGAGACATCTCCACAACTCAATTTAGCATTCAAGGGGGACAAACTGAAAACAATGTCTATCAAAGGGGAGCTGTGTGATTAAATTCTGGAAGAGTCAGTGTATGAAAAGTGACTCAGCTGTTAAGGAAAATGAAGCTAAGCCTTGCCTATTGCTCCAGAAGAGTTGACTCAATATATTAAGTATTATGTAAAGATGTATAATTTCTAACCATTTTTGTCACAAAAAACAGCCAAAACCTTGAAATAAGTGGGTACAGCGGTACACATCTGTATTAGTTCAAGGTCTACAGATCAAGACTGTCTAAAAAAAATCATCTATCAATAAGTCTTGAAATCAGTCTGCATGCAACAGGTCAACAAACGACCTCAGCAGATGCAAATGCAAGTGAAAGAAAGCCCTGTATCAGTCAAAACCCATGGGTCGATGGTGGAGGGGCTCCCAAGGTTCCACGCACAGATGAAGAGCTCCTGGCAATCCATACTTGCTGGGAGAGGGAGAGTAAGGTTTCAGGAGGTCCCTGAGCAGCTGCCCAGGCTTTAGCAGATTGCCCTACACTTAGGTACATACCGTCAGCCGCACTAAGTGGACTCTGTGGCCAAGCACAGTGGCACACACTTTTAATCCCTGCACTCAGGAGACAAAGACAGCTGCATCTCTGAATTCATGGCCAGACTGCTCTTCATAGCAAGCCCAGCCAAGGCTATCTAGAAAGAAGACTTTGTCTCAAAAACCCCTCCTAATAATTATAATAGGAAGGAGGAAGATGGGGAGGAGAAGGAGGGGGAGGAGTGGTGGTAGTGGTGTTGGTAGTAGTCGTAGTAACAACACGAAATTGTGGGGGTAATTGTGGCAAGAGTAGGGAAGGATTTAGGAGAGGGTGTGGAGGCAGATCTGATTACAGTATATTGTGAGCACATATGAAACTGTCAAGCAATTTAAAAACTCTCAAAATACCGTGAGCTTTTTTTTTGGTTATCCAGCTTTGTAATTAGGTGAGCATGGAGGCAGTCCGTGGCTGTTCACTCCGATCCCCTCAAGGATATCAGTTTGCAGGGGCAGAAGGGTAAGATCATTAAGATATGTTTAATGCTTGTTCTTTATTGTGTAATATTTGTTTCAATAACATTTAAACATTTTTTTTGAAAGGTCTCATGCAACTCAGGCTGGCCTCAAACTCCCCATGTAGCCAAGAATGACCTTGGACTCCTGATCTTCCTACTTCTATCTGGATTAGATTAGACTGGATTAGAGCTCTCTCTGTGGGGGCTAAGGGGTAGACATAGCGCCACGGCACGCTTTTGGAGATCAGAGGGCAAGCCCTTCAGTACTTCTCCCCTTCCACCATAGTGAGCCAGCCTCTGGTGTTTCTGCTGCTCTGTGTACATACTCCAGGCTGGCTGGCCCACGGGCTTCATGGTGTGTGTACGGGTTTCTCTTGTCTCCACTCTCTATTTATTTATTTATTTATTTATTTATTTATTTATTTAAGTACACTGTAGCTGTCTTCAGACACTCCAGAAGAGGGCATCAGATCTCATTACTAATGGTTATGAGCCACCATGTGGGTGCTGGGATTTGAACTCCAGACCTTCGGAAGAGCAGTCAAGTGCTCTTACCCACTGAGCCATCTCACTAGCCCTTGTCTCCACTCTCATTCTGCCTTAAGACTTGGGATTACAGGTACATGTCACTGTATCCAGATTTTCAAAATGTGGGTTCAGGGGGTCAAACTCAGGCTGCTAGGCTTGCATGGCACGTGCTTTTATCTGCCGAGCCCTCTGCCTGGAGCAATGGAGACTCTGTAAAGGACAACCATGTTCTAGGTAATGGAGCTGAGGGGACAAAGTTGGTTTGGTTTGGTTTGGTTCTGTTGTTGCACTGTTCTGTTATTTTCTGTATTTTTTCCTAAAACAAGTACATTTTATAAGTGTCTAAAGGTAATCAGATTTAGAAAGGCAGTTAATGTTTGACATAAAAAAAAAAAATCACTGTCAGGAAAGGTGACGCTCATGCATAATCCCGGCATTTGGGGGCCTGAGGTGAAAATGAGGGGTTTTTGGTTTGGTTTTGTTTTTCAAGACAGGGTTTCTCTGTGTGGCTCTGTCTGCCTTGAACTTGCTCTGTAGACCGGGCTGGCCTCAAACTCAAGAGATGCACCTGTCTCTGTCTCTCAAGTGCTCAAACTAAAGGCATGTGCCATCACTGCTCAGTTTAGGATCAAGTTTGAGGCTAGCTTGAACTACAGTGGTTTGAAGGTTAGTCTGGGTTGACATAGCAAGACCTCAAGGATATAGGTCAGTGATGGAGCTCTCCGTGAGCAAGGGAAAGACCCTCAGCTCAAGACAGACAAGGTGCTGTGTTCCCAGCATTTGGAAGGTCAAAACAGAAAAATAAGGAGTCAGCCACCATGCTCAGCCTCATACAGTTAGACAAACTGTGGTAATGGCGGCGGTAATGGTGGTGGTGCTGGTGGTCCCTAAATTTGAGGCCTTGAACTCAATCTCCAGCTCAGAAAATAAGGAAGCAGTGAGGGGGGAGGGGAAAAGAGGGTGTGAGTAAGGGGGAAGAGAAGAGGGAAGGAAAGGAAGGGGAAATGACAAAGGAAAGGAAAAGGGGAAGGGAAGAGAAAAGAGGAAAAAGGGAACACTAGGATAGGGAAGGGAAGAAGTTACTGAACCTAAAATAAAGCCAATGCTGTCGTTACAAGTTGGGTAAGAGATCTATGCCTTCGGGAGGCAGAGGCAGGCGGATTTCTGAGTTCGAGGCCAGCCTGGTCTACAGAGTGAGTTCCAGGACAGCCAGGGCCATACACAGAAACTCTGTCTCGAAAAACCAAAAGAAAGAAAGAAAGAAAGAAAGAAAGAAAGAAAGAAAGAAAGAAAGAAAGAAAGAAAGAAAGAA
>NC_034613.1:80862616-80863842 GCF_900095145.1 Mus pahari
GAGAGAGAGAGAGAGAGAGAGAGAGAGAGAGAGAGAGAGAGAGAGAGAGAGAGAGAGAGATCTATGTCATGGTCTAAGACTGTGCTGGGAGGTCTAGACAGCTTAGGATTTGCCTAGCACATATGGAAATGGAGCTCTGGGTTCGATCCCCAGCACTGCATAAAACTGGGAGTGGTAGTCTGAAGTGGAAACTTAAGGGTTCTATGGAAAGTCAGTTGGATGGAGTTTTGCTGGGGCAAACACGTGAAGGAACGTTTCGTTAGTGGACACAGGAGGAAAAGACTAAGGCAGACTCGTAAAGGAAATTTTCCCTGAAGCAGACACAGGAGAGAGGATGTTCTGCTAAAGTAAGCTCATGAAAGGACAGGTGATGAAGGATTCTTTATTAGCGCACGCATGAATTGGTCTGCCTTATATTATGTAGTTGAATTGCATTTGTTGGGACGATAAAGAGAAAAATGCACCCAAAAACTATTGATGGTGTACTGCAGTTTGTTGTCACTTTCAAGGACTCAGGCTGGTTGTGGTGAGACAAGATATGGGCTGAAGCAAGGCACGTGGAGGACACGTGATGTTTGGAAGGTATAAACAAGATTTCAGAGTGACAGAGACAACATTTGACTTGCTGGTACAGCTAGCTGTGTTATGTCTTGTGGGTCTCATGTCTTGGTTCTCTTTGCTTTCCTGAGAGAGAAACAGCTGAGAACATTTCTCAGGGTTCTTAGTCTCTTTGGTTGACTCGACCAGAGGCTGTGAGGCCTGGCTGTCTCTGCTAAGTCCTGTCACCACTGTTGCTAACTCGACTCTACTGAACTGGACTGCCGGTGTATTCATGATATTCATGAAGTGTTCATGAGTGGACAGAGCTGCCACTGCCTGCTAACCTGCAAACTAAACTGCTGATTTCCAGACAACGCAGATGGGAGTTGTTCTAAAGAACCTTTTAAAACAGGCCCACTTCCCCCATTTCCTTTCTTCTCCACTACCTCTAGTGGGTGATGCATTACAAGAAAAGTTACAGTGGTCCGTATCAGTCATTTCAGCACTCAGGAGGTGGAGGCAGGAGAATCAATTCAGTGTCACCTTCAATTAGGGAATGTATTTGAGGGCAGTCTTAAGAGCAGGGAGAGAGCCGGGTGTGGTGGCACATGCCTTTAATCCCAGCACTTGGGAGGCAGAGGCAGGCGGATTTCTGAGTTCGAGGCCAGCCTGGTCTACAGAGTGAG
>NC_034613.1:80864655-80922155 GCF_900095145.1 Mus pahari
GCAGGCAGATTTCTGAGTTCGAGGCCAGCCTGGTCTACCAAGTGAGTTCCAGGACAGCCAGGGCTATACAGAGAAACCCTGTCTCAAAAAACCAAAAGAACTATCAAAATATCCTGCTTAGGAGAAATAGAAACTAAAGCTTTTAACATGTTAACCCCTCCCCTCAAAAGAGTGAGCATACACACACATATGGCCAAAGGTATTCATGGGTTAGTGCCGGGGAGGGGAACTGAAATATTGAGATGGCACATGGGAACCCTCTCTCCATCTTGCCATGTCTTAGTTTCTACAGTAGGGGACAGTCAGCCAGTGTCTGTGACTCAGTGTGGAGGGTGACTGGCTGCAGTTAGTGTTCCCACTGGGTAGGTTTGGAGATAACCCCCTTCTAAGCTCTGACTCTTCCCAATTCAACATTGCTACCCTGACAGTCAATGTTTGAATCTTATCATTATTTTTCAGGATTTTTTTCAGTTTTTTTTTGTTTGTTTGTTTGGTTTTTGGAGACAGGGTTTCTCTGTGTAGCTCTGACTATCCTGGAACTCACTCTGTAGACCAGGCTGGCCTCAAACTCAGAAATGTGCCTGCCTCTGCCTCCCGAATGCTGGGTTTAAAGGAGTGTGCCACCACGCCCGGCTTTTTTTCAGTTTTTTTTTTTTCTGTTTACTAGGCTGCTAGGTCTGACCTGGGTGGGCAAGGAACAGCTATTTGGTAGGCTAAAGAGCACCCAAACTATAATCTGGGCTCTGAAACTTTGACATCCCAACCTTTCCTTCTTCCCTGAACTTTTCATCCATCCATCACTCAGCCTTGCACATGTATTCACGGCTTCCAATAAGACATTGATGAATAAGTGTTCTATAAACAACGCCTAGGTGAAGAGATGTCTTGTCTCTTCCCTTAAGAGTTAGTCCAGTTGGATAGGTTAATTGCTTGACTGAGGGACCAACAGTTAGGATGTTTGTTTGGCTCACCTGAAGCAATGCTAAGTGATATTAGGAATAATTAGACCTTTAATGAGACCATGTATTCCCATGAATTCCCATCCTGGAGTTCAGTTTCTTACAGGGCTGCAGGCAGTGAGCTGTAGAAGTCTGCCCACATTTTTCAGGATTTGGATGTGTGTGCATCTGTGTGAGTAGATATCATGTATGTGTCAAGTGCCCTTGGGGGCCAGAAACAGCTGCTCTACCTGGGGAACTGAACTCAGGTCATCCAGAAGCACTCCAAGTGTGCTTACATACTGAGCCACATTCTCCAGCCCCAACATGTGGTTTCTTGTGCATATTCCCAACTCAATTAGGACTCAAGAAGAGAGGACAGATGTAGCAGAATCTCCAAAACCTCAACACAGATCTCTACCATTTCCACACTCAGGTAAAAGAAATGGGCTCTGCATTAAGTCAAACACAAACATGAAGCAATCAGAAACTGCCCCCTTCTAGAAAGTAAATCCACACAAGCCTAGTTCACTACTGTGTAATCTTAGCCAAAGCTCAGATTTCTGTGGCAATCCACATAGTTCTATGTTATCTAGAACTCATGCCAAGAGTCTTGGTAACAAGGTACCCTAGTGGTCTGGTGTTCTCCAAAACCAGCAAGACAAATAAAATGGGAAGGGAAAACCAAGCAGAAGAAAATAATTCTTGATTTGCACCCTCAATTTGATCAAATATTTCCATCAGAGGTCAGAAAACTATTTTAAACCCCAAACAGGGCTGGGGAGAGGGCTGCCAGTAGAGCGCCACTGTGTATTCACAAAGCCAGGTGCCCAGTCACCAGCACCTACATAAAACTCCCACAATAACACATGCCTGTCATCTCAGGATGTGGAAGGCAGAGTCAGGAGCATCCCTGGTGTTTGCTGGTCAGTCAGTCTAGCCAAATAAACTTCAAGTAGTTACAGGTGCTCTACTTAAAGCAACAGTAGTTCCCTCAGAGGTGAGAGATGAGAAAGTAAAGGGGTCACAGCACACTGGGCTTGTAACAAGGTGGGGATTGGTTGTGTGATCCAAGTCTCATTTCTGTGTGCATGTGTGTGATGTGTGCTCAAGTGTCCCATGTATGCCTTGTCTATAGCCAACACTCCACTAGGGTAACTTAAAACAAAATAGGAATTTATTTACAATAGCAAAGATGTCAAAAATAACAGGAACAATATATAACAAATCCAAGAATTATTTTATGAAAAAGGCAAACAATATATACATGAAACAAAAGATAAAAACAAAATCCATAGGGCAAACTTAACTTTGACCTCCTAAAAAGTTGTAAAATGCAGCAAAATGTCCTTTTTAATATGAATTACTTTATTAACTCTGGGCCAATTAAACACACACAAGAACACACAATTTTCAGTCCTCTTATCAAGTCTTCCTACGTTTGAGGAATGCAACACTGGGGGCTATGTAAGAGTAGGAGGGACAGGCTGTTCAGCCGTGCACTGAAGGATGTACTTAGTGACTGACAAGACTCAAGACTTTTACGGAAAGGACAAAGCCAAAGTCTCCAGATTCGAATTTATTCTCACTGCGCCATCCCTAGCTGCTTTTGGTGAGCTTCTTGACTACTACACAGTATCATACTAAGTAATCTTTCAGCTCCTCAAGTGCTCTAGGATCACTTTCACTAACCTTGAGCCTGCAGCAGAACCACCTGGGGAGCTTGCTGAAACACAGGCCGCTGGGGTTCATACCTTGTCCCAGCTCACTGGGGACTGGACTAAGAGGGCAGGCTACCTTGCCGACAGGCATTATTCTGACATGGATCCTCTTTAAGATGCTGACTGAGCTTGCATTTCCTTACACAAATGTAAGATTTTGCAGGAAATTAATCCCGAGATCCCTGGCAACAATAAGGCAGCACATTTTAGCAGAACGGGTGAGATCAGGTTTGCTCAGACTCACAACTGACTGACTTCCACCACATTCTCGTGGACACGTGGCTCAAGGTTTAGTTATTTGTCACCTCATCTCTCAGACCAACGCTGGTTTCTAGATTACAGAATCTCATTGTTAAAATCAAAAGTGCTGCACATTTCTCAGGATTCCTTACTTTTATCCAACTTGCAACTCTCACTACTACAGTGACCATCCTCCAAGATTTGAGTCTACTAGAGGCCTCCAACCTGGGCACAAATGGGTAACTAAAAGGTAGGGCCTCAGATGAAATGTGTTGTGAACTGATAATAAAACAAATCTTAAGTGCTTTCAAACCCACTTTATGGATGGGTATTTTATAACAGGAATCAGAGATGCTAATAAAACAAATCATTTACAAAGATAAAAGAAAAAATGAATTTCAAGGACATGCTCATCAAAGGACTCACCAATCACCTCTTAACTTCTCAATGTTACTTGCAAATTCACAGGACTGAAATACCAGTATTTGCATCCAAGTCACAAAATTCAAAGCAATCAAGCATTTTGCATTCCACTGCTGCATAAAAGGAATTAAGAAATAGGGGGATGAAAATAATCCACTGCTTTTGATGTTTATTAGGTTTACAAAAACTGTACATTTTCTTTCTTAAGAAAAAGCTTTAACTTAGTACTGGTATCAAATAGACTGAACATTCGTTAACAGGAAAATATTCTGATTTTTATTTTTGCACGTTATTCTCAAGTACACAATTACAATAATGTCACACATCCCCTATATGATTTTCTTTTTATGTATTTTACTTTTTTTACAAAGTATACAGAGGGAGGGACATACAATATTTAATAGGATATTTCTACAGAACAATAACTTATATTATGTCCTTGTAAAAATCTGTACCTCTTTAAAACATTTAACTGAAACACCCTTTTTTAGCTTTGCTAATCAAAATTGTTTTAAGAATTAAAACTAGGTTGTAACTAATGTCAGTACATAACAGTGACTACTTCATTTTCTTTTTATACAGACACATTTTATATTCACTTGACCAAACCCTTAAATACCTTTTAAAGGCTTCAATATTGTGCTTTAAAAAGAAAAGAACTGTGTGGTTCCAGATTATGTAAAGAGAAATATAAATTGTGTAAAGTGTTGTTCCTTATCTTTCAGTTTATTTAAAAAAATATATGTTAAATAGTCCAATCATTTGTTCTGTACTGATTGTAGATGATTCTTAAATTTCATAAATTTCAATGTCAGGTGTTTTACATTACTTCTGGGGAAAAAAATGAAGTAGATTTTAAAAGTTCTCACAAAAAAAGACAGCTTTCAAGAATAACAGGGCAATAAAACAAATCATAGTTGTGATGTATTTTTTTAAAGCACATTGCGGAGGCTACAAAGGCAAAAGGATTCCCTAGCAGATGGAAAACCTAGGGAATCCTGCCTTGGCATTGACTGGCATTGAGGATGGACTTCATACCAGCCTTAAGAATTTGATTTAGAACTAGACTAAATCAATCTAGCACTTCAGAGGTTTGCCAAACACCAAATACTCAAGACATCTAACCCCAAAAATATAACTTTTGAATACAAATCTTGATGACAAAGAGGAGGATGGAAGGTCAAAACTAACGGCACGAAAGGGATGGAGCACCATAATGAGGCAGCAAGGCAGCTATCGAGTCGGAAGAAACATCTAAGTCTCCCGTGATGTGCCAGACCCGTGTGCCAACAGCCAATTCCAGGGACTCTAGAAACGGTTTTCCAAAAAGACATCTTAACAAAAATCTTAATATCCAACTTATTTTACAAATTTCATCAGCGATCAGACCTGTATGTTACAAATTGCCAGCTCTCAAAAACAAAACTGTGAAAGACTTGGTAAGGATCCAAGTGAGGCCTCAGACTGTTCACACACTTGGACCACACCTCTATCGTGTAATCCAAGACAAGCGAGTGTTAAGTTTTTCAAGTTAACTAAGAACTAACAGAGCAGGCTCAACTGGCCGAGTCTAAGTCCTTCTTAGCACCCGTTCACTGGTCCACGGAGCCATCACTCCCTTTCTGTCCCCCTCGCTTGGTCAGACAAAAGTTCCCTCTCCGGCTTATCAGAGGGAACTGGAGGATTCATGTCTGGATACCCATAGCTTTTCAGAAAAATATAAAGGCATGGAGTTGAAACTGTATGAAAACATTGTATCTATAAACATCTTAACCTCTATTTTTCAATTATTTTTCAATTACCAAAGATATTTAAAAGAAAATACCTTTACTCTTTAAAAATACTAGTGTCCTTATTTTCCTTCTAATTCTTCACCTGAGTAGTCTCTCTGAAGAGCAAGACTTACAAAATGCTCTCTCTTGCATCCCTGGATCTTTCACGTTACTGTAAATTTAATACTTTTCATTATAGATTTTAAAGAACTACTACTGGGGGTTGTGTGTATAAGTATGTAAAATAAGCAATACACACAGATACATGTTACATATATATGTGTATATATAGATAGATATATATAATTCAGGGTACATTTACATATATAAAGTTGCAAAAGATCCTATGAGCCACAAGTTACCCCTAGGAGATTCCAAAATGCAGTCTTCAGTTAAATTTCATTTGGAGCACACAACCATTCCAAGACAAAGCAGCACAGATAAAATAATCAAAATACAACAGGATCAAGCAAAAAATTTCAACAAGGTTTTCTAAGAGTTTACTACACTGACAAAAGATGTAAAGAAAGAGTCTAAAGAAAAAAAAGTATATTTTCTCCACTAAAAAGGAAAAAAATCAGAAAGAAAGGTAAACACAAACCCAGCTACTGCTCTTTTTACACAGCGATGCCAGGGACACAAAAGTTCATAGGAAAACTTTCATTGTCATACAGTCTACAATACTAAGCAAGACAAGTAAATGACTTCCATGTTACGAGCATGAGACCTCACCATACAAAATCTCCCATTCCATTAGATGTCTCTTGATGATTTAATTGTGAGAAATTTGTGAGACATAAAGTCCACATGAATCCTTTCAGTTACCAATGCAGAGTTACCATGAGTTAACTGGTCTTACAAGAGTACCATCAAGGTAAGCAAGGTAAATATTTTAAAATAAATATAAAACTTCTAAGATAGAAAACTTCAGTATAGAATCAGGGATTACTTTAGTAAAAGCAACTAACTTGTTGCTGCTTTTTCCCATGTATTAAACAAACTGAATAGAATTCAGAACACACTATTGAACAAAACGTAAAAACAGTCAACTAGAAGCAATAATCCTATTTGTACACAGCATAAATCAATATACAGTATTGTATGTGAACAAGACTGATTGGCTTTTAAATGAATTTTCTGTTTCAAGGCCAGTTTCTCTACAAACAGCTATGAAGAGTACTGTTAGGGCAGGCCAACTTCTTTATGATGTCGCATTATGTGCTGGTTCTTTTCCGAGGGTCTTCGGAATCCTTTCTTGCAGTACTCACAGCGGTGAGGATAGTCTTTTGTATGAATGGAGATAACGTGCCGCTTAAAGCCTGAGGCATCTGTAGTGCTATATTCACAGTACTCACATTGATACACTTTCCGGCCACTGTGGGTCTTCATATGCTTTTTAAGCTCACTTTGTTGCCGAAATCCCTTTCTACATCTCTTACACCTAAATGGAAGGTCCTTTGTATGAACCGAGAGAATATGGCGACTTAGTACAAACGGATCTGCAATCTTAAAGTCACAATGTCTACACTGGTGCATTTTTTTACCCTTGTGGGCAGCCACATGTTTCTTGAGTTCTGAAGGCCTATGAAAGCCTTTATCGCACATGTCACACTTATGAGGATAGTCCTTCGTATGAACTGAAATTATGTGTCGTTTCAAATCACTTGAGTTTGAACTCTTGTGGTCACAATGCAAACACTGGTGAGTTTTGCTCTCTTGATGGATAAGAGCATGTTGTTGCACCTCTTTGGTATCTGAGAAAGTCAGAAGACAAATGTCACACTTGAATGGCATCTCTTTACTATGCTTAGTTTTTACATGGGTTTTCAAGTTAGAAGAGTCTGCGGACCTGTATTCGCAGTACTGGCATTCATAGGGCTTTTCTCCAGTATGGATTCGCATGTGCTTTTTGAGCTCTGACGGATGGCGGAAACCTTTGCCACACTCTACACAAATGTGAGGAAAATTCTTGCTGTGGACTGCCAAAAGATGGCGATTCAATAGGCCTTGTTCAGCTGTTTCATATTCACAGAACTTACACTTGTGCATTTTGTTGGCTCCTTTTTCCTTATGCACCATTTTATGAGTAAACAAAGCCCCAGCATGAGAGAAATGCTTCCCACACTCATCGCATTCTATGGCTTTCTCTGCCTTGCTGGTTAGCTTGTGGCTCTCCAGGTGATTGTGTAAACTTAGCTTCTTGTTGGTAGTGTAATCACAGTCAGTACAACGGTACTTTTTCTTGGCAAGGTGTTCAGGATGGTTTTTCATGTGTCTTTTCAAGAAACCTCTCGATTTAAACTTCTTACCACAAATCATGCAAGGGTAGACAGTCAGAGGATGTCCATCTGGGCCAATAATTATTGCTAAGATAGGAAAGGAACATAAGTGATCAACACATGCTAATTTAGTTTCTTCCAAACTCTCAATGTGTGCTCTGAACACTACAGTCAAGGGCTCCTCATCTGCCTACATGCTACACATTCTTTTCTTATTTTCAAGCTAAGATACACAACAACCTGGCCCTAAGAACTGGACTGCATAAAACTAGCCTTTTCCATTTTAACAAAAATCAATTAATAAATATGTAATTCCTATTGAAAAGTAAGCCTCATCAATTTAGAAACCTGTGGAAATTATTCATATCAAGTTTTTTAGTTAGAACATTATGCTAACTTTTAATAAAGCTTAAATATACCAATAAAAGTCTTAATATGAAAATTGGTATATAAGAAATAAGCTAGGGGCTGGTGAGATGGCTCAGTGGATAAGAGCACCCGACTGCTCTTCCGAAGGTCAAGAGTTCGAATCCCAGCAACCATATGGTGGCTCACAACCATCCATAACGAGATCTGACGCCCTCTTCTGGAGTGTCTGAAGACAGTTACAGTGTACTTACATATAATAAATAAATAAATCTTAAAAAAAAAAAGAAATAAGCTACATCATACAAACTCAAGTACTTATTGTGTTGCTCTGTCAATCAGGCCCATTCTATGTTGAAATAATCATTCTTTAATATTAATTTTTTTAAAAAATGAACAACTGCCAACATGGATAAAAGGATTGATTTCTGAGTTTGAGGCCAGCCTGGTCTACAAAGTGAGTTCCAGGATAGCCAGGGCTACACAGAGAAACCCTGTCTCAAAAAAACAAAACAAAAAGGCAAAACAAAAAATAATTCAAGTTTTAAACATTTTCATCCTCCTTTGATCCATTTCCCGCTCCTTTTTAATCAATAAAATCATTCATGAATATCACCGAATTCTGAAATTCAATACACAAAAGCTCCACATAGTCTAGCCACTAAAATGCCCTCACAATACCCCTGTGGATGCACACCAGCATTGCCTGAGAGCTTGCGGAGCACGCTGCACTATGGGACTCGCGCGCGCCCTCACCTGTTTGGTACTGCCTGGAATCAGGTCTTCTCCTTTTCTTTGGTTTTTGTTTAGCCAGTCTGCCGAGGCCAGCAGACTCATCTATGTGCAAGAGGGCACTTGCAGTGCCATTCCGGTTTTCAATTCCATCAGAATTATTACCTAACAATGTGTATTAAAAAAACAAAATCATACAGTATTATAAATTATAAAGAATTAGGAATTCTTTATTAAATCCCACAATGAAAAGCCATGATACTCATGAATGACAAAAATACCCAACTCTAGAGTTTTATGAACACACTCATTATAGTAAGGCCACTGGAAATGCCTAACTTCCAAAACGAAAACATGCATCAGAATTTTCCTCCATGGGTCCCATGCTACCTCCTAAGACTTTAAAGCTATGGACCTGATACAGTTAAGCTGAAATATTCCAGCTTGAAAGCCTGTATATACTTAATACAGTTTATTTCCTTAAATAATGTAAACAGGAGAAATGTCTGTTTAAAGTCAGGACAAAAAAGTAGTTTTATAATCCTCCTCGGCTCTTGTTTAAATCAAATAATCCTTATATAGTACTAACATTTCAGATTTCTAAACCTAAAATCACAAAAACTGCTTTTCAATCACAAATTCATGTCCAAAGAGCGGCTCTGTGACTTACCGTAAGCAGCTGCCCATGCAATCGGCATGAAGGTTTTCATTTCGTTGTCCTCCACTTGCTGTTCATGCACTGCGGCTGCGGCTGCAGCTGCAGCATCCTCCTCTCCAACAATCACTTCCATATAAACTTCATCGGCGATCTCAGCGACATCTAAGTAGAAAATTAGATGAACTTCTCTGACCAAGTTCTCAGAGCTCATAGGAAAGATACTTTCATTTGAATTCAGCTAATATGCAAATAGGAAGCTAAGCATTAGCTAGAATACAGCTTTTGTAAAATAAACACTTGCTGAATACTCTTCTCTTGGTTTTCACCATAATTTAGTTTTAAAGTAGCAAACATTCTAAACCTACAGGAGTAAATACTGATTCCCTGAGAACATGGCAGCATAGTAATTTCTCAAATGATGCCGCTTACTTCCTTCAAATACTGACCATTGAAAAGAGACAGAGAAAACATTAGGAACATAGAAAGAGCATCTACTTACTCAGTTCTTCTTCTTCTTGCTGAGAGTCGTTAACAGCCATATAAACCATCTTTTCCCTGGGAACGCGAATACTATTGTTTGGATCAAGTAGTTCAACTCCATGTTCATTCTCTGGCTCACTTTCGACGATATCTACAGTTCCACCTATCAAGGAAAACAGCAGCTTTAAGAATCGATTTTAAAATTTCATTTCCACTTCTTCCTTTTTCAAATATATTTCTCTGATACTATGCTAAACTTATTTATCTTCAGAAAAGACTTCACATCTTCTCAGTCTAAATAACCCAAAACAATTAGACTGAAGCACTGCTCAGCACCGCTCACCTAAGTCATCTTCTCCAGGATCAGCTTTAAAAATGTACACCTTGATGACTTCAGGGCAAGTGCCATCCACTTTACAAGGATCAATTTCTGTCTCGTTGTCCATAGTCAGTCCAGATGAACCATCATGTTCTATTTTACCAGCATCATCCACTAAGCAAGCAGAAAATACAGCTCAAGTAATAATAGAAAATGCTTAAACAGAAAGTTACTGTTTGAGTTCTGCTAACAAACATTCTCTTTCACTTGAGTCACATAAAATTGGATGATTTTAACCTAGACAAGTAGACGGTTCAATAAATACTAAAGACTTTTAAAACTGAGATCAGATATTTAAAAAAGTATTACTCACAGGAAAAAAAATTGCCTTGTAGCCTGGAAACTGTAAGTAAAAGGATGTATTTAGCCTTTGCTAAACACAAGTAAAAGCACTCCTACATTTAAAATAATCTCTTAATAGTTAAGGTCTTCACCTTAAATAATGTTCTAGTAGTAAAATGAAGACCATGGTCTTCATATGAATATTTCATAAACTCAACTTCATGGTTACTATTCTTAAATACTATTTGATGTGATCTATTTTCATCAGAATACGTTTAAAAATAAAGAAAGCATGACTGCCAGAAAGGATGGAGAATGGAAATTCTAATTCAAACTGCTTAAAACTTATAAAATGCTGGGCTCAATTACACATACCTTTACCCTAGCATTCAGGAGTCAAAGGCAGGCAGGTCTCTATGAGTTCCAAGGCCAACTTGGTCTACATAGGGAAATCCTGTCCCCCCCAAAAAAACAAAAACAAAAAATCCTAAACAAACAAACAAAAACTTGTAACATATCTTGTGTAAGTAACACATACATACAATTTTAACTTGTGATTTTAAGTCAAGGTCCTTGGTAATAAATACTGCAATATATAAATTCAAATACACTCTGATATGTACATCTGTCCTCTTGAAAGACAAAAAGAGGCCATAAGAAAAAGAGAAGCAAGAAACAAAGGAAAGAAGGTAGAAGATAGGAAGGTGTTAAACAGCAAACTACACTTTTAAAGGCTTGCTACAAGTCACCAAAGTAATCTGTGTTGTGAATGATTTGGAAAATAAAACACAAGAAAAATGATGTCAAACAGTGTTACTCTAGATCTAAAAAAGAGACCAAAAATGTAATTGCCATTATAAGTAACCTTATATCACACATTATTTAGAGGCATCTCTGGCAATATAGAAAGTGTAGTAAAGGTTAATAAAAACTCAGCACCTAGGCCAATTTATCATAAAAAGTTAGACTTATCAATGTTAAAGCTATCAAAGAGACGTGACCTGGATGTGGTAGCACAAGCCTTTAATCCCCATACTTGGGAGACAGAGACACGCACATAGATCTCTGTGAGTTTGAGGTCAGCATGATCCAGAGCAAGTTCTAAGACAGCCAGGGGGCTGTACAGAGAAACCCTGTCTCCAAAAAAGGAAAAGAGGGAGGGAGGGAGGGAGGGAGGGAGGGAGGGGAAAAGAACGAACCACAAAACTGCTCTTTCTGTTCTGAGCTCAACTAACCCTTGTGGCCCAGCTTGCCCCAAGTGAAGGGAAACAGGTCCAAGTCCAAGGTCTATAAAAAGACCTTAAGGGAATCAGCAAGTCTTTCCCTTTCTCTTTTAGTTCTCTTCCTGGTGTCCTCCCACATGTATCTGTTCTCTTTCTGGCTGGACATTTATGTTTTACTCAATTCATCAAATGGTGAATTGTAATTGTACATCATTAAGACCTTGCATTAGGTATTAGGAAATACCAATATGATGGAGTAAGTCTGCACTCCAGTGGGAGAGATGACTATTTTAACTGGAGCAATAATAAATATAACTACTGTTTATTGACTAAGTACTACTTACAACAACCTTGTGAAGCAGAGTACAGTACTGTTGACATTTGACATCAGAGCAAACAGAAGTCTAGAAAGGTTGACTATTTGTAGTTACACCGAATTTAAATCTCAAACCACATGAGTCCCGGTCTGTGTCTGTTAATTTTTGGTCTCTAGAGTTTGAGATGGATATTAGCAAAAGCAATTACATTGTATCAAAAACTAGTGAATGGTTTAACTACCTGAAGCTATTTTTTCACCAGAAATGAGATTTACATATTTACTCTTTAGGTACTTAGTATTATTGCAACAAGGCTAGATGGTGGTGATTCTTATCACTTTCAACATTTTAAATTTTGGACCATCTCTTTTTTTGTTTACAACTAATACTAATTAAAGCAAGACATGACTCATGCTTGTGGTGTCAAAAAGACCTGTCATGCCCTCTATCAGGTTCAAAACCTGCACTTTAACTAAGCAAAATTCTTATACACAGACACACACAACAAAACAGCAAAAAAAAAAAAAAAAAAAAGAAAGAAAAAGCTGGGCGGTGGTGGTGCATGCCTTTAATCCCAGCACTTGGGAGGCAGAGGCAGGCGGATTTTCTGAGTTCGAGGCCAGCCTGGTCTACAGAGTGAGTTCCAGAATAGCCAGGGCTATACAGAGAAACCCTGTCTCAAAAAAATCAAAAACAGCAAACAAACAAACAAAAAAAGGCAAGAATATACTGACAATTTGTCAACCTGATTTCTGACTTATTTACCTAGAATTAAGACATTTTAAAAAAATCTTTAAAAATGATCTCTTTAACAAAACAAAACAAAATCAAAACAAAAAAGGTCAGGCATGTTGGTGCATACCTTTACTTTACTCCCAGCACTCAGGAAGCAGAGGCAGAGGCGAGAGGCAGGTGGACCTCTAAGTTTGAGGCCAGCCTGGTCTACAAAGCTAGATCCAGGACAGTCAAGGCTACACAAAGAAAATCTATCGAAAAAAAAAAATCAAAGACAGCCAGAGTTCCTGTCTCAAAAATGACTAAAATGTTTATGTGTATCTTTTTTTATTTTATTTTATGTATTACCACTGCTCTCTCCAGACAGCACCAGAAAAGGGCATCAGACTCCATTGCAGGTGGTTGTAAACCACCATGTGGTTGCTGGGAATTGAACTTAGGACCTCTGGAAGAACAGTCAGTGTTCTTAACCACTGAGCCATCTCTCCAGCCCGTTTATGTGTATCTTATTTGTTGATAAATTATTTTGCTTTTCCTTGTGTCATTTAAACAAACAGAAAATGAAGGTGCCTTATGGAGAAAGGGCAAGCACCTGTGAACTCACATTATAGGAGGAAACAGACACTAAGCTCTCTAATCCAATCTTTAATAAGAAGTTCATATAGAACATGAAAGAGGATCAGCATCCAAAATGATAGTGCTTCGCTGTACACTAAGAGGTTCTATGTAGACAAAGGAGAGATGATACCTCACTGAAACTGAAACAAAGAGAAGGGCACTTACTTCATTCAGGTAAAGGACAAACTACGAACACTGGTACAGAGACAAGAAACTGTATGAAAGGACTGAGGGCAAAGTGTGTCACAAGGCATGGTGGGGAATACAGCCAACTGCTAAACTGAAGTCAGATCACAAAGGGCCTCCCGCACATGGCAGAGAGGCTCAGACTTGATCCTGGAAAGCTGGAAGTTTTTCAATCAGGTCAGATATTAAAATCTCTTGGGGAACTTGAGGGCAGGGGTGATTCTCTAACCAAGCAATTCTACATAACATAATCCAAATGTAGGGACATAGGATCTAGAAAGAGGAGAAAGGGGGAGATTGGTTTTAGAGGTACCCTAAAGCCCTAACCCTGGCCAGAGGCGTGACAGCATCTGCTGTAAGTGATGAGATCAGAAGCCCATTACTATACCATCTTGCTGAACTCAATTAACACACAAAGGGGGGAGAGCACATATTAGTCTGCTATAGCAGATGACAGGCACCAAAGCCTTCAATACAAACAACAAATAGTAGGTATAAGGAAGAAGGCTAGGTTGGATACCTACCTGGGATAAGCAGGATTTGGGGATTTGGCTAGTAAGCTACTTCCAGAAGAATATGACAAAGGAATATAAGTCAGGAGGTTGAGTATACGAGTGGATGAGAAGGTAACAGAAAAGAGGTAAAGGAAGGCTCTCTTTTATTTGTTTAAGACATATTCTTACTCTGTAGCCCAGCCAGGTATGGAAGTCTCGATGTGGCCCAAGCTGGCCTTGAATTTGAGGCATCCGTCCTGCCTCACCCTCAAAAGTACTGACATTGAAAGTCCTGTGCTAGGCTATCAAGATGGCTCAGCAGGTAAAGGTGCTCGCCACCAAGCCAGATTTTGATCCCTGGAAGGAGAGAACCAACTCTTGCAAGTTGTCCTCAAATTGTGGTAAACGATATGTAAATGCACCCAGACACAAACATAGGGAGATATGTGCCAACATACTCCGCAGTGGCTAGTGTAATTAAAGTAGTAAGAATTTAAATATTCTTGTAGAGTGGTGGTGGATACCTTTAATTTCAGCACTTGGGAGGCAGAGGCAGGTGGGTCCTTTTTTAGTCTGAGGCCAGTCTGGTCTACAGAGTTAGTCAAAAGGACAGTGAGGGGCTACAGGAGAAACTCTTGTCTCAAACCAAAACAAAAAAACAAACCAAAAAAAATGATTTTAAATATTCTCACAATCTAGATAACTGAATCACTGGTCATTTTCAAATTTCAAACAGTAGCCTCAGAAATCTCACGAGGAGGAGTCCAGAATACACGGGTATCATCATCGGGGCAGTTATTTTTAAACAGTTCAAGAATGATGAAGCTGACCTAAGCTCTGAGCCAAGTTTCACAACCTGATCCTAAGCAAGGCACTCAGAAAGCTAAAGCTACATAATGCAAAACTGTCTCAAAAGTCAAAATCAAAACAAAAAATGGGCTGGGGAAACGGCCTAGTAGTTAAGAGCAATTGCAGTTCTTCATGAAACACAGGTTTGATTCCTAGCAGCTCTGTCAGGCAGCTGCCTGTAGCCCAAGCTCCAGAAGGGGTCTCTTCTGTCCCCCTAGCACGTAAGTAACATGCACCCAGACACTGACACACACACTTAAAAGGTGAAATAAAATCATTCATGGAAAAAAAAAAAACAAGCAACAACAAAAACCCCACTTCATTTTAACTGGTACTAAAAAGTCAGATATCCTTCTGGTTGCAAAGTGCAAGGTCAGACTTGCTGTTTTGACATGCTAGCTTCAATGACTGGAAAACCTAGCCATCTTAGAACATGCAAAATGTCATACACTCACCTATAATACAGAATTTTAAAAACCTGTTTGCTTTCATAAATGGATGGGAAGATGCATTTCAAATACCCTGACTTCCCTGATAACAACTATTTCTATTACTATACAAAAGTAGAATTTACCTTCAGATTTTCACCTTGAGAGCTTGCCCTACCTACTCAACCTGTGAAATTATTCTGAATATAAATTATTACAGAAGAGATTTTTTAAAAGAACACTTTGATGGTCCTGTTAAGTACTCAGGATTTCATTGTAATTTTAAAGCTACTATTAAAAATGAAATTTCTAAAAACAAAGAAAGCTTTGATGAAGTTGAGTCATCCTATGTATGATTTCTGCCTAAGTGTCTTCTTTAGCAGTCATGAGAACTAGTACTTTAGAATAAGGCTTCTCTAAAATAGAAATACATAATTTTTTTAAATTAAAATTACTTCTAATAATAACTACCATTTGCATTGCATCTTGCTATTTCTTTCATGTTTCTATGAAAGTTTTTTGCTTCATTTCCCAGATAAAGAAACCAAGGCTCTGAGATGGTGTATAACTTGGTCAGAAGTCAGTTAGCTAGTGAAAGATAGAAGGAAGTGCAGAAACATGCCTGCCTTTAGAACCCAGGCCTTTATTTTCATCTCCTAGTAGATACAGAAAAATGTTTAGTGTCTGAAACTCAGTATTTAAAAAAATTATCAATAATCCCAAGCTACCCAGGAATTCGCTCACTTAATTTTTTTGTATTTTTTTCTTCTATTCTAAAAATTGATACTAGCAAATCATCTTCCCATCTTGCCCAGCATTTGACCTAAAAACCGAAATAAAATTTTGGGAAATAATTTCAATATTAATAACAGAACTATAGCAAATATAAGCATGCTTTATATGGGTCCAAGGA
This sequence comes from Mus pahari, assembly GCF_900095145.1. Classification (NCBI taxonomy): domain Eukaryota; kingdom Metazoa; phylum Chordata; class Mammalia; order Rodentia; family Muridae; genus Mus; species Mus pahari. The sequence continues at coordinate 80,880,689 of NC_034613.1, forward strand.
AGCCTCAGTAAACCCATCTGAAAACTGAAAACTAGAGATGATTACTTGCAGTGACAGTAGATATAGCATCTAAAAATTACAGGACACTGAAGTCCATAATCCATTAATTTATTGTAGATGCCTAATTTAGAATGCCTACACAATATTCTTACTTACTCCCTCTCAGAGAGAGAGAGAAAATGAATACGGGGCTAAAGAGATGGCTCAGCCAGTAAGTACTGACTACTTTTACAAAGGTGCTGAGTTCAAATCCCAGCAACCNCATGGTGGCTCACAACCATCCATAATGAGATCTGATGCCCTCTTCTGGTGTGTCTGAAGACAGCTACAGTGTATTTAGATATAATGATAAATAAATCTTTTAAAAAAAAAGAAAATAAATGTATGTCTATTTCTTTATACAGATGTAACAGGACCAACTCTACCTGTGAATTTCATCTACAGAAACAATTTCAGATAGAGGAGCAAAAAGAAAAGAAAAAAAACTCTGAATAAGCTTTAAAGATGCAGTTTTAAGGTGATTATAATAACAATGTTCTGTATACTTAAAAGTAACTAAAGAAATAGATCTTAAGCACTATCAAGACAAAGAAAATAAATGTAAAGCAATGCAACTTTACTATTCAATGTAACCATTCCACAGTTCCTCTACTTGCTTACTACAAAACCTCTGCCATTCTTAAAGGTCTGAAGTCAATATAGATTTTATGTTAAAATACAGCTTTATGAACCATCTTTGCTAGAAGGTAGAAACCAAGAGAAAAACACTAACAATTTCCAACACGTTACAATGGTTTGATTCCAAAGTGGACTGTTTAATATTATCTCTCTTTACTTTGAAGAGAAGAGATGATGAGAAGGGGGAAAAGTTCAAAACGTACAATAAATGTACAATAAACATACAATAGACAAAAATGTACAATAAAGAACACAAAAGACATAACCAAAGACACTATCTCTATATTATAGCAATAGGACAATAGCATGAGCCTAGATAACTGTTTAAATTAAATAAACCTTTACTTTCTTTTAATATGTATCTTTTAACAAGAATAGAGTGAATATAATATTGAATATATTTAATATGTAAAACATTAAAATATGTCAAAATATATTAAAATACATTTATTTCTGCCCATATTTACTTTTTCAGGGCCATTAATACTGACTTCAATCAGAACCCTAGGACCTAAAAGACAGCGAAATATAAATAAAAAAAATTTTAAAGCCTGGATTCTGCAATACTATACTTGGTAAGCTGGTCTCAATCACTACTAAACTTCTCTATTTTAAAATTTGTCTTCTAAAGGTATTCTAAAAGAGCAATAAAGGTGAAAGCCAGAGGGGCAGAAAGCAGAAAGAAGCCCGAGTGCTGGCCCCTTCACAATCTGGGAGCTAGCCAACTATTTCCTCTAACCTTGGTGCTGAATTGTCTAGTCTTGTTATAGAAAATCTGGCATTGGCATTTAAAAATAATGTTTTGGGCCAAGATGGCTTAATGGGCAAAGGCCACCATTAAGGCTAACAATCCATGTTCTATGCTTGGAACCTGGACAATAATAATTGTTACAGGATATTTGAGCCTACTTCTTGTTAGGATATGGCTCAGCCCTTAGCACACACCTTTAATCCCTCTGGCTAGAATACAGACACACCTTTAGTACACACCTTTAATCCCAAACAATGAAGGTAAAGTTAGTTTATAGAAGGAAGCATCCATGTTTGAAAGTGATGTCTAATTGAGTGACAGAAAAAGTGATGAATCAGAGAAAGATTTGGTAGAATAGGATCTGCCCAACACTCAAGAGAAGAGAGAGGAAAGGGAAGCTACTTAAGGGAGAGACAGACAGTACAGGAAGGAGAGAGTACAGTACAAGATACAGTAGAGTTCACGGAGACCATAGAGTAGAGCAGCCCAGAGAGGGAGGAGGAGAAGGCAGTTTTACAGAGACAGACTGAAAAAAAGAACAAGCTGGACACATGTAAAAACAGAAGGAGCCAGAGAAGGAGGAAGGAGCCAAAAAATGAGAACAGACTGCTAAAGTTAGTATGAGGCCAAGAGGAGCCATTCAGGACAAAAGAGAGAAGCCAGATTGAATCAATCAGTTTGCAGAAGAGTTTTGAGCCAGAACAGCTATGTTGAACCCGCCAATCAGAGCTCGGAAAGAACTAGAAAGGGTGAGTTTATTCAACATTCCAGGCCTAGATTAGATTGTATGGAGGCTAGAAGCTTTCAGGACTAGACCTAGACTAGCCGACAGGGGCAGTAAGCCTCCCAGATGACAAATACACCAGGCAAATAACAGATATTTTTACAGGTCAAGAACAGACTTCCACAAGATGTCCCCTGACCTCTACACAGACACCATGGCACACGCGCGCGCGCACGCACACACACACAAAGTAAAATATTTAAAATGAAATTAAAGGGGCTGGAGAGATGGCTCAGTGGTTGAGTACTTCTTGCTCTTAAAGAGAATCCATGTTCTGCTCCCAGCATACAACAGCCATCATAGCTCCAGTTCCAAGAAACTCATGCCCTCTTCTGACCAGAGTGGGTACCAAGCACACACATGGTGTACATATATGTACATGCAGGTAAAATACTCATAAAAATAAATCTAAAACTTTTAAACTGAAATCAAAGCATTATTTTTATACTGTAGCATCTTACTAATGATTTACTAATTTTTATACTAGAGTATCTTCACTCTTCATCTGGCTGCTTAACTCACTTCCATTTTAGATTATTTATCTAAGCTTCTTAAACTAGCCCATGTCCATTAACCCTCTAGCTTATTCTTTTTTTTTTTTTTTTTTTTTTGGTTTTTCGAGACAGGGTTTCTCTGTATAGCCCTGGCTGTCTTGGAACTCACTTTGTAGACCAGGCTGGCCTTGAACTCAGAAATCTGCCTGCCTCTGCCTCCCGAGTGCTGGGATTAAAGGCTTTTTATTCTTTTCCCCCCTTTGGCTTATTCTTATTCTGTATTGGTAGATATGATTGTTTATGTATTCTCGGGCCCAGGGGGTGGCACTATTAGAAGGTGTGGCCCTGTTGGAGTATGTGTGTCATTGTGAATATGGGCTATAAGACCCTCATCCTAGCTGCCTGGAAGCCAGTATTCTGCTTCATTCTTCAGATGAAGATGTAGAACTCTCAGCTCCTCCTGCTCCATGCCTGCCTGGATGCTGCCATGCTCCCACCTTGATGCTAATAGACTGAACCTCTGAACCTGTAAGCCAGCTCCAATTAAATGCTGTCCTTTATAAGCCTTGGTCATTGTGTCTGCTCATAGCAGTAAAACCCTAAGACAGTAGATGAAGATGTTCCACAGGGAAAACAGCTGTCACACTCAAACATTCCTCTCATCTTTTGTCTTTTAGAGAGGATTCTCAATTCTACTAACATTTTCTCTTTCTGCCTAAGACACAACTAACAGCTATCCAAACACTGTGACCCTAAACACCAGCCGCTCCCTCTTCTCTGCATCTTATTCCACCTATTAGTCTTCCTTTCTCTATTGTCAAACTGGCCCTGTCCACTAGTTTGTCCCTGTACCCATAAGCATGTCTGAGATTCACCATTTCACTAACCATACTATTGCTTCCTGTCCCTTGATTAACCATAATGGCTTATACAAAGTGTTTACCCCTAATTTCACTTTCACTGACTTCTCAACCCATTATAGTTCAATTCTTCTATCTCCTACCCACTCTCTCGTGGTTTACTGAAACTAATCTAAATACCAACATCCTTACTGCCCACCAAGAGTCTTTCTTCTCAGTGGCTGACACACGTTCATGACATTCTCTGTGTCCTCACTTGTGTTAAAGACTCAGTTTGTTATCGTGTCTTCTGCAAACCTTCAATTTTCATTTCACCTTACCTCCTTTCTAACAAGACCTTGTCTCACCTTGCAGCCTAAGCTAACTTCAAATGCCTACATCATTTTATACACAAAAGATCTACACTGACACTTTGTTTTCAAGCTAGCACACAAACCAATGGGTTTCTTATGGCATTTCATACACATGTATAATACTGTTATTCACCCCACTTCTTCATGACCCACTTGTTGTTAGCTGTCTCCCTCTCTCCAAGTAGTCCCCACTTCTGCTTTCACAGCATATGTATTCCATTTTCCCCTTTCCCTTCCCCTTCCCTAAAGAATTTGTCCTTGGGGCTAGAAAGATGGGTCAGTAGTTAAGAGCACTGGTTGCTCTTAAAGAGGAACCAAGTTCAGTTCTCAGCATCCACACAGTGGCTCACAATCAGCTGAGCCAATATACCTTCTTCTGACTTCTATGGGCATATGTTACACATACATACAGGTAAAAAATTCATATACATAAAATAAATCTTTAAAAGGGGGGAGGTTCTTCCTCCCTATCAGTGTGGAGACTCACACCATTGATCCAGGCACTTAGGAGGCAGAGGCAGAATATCTGAGTTTAAGTTCATCCTAAACAGTTTAGCTTCAGAACAGCCAGGGCTACATAGAAAGACCCTATCACTCACAAAAGCTCGTCCTCCCTTTTCATGGTCTCTTTCTACTTTTTTTAGTTATTCATTTTATGTACTTGTCTGCATGTATACCTGCCTGCCAGAAGAGGGCATCAGATCCCTTTTACAGATGGTAATGAGCCACCACATGGTTGCTGGGAATTGAACTCGGGACCTCTGGAAGAGCAGTTAGTGCTCTTAACCACTGAGCCATCTTGCCAGCCCCCTCCCTTTCTACTTTTATGACCTATGACCTACCTACTCCATACACAAATTTCAATCTGTAATGTAAACATGAGAGAAAATGTAGTTATTTGTCTGAGTCTGACACACACATCTTAACAAGATAATCTCTAGCTTCATGCATTTCCCCGCAATTATTTGATTTTTCTCTCAGCTTTTCTTTGTCCATTCATTTGCTGATGGACATCTAGCTGGTTTTATTTCTTAGCTCTTTTGGTACAGCGGTAAACTTTGCCGTGTAGGTTTCTGTGGTACACTGACTCAAGAGTCCTTCCTCCATGTAGATACCCAGGAATGAGTGAATGAATGAATATATAAACCACACACATATCACTCTCACACACACACACACTCAAGTCCATAGTAACTATATCCCATAGTTAACACTCTTTTTCTGCAAGCATTCTCTGGGAAACACCAACCACTTATATGAGATACTTCCTATCTTTCCGTTACTTTCAATTTCTCCTCTCTAAAATGTCAAATTTATATTTTCAACTGCCAAGAAAACAAGCATGAGACTGTCTCCAACAAGGAAGCACCTCATATTTTTAGCAAATCCTAAATCATTCTTACCCCCCAAAACCTATTACCTTTCTTGAATGATTATCATGACCCAATCTTACAACCTAGAAACCTTAAGGTCAAACACCAGTTATCTCTGCATTATCTTTCTCCATCCAAGTCCCACCCAGCTCATTTGAGACTAAATCTCCTCCATTTTACTTTCTAATCTCAACTTCAGCTCTCCTTGATCTTCTTTACTATTAAGGTCTTTGGGATATTTATTGTCATTCTGTTCTTGAGACAGGTCTTCCTGGCCCTAGAATGGAATCTTCCTAAATTCTGGGATTACAGAACTACACTACCACACCCCAACTTGAGGTACTCTTTCTTATATGTGAACCACTTCAACTACTGTCTATCCCTAGTCTCTTGTCCACTTAATCTCTACTGCTACAAGGATTGCCTTACAAAATAAATTTAAAATTGAAATAAACTACATCACATATTCTTTTGCAGACCAGCAAAAACTTAAAAAGAAAAATACTGCCTTGTGTTGGTTAGAATACAAAGCAAAATAGATAATCTCATAACACAAGAGGACTTATATTAAAAATACATTGAGGTTAATATAACCAAACTTATAAATATGCCTCATCTTTTCTAAATTTGTGTTATTGTCTGTGTGTATGTGTTTATGTATAGGGAACACATGTGTGGAAAAGAGGGAGATTTTGGGAACTCAGTTCCCTCCTTCCATTGTGGATTCCAGGGACTGAACTCAGATCACCATCAGGATTATACAAGACACAAACACTTTTGCCTGCTGTACCATCTCACTGGTCCCAAATGTGTATACCTTATAACCCAGTAATTCTATTTCTGGAAATTAATTACAAGGAATGAAGTACAGAGATGTCAGCACATCTTAAGTTTCTAGGAAAGGCCAAGAGGGAAACCACCCACAAACAAACACAGGCACACAAAGAAACATGGCTACTTTTTTATAATACATGTGATGTGCATGAGTGTAAGAGTGTGTGTATGTGCATATGTGCATGTGTGTGTGCACACGTGTGCGCATACATGCAGGCACATATGCACATGTGTGTGGAGACCCAAAGTTGGTATCAGGTCTGTTCCTGTGATTGCCGTCTACTTTATTTATTGAGGCAGGGTCTTTCTGAACCTGGAGCTCACCCACTAGTCTACTTAGCCAGCTTGCTCCCAAGGAACCTGCATCTTTGCCTCTTATCTAAGATCACTGTTGGCCACCATGCTTGCCTGGCTTTTATATGGTTTCTGAGGCTCCAAATCCCATTCCCCACACTTATATGGCAAACACTAATCCAGTGAGCCATCCCTTCAATCCCCAAAACCCTTTGTAAAACATAATGTCTTCCACTCACCCATACCCTTTTCCTTCATCTTGGAAAGCTAAAATTCATCCTTGACAAAGGTAGGCTACTCCAGTCTCCACAAAAATTCAGTCACAACTCTGCATCACTCTGTAACCTCCCTCCTACAGTAGACTGTAAGCCCTGCCCCCTAGGAACAGTGACTTTCTCTACTCTGTGTATTTAGAACTCATCAATAACTGGAGCACCTACAGCAATGTAAACACAAGTCCTGTAAATACATGCTAAATAAAGGTTTCCTTTTTACAAAGACCATTTATTTCAAAAGTCCTATCATAACTTGAGATGGTATTTTATTTTGCAGCCCAGGTTTACTTCAAACTTGTAAAGTCCTCTTTCCTCAGCCTGTTTAGTGCTAAGATTACAGATGTGCACGTACCACCACACCAGGATGAGAATATCTCAATAACTTTAAAAAGATAGTTTCTTATAAAATGCTGGTAGACTATATTATATGGTATACTAATTTTATATATGAAAACAACTGGGTAAATTTATAAATAATTTACCAGTTCTTATTTATGGGAGTTGAGTGCCTTAAGGAATAAGAATTTATACTGGGTTAGAACTGTAGTCTACCTAAACTAGAACTTGATATCTGAAAGTAGTACCAAGAAATGTTTTAAGACAACCATTCTCCCAGATGCCAACTTAAAACATTTGGAGGTATGCCACCAAAACACCTCAGTTTGCTTTAGTGCTCTAATATATTCATCATGCTTGAAATCATGTTGCAGTACTATGTTCTTTATTTAGCATGTATTTATTTAGCAGTACTTTTCATACAAAGTACATTAAGTATACAAGAACCTAAGTTCATACTTCAGGCTTTCTCTGACCAGTAGTTTGTTTGCTGTATCTGTAAGTATACAAGAATATTAGTTTGGTCATGGGTCTTTCCAAGTTGTTTGAGGACACTAAGGAAAGCTGGTGCACATGTGTGTGTCTATCCCTCCCTACCAAATGACATCCTTCATGATTTCAAAGTTACATTCTGTCTTTCTATAACTGAAGAAACCTTTTCTATCTTATATAGAAACACGTCAACTATTTCACTCTTCACAAATTTCAGTTACCTTACAGTCTCTAAACCAAAACTCCTTTTACAGAGATATATGTCATTGTTTTGAGACAGGGTCTCACTATGAGAAGCCTTAGCTGTCCTGGAACTCACTATATAGACCAGGCTGGCTTCAAACTCATAGAGATCTGCCTGCCTCTGCTTCCCAAGTGATGGATTAAAGGTATGCATCATGATGGATTAAAGGTATGCATCATCACACCTGGACAAGGTATTTTTATACATTTCATTTTAATAGACATTTATTTTCACCCCTGGTGTATGTTAAACAGCCTTCAGAAGTCCCTGTGAGAAACACTATACTCCCCCCAAACTTACAAGAGATCATAAGGTAGTCCTCACAGTTGTTTTTCTCTTCATCCTGCTGGTTCACAGGGATCCCGTTGGCATCTATGACTGCTTCAGAGGCACAGTCTGCTACCAACACTTCTTCTGAGACAACATCAGCAGCCAGAGGATCTGTGACGATTTCTGCTTCTACTACACTATCATGAACCACATGTTCAACGTGACCAACGTCAGACACATGTATAGATTCACTTGTCAAGACATGTTCTGGCATAGATATTGAGGCTGAAGTAATATCAGAAGCTAAAACATCATCTGGAACTGTGCAATGTGTTAAAGAAACTTCTTCGGTTACATCTGAATCCAGCACTTGTTCAGGGATGATGACTGTTTCCGATACATCTGCTTCGTCCATGATATCTGTACACTGGACATCTTCTATAACAACATCCTCAATAACATCTTGGATTACAACTGAATCTGGGTCATCAGGAACATAGTTATGTACGGTTATGTCGGAATCCACAACATCTGACACATAAACCGTTTCTTGAACTTCCACAACAATTTGATTACCATCCATGTGTGTAGCACCAGCTCCTAAAAAATAAACAAACTCATAAGTGTGGTAGTTTGAATAAGAATGGCCCCTATAAGCTCATATATTTAAATGTATTTGAGCAGATTATAAGGATTAGGAGCTGTAGAGTTGTTGGAGGGTGTATGTCACTAGGGGTGGGCTTTGGGGTTTCAAAAGCTCATGCCAAGCACCAGGCCTAGTGTGGATTTGTGCATGCAGGTGTATGTCTATCTCCTCCTCCTAACTCTCTGCCTGTAGATCAAAATGTAAAGGTCTTTGCCTATGCATCAAGATGCCACCATGATGATAACAGACTAAACCTCCGTAACTACAACAAGCCCCCAGTTTAAATGCTTTCTCTTAGAAGAGTTGCTGTGTTCATGATNTGTCTTTCCNGCAACAAAACAGTAGCTGAGGCAGTAAGTAAATAAAATCGTGAATTTCAGCACTAAATACATTTTTCAACCAGCAAAATTATTATTCAAATTCTCCCAAGATACTACAGTACCTTCTCACTTTTCTCAAACATTTAGATTCCCTTTAACCTATTTTTAAATAAAATTAGAAAGACACTTTTTAGGACACTCTTATGTATTCATCTCAAATCAATAGATAAGGAAAATCAATGATAATAATACAATTGAGACAAAGAAAAAATCTCAGTAAAATTCTGGGCATGCTGATACTCATTAGTTACTTGAGGCATGGTTATTAAAAACTACGGGTGGCAGATGGGTCGGTTTTCTCTGTTATATGTGTTCTTCATGTATTTTCCTTCTTGTTCTACCTCCCTTCCCTGAACTTGTATTTTTTTTCTTATTTCCATCTTTCCCGGGATTCCTTTTTTTTTTTCTCCTTCGCTTCCTTCATATCCTTCTCCTTTTGCTCTGGTATCACGAACATTCTCTACCTATGACTACAGAATTTTAGAATTTGATCTCTATTCTGGGACATAAGAAGACCAGGGCATACACAAAAAGAAGGACCAGAAATTTTGGTCTGTCTCTGTGGGCAGACAGTGTATAGAAGTGCAACGGCTGAGAGGCAGTGGGACAAAGGTAGGTAGCAGAAGGAACCTACCCCAACACTCAAGAGGCAGAGGCAGGTGAATCTGTGAATTTGAGGCCAAAGTTGTTCTAGGACACAAAAAGAAACCCTGTCTCAAAAAAAAAAAAAAAAAAAGCAAAAAATGTAAATCACAGATGAGGGGTTAGACAACAATGAATAGTTTTGTGATCATGAGCAAGTCACTAAAAATGAGAAAATCAGGAAAACGAGAATAGTATGTGCCATTGTTGCCCACAGAGACAGACCAAATTTTCTGGTCCTTCTTTTTGTGTATGTCCTGGTCTTATGTCTCAGAATAGAGATCAAATTCTAAAATTCTGTAGTCATAGGTAGAGAATGTTCGTGATACCAGAGCAAAAGGAGAAGGATGTGAAGAAAGTGAAGGGAAAAAAAAAGGAATCCTGGGAAAGATGGAAATAAGAAAAAAAATATATAAGTTGGAAGAGAAACTAAGGAGAAAAATCCAGCGTGTATTTGCTCTTACTTGTGACAAGGAAACCTAGCTAATGCCCTGAGTGGTAGAGTGAAAGACTGTTTCATTTTGGTCCTGATGAACACTTAAGGTATTTGTTTATCTTAGCAAGTCACTAAATCTGTCAGGGCCTCCCTTTTTATGTCATAATCATAATGAAATGTCTCATTACAGTTTTTCAGAACATTTCCCATATACTCCCATTTGATGGTCACACTGTGGATTTTTCTCCTTAGTTTCTCTTCCAAGAACAATAATTATGTTTCAATGTTCTAATAAAGAATTATAAACTATCACTATCAAAAGGAAATCACCAAACTTGAAAGCCTACCCTATGAAAAATGATATCCTCACCTACTAAATAGTTAACTTTCTGATGAACTTGTTATTTAATACACTACAACATGATCACTGAGATGAATGAAAAATTTGTTAATATTTTCTAATAAAGACAGTTGAGCTGTCCCCACGTCAGTGCTATAAATTCCCCTTGCACACCCCAGGCAGTGAAGCACGACTGTCTTCCTGCACAGAGGGAACCTATGAGAAGTTTGAGAAAGGAGGACAGTGTCAGGATGTGGAGGACCCTGGGTGAGAGAAAATGCATATATCACATAATCTACATGTGTGGTACGTATTCTGATGCAAGGAATAAATGTCACTGCCAACTAAGAATGAGATGAGACATGACAGGAGAATCAAGTGGTGAGGATGTAGTCAAGGAATATTTTTTCAAAGACAAAAAGAACAGAATTCATAACTGATCAAGAAGATGATAATAACTAAAGAAAACACTAAGAGGCTGATATTACTGTTGTCTGAGTGTTCCTTATATAAAATGCCTGAGGCCAGGCCAGGAAAGCAGCACACACCTGCCATCTTAGAACTCAGGTGGCTGAGGTAGAAGGATACAGAATTCAAGGCTCAACCTGGATTTTAGAGGCTGTCTAAAAACTAAAACAAGATGCTTGAGAACAGGGGTGGTTAGCATAGCAGATTTTTCACCTTTTAAAATATTCACACATTCATAATGTATCATTGGTAGAGATCCAAGTAGAACCGTGAAATTCATTTCTTTGACATACACTTTACATATATAGCCTAAAGGTCATTTTACAGAGTACTTGTTCATATGCACGTGCCTTTACTTCCACCCATGACATGATGCGAGGTGTAGAACTTTCTTTCTACTCTGGTGTCATGGCAGTACTCTTAAGTTTCGGGTTTGGGAGCATTTGGGATTTTCAGATTACGAATATTCAATTTATACTGACAATATTAAAGCTCCTTATGAAAAGGCCCAATTTAAGAAGAGAATGATAAATGTGCTCATTTTCCATTTGTAGATTTTGAAATCCAAACATGACTAACAATGTGAGAGTTTAGCAATTGGAGCCATAACAACCTCCCAATGTGGCAGATAAAAAGTACAGCAATCCAAATATACCTGTTGCATCAAAAAATGAGTTTGGTGCTTGTTGTTGTAATTCAAGTCCATCTTCATCCATGGCCTTTAAATTCTCATCAGCCAGAACACCTAAATCAAGGGAAGCCAGTATTAGTTTTGGTATCCTTTTTTTTAATGTCACATTTTCATTTCTGAATGACTTGAGTTATACAACAGATGAACATCTACCTAATATAAACATATAAATTCAAAGGACCACCTTTATCCAGGCTCATTTTAAATTGAGATACATGCCAAGTACACACCTATAATCATGGTATTTGGGAGCCTAAGGCAGGAGACTCACAAGTTAGAGACCAATCTTGGCTCCACAGAGGGTTCTAAATCAGTCTCAGCTACATGATAAGTGAGGCCCTGTCTTAATAAAATGAAAATAAATTCAGAGCTGGGTAGTGGTGGTACATGTCTTTAAACCTAGCACTCCAGAGGCAGAGGTAGGCAGACTTCTGTGTTCGAGGCCAACCTGGTCTACAAAATGAGTTCTAGGATAATCAGGGCTAGTCAAAGAAACACGTCTTAAAAAAAATTCAATAATCTTAACTACTGAGTTACTGCCCCAGATCTAAACGCACACATATTGGTAAATGTTCACATATATGGAAAATCTTCATCCTAGTTGTAATGGTACATACCTATAATCCTAGAATTCAGGAGAACCCCTAAATATTCAAGGCCAAACTGGGATACTTAACAGGATTTTTATGTTTCCCTTCCCTCCCCCAAAAGCCTTTAGTCAGCACCCAGGATCAAGATATAGAGCATTTTCAGGACCCTAGCAGTGTCATCTGAGTAAGTGACATTACGCTCTCACAGGATTACTTAACTACTTGTTTTGTTCATGTAGCCCTGGCTGTGCCGGAGCTCACTCTGTAAACCAGGCTGGCCTTGAGCTCAGAGACCTGCTTGTTCTACCTCCCAAGTGCTGGGATTAAATGTGTAAGTGACTGCTGCCAAGCAACGGATTTTTTAAAGGTTCAACCAAATTCATTCTGCCATGCAAAATTTCTGTGCAAGTTTCTGCACTACTTCTCTAAACTTATGAAGTCTTTCAAACACTATACTGAACAATCATAGAATCACAACATACATGATTATAGCAAACACAATTATAGCAAGCACTTTTCTTAATCCTCTGATTTATGCTGGTTCAATTTTCACAGTGTAACTCTTTTGACCAAAGGTGATTAGCACTAGCTATGAAATGGTTTAAAAAAACAGTAAGTACATTTTTAGTCCAATAAAATAAAATTTTACCCTTGAAAACCTGAAATCATGAGCAAAAATCAGTTATCTGCTCCTTTCACCATCCCTCTCTCTCACTCTCGGTCTGTCTCCATCTCTAGGCCTAGGCTGCTAACACAGGAAGTGAGGAAGGTCATTTTCCTACTCTGGCTTAGACTAGTAAAATAAAGTTTACAAAGAAACAAACAAAAAGTCAACTTAATGTCCTGAGAAAATAGATGAAGAAGAAAGGCTTACCAACAGATTTCTGGATCCCCAACACAGAACTTCCTAAGTCCCCACTTTATCCTCCTCCCTTGGGATCTTTTAAGACATCCCAATGACCTTAATTCTCCTTTTCCTACTTTAGCCAAAAACAAACAAACCCTTAACATATCAAGTAATGTACCACCTAATATTATTTGATCAGTATTTCAAAAGATCAGACATCACAGATTTTAATTGCCCATGTTCTAAATACTGCAGAAACATCTTCATTGGTTTCCCTATCTCTACTTTCTAATCCAAACTAAATGGAACTATTAGACACATCTTCCTTTGACTTTTAGTTCTTTGTTAGTAAATACTATATGCTTGTGAAAAATTTAACGCAAATGTAAAAAAGCATCGTTTCTCTGTTCAAAGAAGGTTCAAGCTTATACTATCTTAAATTCTAACTCCAAACTACCTTTCCAACACTGTCTCTCCCAACTTTCTCCCAAGTACCTTTCACCACCACACATGCACATACACTCCAATAAACAAAAATGCCAGAACATCCCAACCCCTCCCGAGTACACTAGGGCCCATCAGTAATTCTACTACTCAAAGACAGACAGGAGGATTGCCAAATTCTAAGCTAACCTGACTGTCAGATAAAGAAAGAAAGAAAGAAAGAAAGAAAGAAAGAAAGAAAGAAAGAAAGAAAGAAAGAAAGAAAGAAAGAAAGAAAGAAAGAAAGAAAGGAACAAACACACACACACACCCCTAACCTCACAAAATACGCTAAAGACCTAACCTCTGCAGAGCTCTTTCCTTGCAAATGTCCTCCCCTATAACTCCAACATATATGCAATAGCCAGAAATGTGCCCTCCCTACTCAGAACTTCCAGAGCATGTTATCTTTCTTAGTATCCTTGTTAATCATGGCTAGTTTATGTCTTACTTAATGTACTGAATTGTATTTGTATGTACTGAATTCATGCATGGTCATATAGGTAGGTGGGCTTTGGTGTGTATACAAGGGTTAGAGATCAACCTCGATTGCTCTCCACCTTGTTTTTGTTTGTTTTTTTAAACTATTTTTTAGGTTTCCACAAGGCTTTTCCAAATATCCTTTCTGTATTTATCCCTATCCCCTCTTCCCCCATCTCCAGTTAAAGCTCTCATTTTCACCCTGTCTGCTGTCTACTACCTTGGCTTCTATGGTTACTTCAGGTTATACATTGAACCCTAAAGATATGATTCTAGGATCCACATCTGTACCTTATTTTTTGAGGCAAGGCTTCTTACTGACTTGGCTAGGCTGGCTGGCTAATGAGCTCCAGTGACTGGTCTGTCACCACCTCATCCCATATTTTATGGATCGAAAGGATTTTAAGGATCCAAACTCAGGTCCTCATGCTTATGCAACAGTCCCTTTACTAAGAGTCCAACCCCTATTATTTTTATATGCTAAATTCCACGTAGTCCTTAAAGAAATATCATGAGAAACCCAAAACTTAATTTTTTTCAATGTGCTAGCAATGGTTCTATTCATTTTCAAGAAATGGCTGTCGGGCGTGGTGGTGCACGCCTTTAATCCCAGCACTTGGGAGGCAGAGGCAGGTGAATTTCTGAGTTCGAGGCCAGCCTGGTCTACAGAGTGAGTTCCAGGACAGCCAGGGCTACACAGAAAAACCCTGTCTCAAAAACTAAACAACAACAACAACAACAACAAAAAACAAAAAAAAAACAAAAAAGAAAGAAAGAAAGAAAGAAGTGGCTATGTTTGTGGTAAGAATTATTTGAAATTAAAACAAATGGCTAGATTAATAAATAAAAAAATGGTTTAACCATGAAAATAAGGGGTATATGCTCTAAACTGTCACTACCACTCCTTAAAGTCGCCTCTGGGTATAATTATTTTTCCTTTCTAAAAAAAAATGCAATTGCAAAATGATAAATTATGTTATCCTTCTAAGCATAATGGAATGTTAGATGAAATGAAGCCAACCAAGGTAACAGAAGGGATACACACACTAAGGTACATCTGTCAAGTCTCCCTATATAAGACTAATTCTCACCAACTAACTAAAAATTCTCAACTTGTAAAGCAAGACTTTTACTTTACTCAGCTCTAATCTTCCTTGGCTTTTCTATTAGACTGACAATCAATTCCACTGATTCTAAGTTCATTTCAGCCTATTCTTTCCTAAGTGCCACCTTAGCTCCCTCCCTTCCCTTTCTCTCAGCAGCAGCTGCCCTGACTCAGTTCACATGACAACAGAGCCAGACCTCAGTCTGGTGTACTTACTACTCCTTTCTCTCACCGTTTTCTCTCCACTCCCCTGGTTTCCAGTATCATTTGTACAGACCTCCAGAATCTACATGCTCAGAGCAGCACCTCTGCTTCCACCAGACTTAGGACTCTTTAGGCCACTGTCCTCTCTTCCTTCTTCCCCACTCACATTCAGATCTTATCAACTACTTCTCCACAGGACTCCTCAGCAGTCCATCCCAGTTCTTATAATCTCCAGTCTTATTATTGTCCCTCAGCTCCATACTTCCTGATCCCCGAGGCATGAAAATAGCCTCTTAAGTGGCCTTGCTTTTCTACCACTCCCATAACAAATGACTAGGAACCCTGAACAACTAAGAGCTAGTGCCAAGGTCTGAGGCATTCCTGCTATCTGTGGCGACTAATCCTCCTTCCACTGCTTTGATCAGGGAACTCCCCTGAGCTCAGAATACTTCAGCAGCTCCCCAACATTCAGGGGCTCTACAATACGAACCCAATATGCCAAGACAGAATTATTTGTTGTTATTCTCATCTTCTTATCATAATCTAACATTCGAGCAAACATGAAAGAGGGCCATTACAAAACTCAGTCAAGTTTGGAAAAAACACAATTTGTCCTTACAAGCAGAAATCACTATACCTAGGGCTTTATAACCCCTCTGACAATGAAAATGAAACTGTGCTGTAGAATGGAAACTACTTAGAAAAATGGGATCAAGTAGGGGTGGTTAAAAGGGGCAGGGCAACAACGACACAGAAGTGTGCACTGGGGGGCACGAACCAACCCCCACAAAAAGCTAGACACATAAACAGAATGCTTCAGAGCACCACAATGAAATACAGATAAAAAAGTAACATTGTTTTCTTAAACACTCTCAAAACTCTTCTGAGACTGTCACCCCTATTTGGAAAAATATCACTCCTGGTACAAAAGTCATGATTCTAAAAGAATTCAAAATGAAAAAAATTAAGTATTAAGGGAAATATTGAACTAGGTGAAACCCAGAAAATGTCCCCCAAACTTCTTTTCTTCCAATCTTTAAAACAGGGTAACATAAACACCCCCACCAAGTCAATAGGAAAAGCAATGGTACTTCTAAGTCTTAAATTAGGAATTTTGGATAATTTACTTGTTTTATTATTTAATTTTCTTTCTAGAAAGAGAAAGACAGAGTCCAGGCGGGACTCAAACGCATGGCTGTGTTCTATTTTCTTTTTTTCTTTTCTTTTTTTTTTTTTTTAAAGATTTATTTNTTTATTTATTATATGTAAGTACACTGTAGTTATCTTCAGACACTCCAGAAGAGGGCGTCAGATCTTTTTACAGATGGTTATGAGCCACCATGTGGTTGCTGGGATTTGAACTCCGAACCTTCGGAAGAGCAGTCAGGTGCTCTTACCCACTGAGCCATCTCACCAGCCCGTGTTCTATTTTCATATACCTACACAATTCCTTGACTACTCTTAGACAAATCAAAAGGATTCTTAGATATTCACATTGCTAATATGCAAAATCACTTTCTTTTTATTTTTAATTAATTTATTTATTTATTTTGCTTATGGTCCTCCAAAACCTTGATTTAATAAAATATTATGGCTGACTAGTCTTTTCACTGCTACACTCAAGAGAACTAATTTGGCCGGGTGGTGGTGGCACACGCCTTTAATCCTAGCACTTGGGAGGCAGAAGCAGGCGGATTTCTGAGTTCGAGGCNAGCCTGGTCTATAGAAGGAGTTCCANGACAGCCAGGGCTACACAGAGAAACCCTGTCTTGAAAAAGTCAGCTATTCTTTTTAATTTTTGAGACAATGAACTATGTAGCCCTGGCTGTCCTGGAACTCACTCTGTAGACCAGGCTGTCCTCAAACTCACCTGCCTCTGCCTCCTGAGTGCTGGGATTAAAGGTGTGTCAGTTTTAAATTTATTTTCACTGATATCACTGAGTTTTTATTTATCAGTAATCATCAGTTTTTATTTTCACAGTGATCACTCTAACAAGCACTTTTCAACTCACATGTACACCCAGTGGGCCCTTCAATCAAGATTTGAAGAATGTTCTTAAACAAAGACCATTTTCTTGGATTTGTGGCACTAGAAACTTCAAGGACCTTCAACAGAGAGCAAATGTTCTACCACTGAGTTGAATCTCAGCTCTTTTTCACCTTTTGAAGTAATTTCACTAAGTTGTCCAAACCAGCCTTTAACATACCCTGTCATGCCAGGCAGGGTTTAACTTTCTATCCTCCTGCCTCTCAGTCTTCCTAGTGGCTGGCATTACATAGTGTGATGGTTTATATGTGTTCGGCCCAGGGAGGGGCACTATTAGAAGGTGTGGCATTGTTGGAGAGGTGTGTCACTATGAAACCCTGTCTCGAAAAGCCAAAAAAAAAAAAAAAATGTTGTCCTTATGAGAGTTGCCTTGGTCATAGTGTCTATTCACAGCAGTAAAACCCTAATTATGACACATATCTGTCATAAGGTCCATCTAATTTTTTTTCTGAGACAGGGTTTCTCTGCATAGCCCTGGCTGTCCTGGAACTCACTTTGTAGACCAGGCTGGCCTCGAACTCAGAAATCCGCCTGCCTCTACCTCCCGAGTGCTGGGATTAAAGGCGTGCACCACCACGCCCAGCCATCTAAGTTCTTATATTTTAGGTATTTCTTACCTTTTCTCAGACATTGCTAATACACTTTATTTCTTCAGAACCAGAGACTGAATCTAGCTAGACCTAGTCCATGTATGGTTAAGTGCTTTACCACTGAGCTTTGACCCCAGCTTCTATTTTTTGTAGTCTGTCTTTTTTTATTTTTGAGACAGGGTCTATGTAGCAAAGGCTGGCTTGTAACTCATGCAAGCCAGGCTGGCCTCAAACTGGTGACAATTTTCCTGCCTCAAACTCCTAAGTGCACTCTGCTGGCTTCTCTATCACTCATTAGAATTTCTATTACAGGATAAGTATCCCTAAATTTGTCCTCTATTATTAGTAACTTTCCTCTTACTTGCTTTTGAATTTTGCCTTTATGTGTGTGGGTGCGAGCATGTGAGTACATGGGTGCGAGCATGTGAGTACATGGGTATGTGCATGTGAGTGCAGGTACCCACTGAGGCCAGGTGTGGGATTGTCTGGAGCTCAAGTTCCAAGTGGCAATGATCTGCCCAACGTGGGAACTCAATTCCAATCCTCTGTAAGTCCTATGTGTTCTTAACCATTGAGCTCTCTCTCCAACCCCTGACTTTCCTCTTTATGTATATACCTTTCTACTAACTTTTCTGTACTGGCTAACTTGGTCAACACAAATCAAATCTTTTGTTCTGTTTTGGAGACATGGTCTATTGTGTTATCTCTGCCTGTCCTCAACTAGAGATCCACCTGGATTAAAGGCATACGCCATCACATCCAGCAAGAGATCCTGTTTTGGTTCCTAATAACTTAAGGTTTTTTTCCATAGCAATCTTTCAATTTTTGGGGTGGACAAAATGCCTTCCCAGATTCTTCTGAGACCCCAATGGTTATTCTATACCAACCATTATGCTGTCTTTCCTAGTGTTTCATTTCTCAGTTGGATGTTTTGGACGCCTCTTCCAAACTGCTGCTTTTCCTCAAAAGCATTGATCCTTTTGCTTGTCCACATTTACAGACAAGTTGCTAAATTAGTTACACTGATAACTGGAAGACTTTCCTGAACCCCAGAGAAAATTCCTGCTTTGCCAAGAAGTGAACTTGCATTCTAACAGTTGCAAGCATCCTTTCTAGATAAAATATGTAA
Source organism: Mus pahari (assembly GCF_900095145.1). Classification (NCBI taxonomy): domain Eukaryota; kingdom Metazoa; phylum Chordata; class Mammalia; order Rodentia; family Muridae; genus Mus; species Mus pahari. The sequence goes on from NC_034613.1 coordinate 80,899,805, forward strand.
TCAGTCAGGCTTTCCTTTAATGGGGGGAAAGTACTACACTTTCCAGGTCCAGTATCATATCCTACAGAATGACTATAAGCCACCTAAAACACTGCCCCCTAGCTAGGTCTGGTGGCACAAGCCTAATCCTACCTACTTGGGACATTGAAGCCTGACTGTGCTACAAAGCAAATTTGGCCTCAAAAAAATAAAAAAGAAAGAGGGTGGTGCACATCTTTAATCCCAGCACCTGGGAGGCAGAAGCAGATGGATCTCTGTGAGTTCAAGGCCAGCCTGGCCTACAGAGCAAGTTCGAGGACAGCCTGGGGTACACAGGAAAACCCTGCCTGGAAAAAAAACAAAATGAAGTAGAAATTAAAATAAAAAGAGGGCTTGGAAAATAGTTCAGAAGTAGAGTACTTTGACTAGCATGCAGATGATCCTATGCTCAATCTACAGTATCACAAAGTTAAACAAACATTACCCCAACCTTTCTTGCCATAGCACCCATGTTGTAAATCCATGTATAACTCAGATAACTTAATGTATTTCCTGCTACAAGACCACCAGAGGTAGACCTACCTACATTGATAGGGAAATGGCTCAGATTTACTCACTCGACTATGTCCATGGCTTTGTTCTTTCTCCTATGACCTTTTTGCTTTGTACATTAGTGTATTTATAGGATGCCAGTTTCTGGAATATGGCCACAGATTCACTAAGTCTCTTAGTTTTCCCCCTGACAGATTGCTTTATTCAAAGACAAAGTACTCTGATTAAAAGTACGTTTCAGGGTCCCTTGGCTCTGGATGTTTACTCCTCTTCCTCAATATGACTTTGAAAGAAAAGAAGAGCAAAGGTATTTGATATTTATTCTATGTTAAATTTAAAGTCGTGATTTTTAAGGTACCACAGAAAATAGCATGGGAATGTGTAAATAAAGCAAAAACATCCATGAGACAGAAATTTTTAAAAACCGAATCACTAGTAACATGTTATAATACAACACTCAACAAAACAAATAATCTTAGACTTAAGTAACTCATCAATTCAAACCCTAGTCCATAAGAACAGATTATACCAGATTATACTGTATTTTCAAACAATTCTGCTCCCTCCTCTGTCAATGAGAAAACAACGCCTGCTGTTGGGCCCTCCCTCCATCCTTGCCCTGCCCCACTTGGAACTTCTGTATGCTTCACTCAGGAATTAAGTCCAAGTGTTTGTTAGAGACTAGTTTTTCCATAAAAAACCGTTGTGTGCCAACTGGTAACTGCAAGGTTCTATTTGCTTAAAGAGTCTGAACTATCTTAATTAAAAAATTGGCCCTAAAATGACAAACCTAAAACCCTTATTTTTCCAAAGCCCCTATTCCTGCTCAGATTAAGAGCTGCCAAAAATATCCTCTAAATTTAGCTATATTTATAGGCTAACAATACCACACTATGTTAAATGTTTTTAAGATTAGCCTGATGGTAGGAACAGAACAGACTTTGCACCTGTTTTTAGATATGTAAAGCAATAAACTCCCCTTTATAAAAGCATCACCCTTTAAATGCACGCAGTAATTGACCAATCCACTTTTACCATAACATTATACTGTTTATCATAATGGAACGAATATAACTACTGTATGTTTCACCCTTTTTGACTTCATAGTGACAATTTTTTTAAAAGATTTATTTATTTATTATATGTAAGTACACTGTAGTTGTCTTCAGACACTCCAGAAGAGGGAGTCAGATCTTGTTACGGATGGTTATGAGCCACCATGTGGTTGCTGGGATTTGAACTCCGGGCCTTCGGAAGAGCAGTCGGGTGCTCTTACCCACTGAGCCATCTCACCAGCCCCATAGTGACAATTTTTAAGTTGCTTTGTAACTTGCTGAGATTTTTCAACAGCAATCCTACTCGCATGTCTGTTTTTAGCTGTAGGTGTACTGGAATGGAGTGTGTAAAACAAGGATAAAGACAGTATGCAAACATAATATAGACTGGAGATTAATTTAAATTACATTAGACAAGAATACGTGAAATAAAACCATCGTAGGTGAAAATTTTTAAATGTCACTTTCCATCAAATACAATGCAGGGTAAAGAAATGTTGGTGTTATTTAAAAAGGGTTCCCTTACACATTTGCTTTGTTCCTGTAATTTCTGCCAATCTTTTCACGAACCAAGCATTTAATCACTGGCCTAGTCATTTTGGTAGTTGTTAACTTAGGTGAGTACCTTTCTCAATGAATGATATACACCCTGCCTTTAATCCCAACAAGGAGGCAGAGGCAGGCAGATCTCTGTGAGCTGAAGTCAAACTGAACAGATCCAGAACAGTTAGGGCTATACAAAGAAAATGTCTTGAAAAAAATAAAAACAAACCGCCAACCAACAACTTAGGCTAAGTGATGGCGCACGCCTTTAACCTAGCACTGGAGAGTCAGAGGCAGGAGGATCTCTGAATTTGGTCTACAGGGAGAGTTCAAAGAGCAAGGACCTCTCTCTCAAAATAAAACTAAATAAACCCCTTCTAGTACATTAGAACTTAAAAGGACTTGGAGTTGTTGGTTGGTTTTGTTTTTAAATTTTGCATTACAATTATTTATTTAGTGTTTCGAAGTACATGCATGTGAGTGCAGTCAAGACCCACATTCTCATGAGAGTCAGAGCACAGCCTATGAGTTAGCCATCTATTTATACTAAGTGGTTTCAGGAACTGAACCCAGGTAATCTGGTTTAGCAGCAGCCATCCTTACCAGGTAAGTCATTTACCACTGCTGGGTTTTGATTTTTTAAAAAAAGATCTCATAATTCAATAGCCCAGGCTGCCCTTGAACTAACAGCAATCCTCTTGCCTCAGCTTCCTGAGTATTGAAATTACAGGTGCTTAACTACTATATCTGCCTTACATTTTTAGTTTAATGTAGTCTAACTTTCAATTACTTTATTCAAACTAATTTTTTTTTTTTTTTGGCTTTTCGAGACAGGGTTTCTCTGTATAGCCTTGGCTGTCCTGGAACTCACTTTGTAGACCAGGCTGGCCTCAAACTCAGAAATCCGCCTGCCTCTGCCTCCCATAATTCTTTTCTTAATTGTCTGGTTTTTAAAATCACATATTGTCACTTTGTACTTTTTAAAACACTCAAAATATTTATAAACTGTAAAGAGTTAGGTGTATGTATAGTTCCGTGGTAGAATGACTGCCTAGCATGTTTGAAACTGGGTTCTACACTTAATACCACAAACAAACTATGAACATTTATTTATGTTTTCATTTATTATTTTAATTTAATTTCTGAGAAACAGTATCTCTATGTGGCCCTAACTGTCCTGGAACTCCTATATAGACCAGGTTGGCCTGGAACTAGAGATCTACCTGCCTCTGCCTCCCCAGTGCTAGGGTTAAAGTCATGTGCCATCATGTCAAACTAACTATAAACACTGGTACTATCACTGTCCTACCCACTAACACTAAAAGTAACTAATAGTGACTGCATGCTATACCTTACCTATATAAACATATGATTTCTATTACTGTTATTCCTAAACGCATTATACTACACTAATGGTTTCCATGCATCATAAACATTGGCAAGAATAAAAGACTGGGCCTTTCTATAACAAGAACAATGTTTTCTAATTGGCAGTTGCAGAACTGTAGAGTGTATTTCTATACTTATGTTTTATTAATACAATTAGCAATAGGCTTTGCAATATATAATTTAATACGTCCTTGAGTCATTACACAAAAGAGCGGGCTGGATTTGCCATACCAGACCAGTAATAAACATACTTCAAGCTGACTATCAACAAGTATTTTTAAACTATACAATCTGTTCCTGGAACTAAACTAAAGAATCAACTATTTTAAGGAATGAATAATCAAAGGGTTTATTCCCCTATAAAGTATGAGGACAATAAAATACTACTAAACTAAAAACATAATGATTAGGGAGCTGATACAAAAAAAAAAAAAAAGGAAGAACTTCTAAGCACACTGTAAGTCAATGAGGAGACATGTAAATTACCAGCACTTTGTTAGACACAGAGAGGCAGCTCTATGGTAAAGTGCTTGCCTATCACGTGAAGGGCCCTAGTACCCAGTACTCAATCCCTAGCACTGGGAAAAAAGAAAGGAGGAAGAAGAGGAGGGAAAATGAATCTAATTATTACACAATTTTTAAAAATAAATTTGTTAGATACAACCTTTTCAAAAAAAGTCACATTTTTCCCAAACTGTATGAACTATAGCAAAACACAAAGGGTTACCAATTATTTTACAAAATTTCCCATTTAAAACAAAACCATGAAGCAATTCAAACAAGCTAGAAACTTGGCTATTCTGAACTTCAAGTCAAATATTTGTAAATAAAACCTGCCACATACCAAAAAATAATAATGGAGTGCTATGCTTGATGGTGTAGCACTGGGTAGGAAGAGGCAGGTGGTTTCTGAGTTCAAGGCCAGCCTGCTCTGCATAGTGAGAAGCAGAACAGTCTGAGCTACCTAGTAAGACTCTATCTCAAAAACAAAAAAGTAACAGTATAGATTCACTACACACAGAGAGAAACATGAACACAATATAATCACTACAGAATTAAAGGAAGAAGCCAAATAATGGTCAAAATGAATCATTCAAAGAGGGAAGAAGGCCAAGTGTGGTGGCCCCCGCCTTTTATCCCAGCACTTGGGAGACAGGGTAAATGTTCAAGGCCAGTCTGTTCCACAGAGCAAGTTTCAAGACAGCCAGGGCTACACAGACAAACCCTGTCTTGAAAAAAAAACCCAAACCAAAACAAACAAAAGTTACAGTATGTTTTGGATTTATTAAAATGTATTATATGCTATTTGATCTTATTATAAATTATCCTTGTCCTAAATTTGATTTTCAAGGTGCTTGTTGTTGGTATAACTACAACTGAGTTTTGTTATTAGTCAATGTTCCCCAGCCATGACGCAATAGATAGAAAAGAAAAGCCAGAACAGTGTACAGTGCACATGTCAGAGGCAAAAGGATCAAGAGTTATGGCTAGCAGCAAGTTTGAGGTCAGCTAGTGCTACATGAAACCTTGTCTACAATAGAAAACTCAGGAAAAGGACAATGTATTTATAACCAATTAAAACAAAACTAGAGTATCAAAACCGTAAGATCCAGTTATCAGGGAACAAATTCAAATTTCAATAGATGTAGTTCAAAAATCAGTTAACTACTAGTGAGCAAGCCTCCAACTTAATTCTTTTTAAATGTCAGATCACACATAAACAAAGTAGAAGGCATAATAGTGACAAGAATAGAAATACAAAACATCCGGGCTGGTGAGATGGCTCAGCGGTTAAGAGCAGTGACTGCTCTTCCAAAGGTCCTGAGTTCAAATCCCAGCAACCACATGGTGGCTCACAACCATCCATAATGAGATCTGATGCCCTTTTCAGATAGTAGTGTCTGAAGACAGCTACAGTGTACTTACATACAATACATAAATAAATAAATAAATCTTTAAAAAAAAAGAAATACAAAACATCCATAAAATAAACAGTTTGAAAAATCTGATTAGCACAAGCTAGTTACTGACAACGCATAAGAAAAATGGAAATTAAAGTCAATTTTCTAGTCATCAAGGAAATTGTGTTTTATGCCAAAATATTCGAGAGTTTATACGTTTCTATGAAACTTTATTCTGTATAAACTACCCACCCCCAAAAAAAAACAAACTCAAAAGCAAAACGGATATACCACAGGAGAAAAGGGGCTGTCAATAATTCAAATCCACAATCTATAAAAAAGAAGGAACCAAGTACAGTTTTACGAATGGAGTCTGTCTACCTTTCAATGATCAGATGCTATGCAACAGACCTGTTTCAAAAAAGAGGGAATGCTCCCCAATTCATCTTACAAGGTTAGCTGGGCAGTTATACGCACCTGGAGAGAGAGAAGAAGAAAAAAACAATTAATAGGATATCCTATGTCATCATCTTGAACTTTCATTTGGACTTACCAAAATAACTTTTAGAATTATTTGGGTAGGGTTTTTATCGATTTATACACATATGCATGCACACACACATGCACACACCTATGTGTAAAAGAATTAGTAGGGTATTCCCAACTTACATTGAGGGTTCTACTGTAAGTTGCTCTTCTAACTCAAACCTGTTCAATTGTTTCTAACAAAGCTATTCTGTCAGCATGTGCTTGTAATGTGTATTTCCTAATATGCTTTCTTATTGTCTGTAGGATTTTTCTTTCAAGGCAGACAACCATTTAGCAATTCTGTGTTCTATTGCACTGTTTGGCAATAAATAATATGCAACAGTGCACATACTCTTTTCTTTAAAGTGATGGCAAAATATAATTATGTGCCAAGCAGTAGTGGTACACATCCTTAATCCCAACACTTAGGAGGCAGAGGCAGGCAGATCTCTGAATTCTAGGCCAGTCAGGTCTACAGAGTGAATTTCAGGACAGCCAAATTAACACAAAAAAAACCTGTCTTTAAAACAAATAAACAAACAATTGTAACTATATCGTGGCAGCTGCCTGGGAAAGTAATTATATGATACTATCAATTGAGGCTCTATTTTTAAATGTTAAAATGTAGGAAGGAAAAGTATATCTCAGAACCCAAAACACATGGTCACCAGAGTTCAGCAAGGTTGCAAAATCAATGCACCATGCTGCTTATAAAAAATAAGATATAAAGTAAAAGACTGGTACAGGTCTTTTATACATCTGCAGAGTCTAGCTAGCATGCACAAGATTATGGATTCAATCCTCAGCACCATTTGGAGGAGAAGTGGTTGGTAGTACACAATTAGCTTACAATTCTAGAGGCTGAAGGAGAAACAAATCTCAAAATCTAGTACAGCCTGGACTAAAGAGTAAATGCAAGGCCAACATGGGCAATTATAAAAAATTAACAACTAAAAAACCCGGACTGAAGGGGCTGAGGATAGATGTAGTCAGTCTGCTAGGCTAGCATACATGGAAGTCTTAGGTTCGATCCCAAGCATCACACACATAGCACTATCTAAAGAACTTGGCATAATGGTACATGTCTATAATCTTAGCATTCTGGATAGAGGCTGGAGGATCAGAAGGTCAAGAGTTATTCTTGGCTACATATGGCTAGTTTGGAAATGGTCTAAGACATATGTAGGGGGAAAAGGAGAGAGAGAGAGACTGAGACAGAGAGACAGCAGAGACAGCTTGGCAGAATAACACTGGTCTAGCGTATGTTAGCCAGTTTAATCCCTGGTAGAAGCAAAGGCGGTTCAGAGTGGAAGGACAGAGAACAAAGGAAAAAGAAATTTTGGTTTACAATGGCAACAAAGATTACAAATTGAGATTAGTGTTTCCAATAGAGGTAAAGACAAATACAATAAAAATCTAATCATTTTTCTCAGAAAATGAAAATCTAACCCTAAAATAAGTAGACAAAAACAGCTAAAATAATCCTTTAAAAGTGGGCAATTTGCCTGGCAGTGGTGGCACATGCCTTTAAGCACTTGGAAGGCAGAGGCAGGTGGATTTCTGAGTTTGAGGCCAGCCTGGTCTACAGAGTAAGTTCCAGGACAGCCAGGGCCACACAGAGAAACCCTGTCTCAAAAAAAAAGTGAGCAAGTTAAGACTTAATTATAAAGCTATCATCGTGAAATTAAGGCAGCAGTGATAGAACTAGCCCAACAGGTCAATAAAAACAGAAACAGAAACTAAGAGCAGATGTGGAGTCAATGAGGTGGTTCAGCTGGTAAGCCTAACAACCTGAATTCAATCCCCAGGACCCACATGATGGAGAGAGCTGAGTCCTGGTCACCTGACCTCCAGACACATCCCCAAACATACACACAGAAATAAATAGCATAATAAAAGCTTAAGCAAATAAAATGAAAGCATGTGCAGATGTATGTAATGCAGTATACCTCAGGGGAGACAGACTGAACTATGTGAGAAATGCAAAATTAATGAGATCCCTATATCACCCACCAGAGGAAAAAATTCCAGATAAATTGTATATGATAAAGCACACAGCCAGGCTGTTAATCCAAGCCTTGGGAGGCAGAGGCGGGTGGATTTCTGAGTTCGAGGCCAGCCTGGTCTACAGAGTGAGTTCCAGGACAGCCAGGGCTAGACAGAGAAACCCTGTCTCAAGAAAAAAAGAAAGAAAAAGAGTGCAGCATCATGATTGCCTTTAAGAATGTCTAGAGAAACACACACACACACACACACACACACACACACACACACGGGGGGGGGGTGAGCACAAGTGCAAAAACTGGCTACCGTCACATTAAGACCTCCAACACAAAAAGTAAACAAAGCTACAAGAAAAGCCACAGAGTAGGAATATATTTCCAGCATATATAATCACATATCTTTAAGATCTACAATATAAAAATATCCACAAATCGTAAGAAAAAGGCAACAGTGCAACACAAAAGTTGATCAAGGACTTATGCACAAACGATTCACAGAAAATTCAAATGGCCAGTAAATCTGGAGGGGAGAGATTCAGCCAACTCCAATAGTAACCAAAGACATGGAGAATAAACAGCAAGGAGATTGCATTTATATCCGACGAATGGAAAAAACAGGAAAATCTAATCTTTTGGCAATGATCTGGAGAACCAAGCTCAGAAACAGCTGGTGAATGTGTCAAATGAAATACAATTTGACTTTTGGCAATTCCCAGTAAAACTGACAATGCACAGACTTCAACACAGCAAGTGCACTTCTACTACAATACCAAGAGGGAGAACTGTTTGAGGGTGCTCATGGCAGCACTGCTGGAAACTGCTGAAAAGTGCAAACAGCCTAATGTGTCCCCCATAAAAATAAATAAATCAGTGTTTTTATATATTAAAATACAGTCTTAGTGAGAGCTTGCTTAGCACCCAAAGGACCCTGCTCCACTACTTGCCCCACAAATAATATGAACAAACTACAATAGTAGTTTTCAAACTTTTTGGTTTCAGGACTCTTAAGCTTTCAAAAATACAGGAGCATAAGAAGTTTTTTATGTCACTCATACTTAGAGAAGTTTAAATAAAGAGTCCAGTATAGTGACACATTGCCTGTCACCTAAGGACTTGAGAGGTTAAAAGGACATTTAGGCCCCTTTGGAACTGGAGCAAGATCTTGTCTTTTTTAACATTTAAAAATATTAGTTTATTAAAAATATTATATATAAAATCATGAATAACATTTTAGAAGGTTAAGTTTTTCCAACTGCAACTATTTTATAGTCTGCAAATCTAATGACTCACTTCGCAGAGGAAAGATAAATTCCAACTGTTTCTGCACTTACTCAATAATGACATCATGAATCATGTAGTCTCTAATGCCTGAATAATATACAGGTGAATGTGGATGAAAAGGGCAAATGACAGCATTGTGAAGATAATTTTGACTTCATGAACCTCCTATAAGACCATTAGGGACCCAGAAGAATCCCTGTAGCCAGTAAACTGGATCTTTAAAACTATGTTTGGTAGTCGGGAGGTGGTGGCACACCCCTTTTAATCCCAACACTCAGGAGGCAGAAACAGGCAGATCTCTTGAGTTTGAGGCCAGTGTAGCCCACAGATCAAGTTATAGGACAACCAGAGCTGCATAGAGAAACCCTCTCAAAAAAACATAAATAAATAAATAAGCAAGCAAACAAAACATGTTCAATATCTACAACAATGCACAATACAGTTAAGACACATAAAGCCTGTCTCAAAAAAACAAAAAGAAGAAGAAGAAGAAGAAGAAGAAGAAGAAGAAGAAGAAGAAGAAGAAGAAGAAGAAGAAGAAGACGACGACGACGACACATAAGGCAAGGCCAGATACTACTTTCGTTTACATACATATTAGAGCAATGGTTGCATGTGGAAAAGAGGAATGAGCCTATATACATTTAGTTTCTTTAAGTGTACTTCCTGCTGAGCAAAAAAGAAAAAAGAAAAAAACGGTTTTAAGATTACATAGATTTTAAAAAATGCTGTATGGATAAACAATTTGGCAGGAATAAGAGCAGGTTGGCCATATTCCAATCAGATATGGGGCAAGGATAGAGGTTACTCAGCACCTGGGTTTGACCTGCTGTCCTAACAAGATAGGTGTGCCTTAAAATGAATATCCCTTGGTCAAAGAACATGCTGGATAAATAACTGAATTTGAATAGCTGGAAATTATTCAACTAAATCAAATTTACTGAGCCCAATAATTTAGATAATTGTCTGGGAAGATGATGATCATGCCAGGTACTGCTTGGGGACAAAGACAAATGAGGACCTGTGTCTACATTCCATTTAGAAGACAAAAATAAAAACATACATTAAAACATAGGAGATTAAATGCAAAAGATGGAACAAAAAATAACAACTCAGGAACACTGATGGTGTTAACAACAGAAAGAGTAAGAAATGGGAATTGTTTGGGGACCCTGAGCTTTAAAAATAATCCTATAAATAGTACTGGTCATCTGTGCTGAATAAGTTTGTTTTCAGCTATGTTATGATACATTAGACACTTCAAATGCTGGATTAGACAGTAGATATGTGGGTACGGTAAGAGACATTTAACAGAGAAGATTCCAGAGAGAGAAGCCAGCAGATAAACCTTGAGGGAAATCCCACCATGGGAGACAGAAAAAGCACAGTGTGAAACAGAAACTTCACAACATTAGCATGTGGTAGAAATGTCCTGACTTGGCAATTACTAGATTTAGTAAAAGGTGAAGTGGAAGACAGGTGAGGTTTCTGTACAATGAGCAAATCAAAGAATACTTGTAAGGATAGGGAAAGGGACCAGCAAAGTTGCAGGAGACCAAATTAGGCAAGGTTAATCCCTGCACTCAGAGGTGAGGCCAGCCTGGTCTATCACAATGAGTTCCAGGACAGCCAGGACTACATACAGAGAACTCTGTCTCAAACCAACCAAAAAGAGTCGACAAGCTACATCCCAAAGGAGGGAGGCCAACCTTTGGGCAGACAGCAAGGCTAGACAGAGGTTGGGCGATCCTTACATAGAGACAAAAAGCAAAGCAAAAAGCCTACACGGGGGGAAAAAAAAATCAAGACTAGGAAGAGACACTGACAACCAGATAACTGGTTAGACTTTCAGTTGGGTTAAAACAAAACAAAACAAGGCATCTAAGCCAGGTGTGCTGATACATATGTCTCAGGAGGCTGAGGCAGGAGAATTCGGAGCCTGAAGCCAGCCAGGCTTCTTAATGTGATTGGGTCTCAAAACAAACAAAAATTATCTTTGATGAAGGTGAAGGATTTCGGAAGCCTGTTAATTGTTTTTTAAGCTTAAAAATGAATTGACACTGTGCATAAGCATAATTAACACATTATCAGTAACAATGTTGGGAGACTATAAACATTTTTAAGCAATGGAAGGGAAAATATCTTTGAAAGAATCTATGAGCATGTTTTTTGAAAAAAGGAAATTGCAAAAAAAGAAAGAAATCCCCATCTACCTAGAAAGTGGACATAAATCAAAAACTAGCATCTTGTTTACCCAAGACTGACAAGGGAGCAAGTGTCCCACAGTCCCACTCCAGACTATCAGGGTCAAAAGAATTCTGTATATAACCATTCCTGGTAGAAACTATACCCTTACCGACCTTCCTAATTATACAACTTGACTCTTACTTCACCTTAACCCTGAATACCCACTATCTAGCTTTCTGTACGAACTAAACTGAGGAGTTTCACACATCGTGCACTGACTGCTCTCAGCCCACCCACCCCAGCACCCAAGAACTGAACTTTAAGTCTTTTTAAAGAGAACTTTTAAATATGAATTTCTTTTTAATTTTTAAGACTTGGTCTCAGTATGTAGGATGGCCTCAAACTCACAAAAATCTCCTGCCTCAGAATGCTGGGGTGAAAGGCATGTGCCACCACTGTCTAGCTTAAGAGAACTTCTTTAATTAAAGCTTGCCATGGCCTCTAGGAAAATCACTCTCTAGGAGCAATATTTCCAACCTGTTGCTGTCTACGAAAGAAGACACTGAGAGTGAATAACTATATAACTGTGAAACCCATTTCCCACATAAGCATCTAGAGAAATCAAATATTAATCAAAACATGCAGGAAGGCTTGCTTAGCAAATAACCTTAGTTAGCCTCTCAAACAAAACTCTCAGGGAGCAAAACAGATTGCAAAGGGCAATTGAAGGCCATTGCTTTTTAATAACCATCCTTCTCCAAACTCATTTTCAAAACTGACTTCCTAAAAACATCATGGGAACACTTGTAGGAAAGTTCATTTCTCATCTTCTTCGAGGAACACCGGGACTCATTTTCGACAATGGGAAATGAAATCATAGGAAACTCTACTGTTTACTACAGAAATATCAACAACTCTGAGCAAAACGTTATTTACAGCGAATATAAAAAAAAAGGGCCAGCTGTCCAACAAAAATGGATCATTCAAAACTGCAATAAAGCATTTTAAAGGGGCAATAAAATCTGGCTTCTGACCACTCTTTGTGATTATCATCACTATGAAAACATTGGTCAGCCTACCACACAAGCTACTTCTCTCAAACTTGTCCTAGCCCAACCGAGCTGATAGCTATCAAGCACAGAGCCGGGTGTCGTCATCCGGGAGTCAGAGAGCTCCCGCACTGCTTCCCACGGAGCACAAGCCCTAACCATTCGCGCTGCAACTCTCCTTTGCAAGCCTCTCCCTATACCATCCATTTCAGACAAACAGTAAATACTTGTCGTTCTCTAAAGAAACTTCACCCTTGAAACGCCCTTTGCCTGTCTGGGCCACCACCTAAAAACATCAGGCTTGTAACCTCAAAATGCCACCTATTTCAGGAACTCCTTCCTGATGCTTCAAACAGAAAGCATGCCTGCTCTGAAACCCCACTGTGACTCGGATGTAGCCTTCGCGCGGCACTTCTTACAGTTTAACCTTCGCTCTTCTACTTCTGACCAGCAAACCTCCACAGCCACCACCTACAAGAACCTCCTTACTCTTTCTCAGCACCTAGCCCGGACGGCATGGGACGCCGAGATTACCAGAAAAGTTGTACGGGGTGAGACCGAAAGAACTTTCACGGGGTGCGATTCCACTCTAAAAACCTCAAAAACGGCCTACCACAGCCAATCAACGGACGCTAGATAATACGCCACATTACATCGTTCGATAAGAAAATAACTTTCTGCCCTTTAATTTTTCTCAATTAAAAAAAAATAAATATATATATACCAAAATTCAAACGCAGCCTCCTAAGAAATTTGTCTCCACAGAAAGGAACACAAAAACTTCCCTCCGATCTGTTAAGTCTTCCGCTTTCGTAGGATGCCTTTTCCCCCCTATTGGTCAAAAGAGTGGTGAGAACTTTCCCATCACTTTTCTTTCTTTATTCACAGAGTCGTGAAAGCAACGATTGGCGGAGAACCACCGCACCAGGGTCACCCTAACGGCCGCGTCTATCTACCTCTGAGAAAATAAAGTCCTAACAAAATGTCTCCGGCTCCACTACTGCCACCGCTGCACATCACCCCGAAGCGGCAGCAAGCGCCGGGGGGGGGGGGGGAAGGCTCGGAGCCCCGGGGCCATCCAGAGGAGGTGGCTCCGGCGCCAAGACTGCCGCGATGGCCGCCTGCGGCAGCTGAACTGAGCTACAGCGGAAACAGCAGCCAGTCACGGGGTTGTGGGAGGCTGGGCAGGAAGGTGGCGCTGCCGCCAAGCGCCTGCAATCCAAGCGCTCATCATGGCGACGAGGGCAATGGCCGCCATGGGGAGCGAACACGCCCCTGCGCGCACACTCGACGCCGCTCCCGGGCTCCGGTCCCCGGAGCTAGCGCCGCCGCCGCGGCCCGCTCTCACACACCCCCTCACGGGCTGTAGCGGAATTTTCTCCTCAGACGCCGCCTTCAAGATGGCGGCTCCCCCTCCCGGCAACCCCCTCCGTCGTAGCCTGCAGCAGGCGCCGGCCGGCCGCCATCTTGTCCCCCGTCCCTCTCTCCCCCCCCTCGCCGATATTTACATAGCGAAAATCGGCCGGGCCGGCCTGCGGCCTTCACCTCATGCCTGCAGCCTTAGCCTCCTCGCCAGGCCTCGCCCCCGCACGGTGCCCCGGGTCGGCCGCGTCGCCCACCCAGGACCCCTCAACCGCCTCCCCAACCGCCGGGCGACGCTGCCCCGGTCCCCGCCCGCTTACAGAGCGCGCCTCGACCGCCGTTCCGAGCACCCGGGCGCCACCCCGGGCCTAACTGCGGCCTCCTCGGGGCCTGCTCGGCGTCGCGCGCCACGCCGCCCGGCCTAGCGCGGGAGGGCGCCTTGCGGGGCCGCCGACCAGGCCGAGAGCAGGCCGCCGCGCGCGCACTAGGCCCCACGGCCGCAGCGGCGCCCCGGACTCACCGGACGGTCGTGCGGCGGTCGGCGACGGTGGCGGGTGCTGCAGGCCGGCCTTTCTCTGGAGCACTGGGCCGGGCTCCGGCTGGTGGGGCGGGCGGAGGGAGGGAGGAGGGGCCGAGCTCGGAGCTGACAAAAAGCGGCCCAGCTCCCCGGCACGGGCCCGCCGTCAGCACGTCACGTCACCGCCGGGGAGAGAGACCCAGGAAAATGCGGAAGGGTAGCTGGGCCCCCTCCTCCGCCCGGTGGGTCCCTCTGACGCCCCGGGTCGGCGCCGTTCACGCCCCGCAACCGGGGAGCCCAGTGGCCTCGCTGCGGCGGGGTCTCCGGCGGCCTGAGTTTCCGTGACAGCGCCCCCCTTCTTTCCACCTCCGCGCTCCCGCCCGCCACCGCCGCCACACACGCGCCGCTGCCACCGCCGCCTCGGCTGTAAAGTCCGCACGAGGCCGCGGTCCGCCGACCCCGTCGAGAGGCGGGAGGCCCGGGCCACCCCCCACCATGTTTGTGGGCCGCAGCCACCCCCCGGGGCCCTTCGGGGACACCTACCGCCTCTCCGCGAGGGTCCCGGCCTGAGGCGGTGGCTCGAGTTGTTTGCAGGCCCTCAGACCCCCCTCCCGCCGTAAATGTGTGTGTGCTATGTGTGTGTGTGTGTCTGTGTGTGTGTGTGTTTTCATCCCCAGTGCCTGGGGATGAAGATAAATTTAGCAACCCTCTCCATCCCCTGCCTTCCCTTAAAAAAAAACAACTTTGAAACAAAATGAAAATGGGCTTGCCAATTTGAATGGTGCAGGCAGAGTGGGGGGGGGGTCCCTAGAATAACAACCAAACCCGGTAATTTTTTTTTAATAAATAAGCTTTCTGTCGGGAAGCCAAATTGGTCTCTTTTTTATTGGGGGGTGGGATGGTAGGTACATTTTGAAGACTTTAGCACACTGCAGAGAATAGAAATTTTTAGTGGTATAGAAACTACACGTGTGTTACACTGGAAGTCTATGGATCATAACTTTTATGTATGTCTCAGTAATAATGCTATACACTCCACAATTATCTAGATTTTTTTAAATAAAATTCTTAAGTCTCTTAAACTTTAAGAAGATAAAGAAGTGAAAGTATCTGATTCGACAAAATATTTATAAACTTAAAAATAGGAGTTTTGTGTTTTTCTCACTCCAGATTACTATGTGGCATTTTTTTCCAGACAGGGTTTCTCTGAGTAGTCCTAGCTGTCCTGAAATTTAACTTTGTAGACAAGGCTGAACTCAAGAGATCCGCCTGCCTCTGCCCCCCAAGCACTAAGATTAAAGGCGTGCGCCACCACGCCCAAGTATGTTACATTTCTATGCTGAATGGGGGGCTAATATTAAAAGTTACGAGGAAAACGTTACTATATGTGGTTTGTACATTAATGTAGACTCTAACATGCTATAACTTTTTGTGGTGTACTGGGGGACATAAGACAGTGAATATGCCGGGCATGGAGGCGTATGCCTTTAATCCCAGCACTCGGGAGGCAGAGGCAGGCGGATTTCTGAGTTCGAGGCCAGCCTGGTCTACAGAGTGAGTTCCAGGACAACCAGGACTGCACAGAGAAACCCTGTCTCGAGAAACAAAAGAAAAAAAAAAAAAGCAAATGTCCTTCAAATATAAATGACATCTTCATCATTTATAGGAAATTTGGGCTATGATACAGGCTGCATCAACATAAAAATAAAACTAAGCAAGATTACTTTAAGTTGGGAAATGAGAAAAGATCAGGGGTGGCACATGCATTTAAACTCAGCACCCAGGAGTCTGAAGCACAGAAATCAAGATCTCGAGCCAGCCTGGACTGCACAGGAAGGCCATCTTAAAAAACTTGGCACACAAGCGCTGCATTTCTAGATGGTTCTGGAAACCGAGAAGGAAGGGGTTCTTCTCAGGCTAAGTCTTGAAGACCAGCCTCACCTCAAAAAAGTATGGGAAGGGGAAGGTTATGGAGCCATATTAGTACAGGTTTTTTAATGATAACCTGTGTTTAAAGTACTTTCTAAGGGCCTCTACTTAATGCTAGGTTTGCCCAGAAGGGAATCTGCATCAGCCACACAACCATAAACAGCAGGTTCCAAACAGAAAGACCAATGTCAGCACTCTTGTCAGGTTTTCCCTGTTAACCACCAACTACTCTAGCAGTCGCAAAGCACTTAAGAAATGAGCATTCAAGGAGAATAAAGGAAAAAAAAAGATGCTGCCTCAATTTACAAGGTCACACGAGTTATTGGGTACTGAGTGTCAAAGAGCCCTGTGTGATTACTTGGCATATATAAAGAAACTTTGACTGGAAAAGGGAAAAGATGGCCTACTTCTGATGCCTAGATATATTTCCATTAAAGTGCAATGAGAATCCTATTGATGATTACACAAATAGAGTCAACTGTATTTTTATTTTAAATTTTCAAAACAGGAAAGGTAGCAGGGATATAGCTCAATGTGCCTATCGTGTGCAAGGTCCTGGATTTGGTAGCCAGCACTGCACACAAAAAGGAGGAAGAGAAAGTGAACTATCATTAAAAAAAAAACCTACATCACTTATGAAAGTTTACTCAACCCTTTAGTGTGCCGAAGATTACTGAAAAGCATTCCTCAACCAAGCCTTGGGTGGTTAAGCATTAGACACCTTGTACTTAATTTCTAATAGTGTCAGTGACTATACAACCTTGGCATCACTTCTCTGCCTTTTGGCTAAGATGGATTGTAGAATCTTGGTGAAAAGAAAGAATAAGGATACAAAGGTTATCCTTGCAAAATATTTTTGTTGTTGTGTTTGTTTGTTTGTTGTTTGAGACAGGATTTCTGTGTGTTGCCCTGACTGTCCTAGAACTCGCTTTATAGACCAGGCTGGCTCCAAAATCACAGAGATCCGCCCACCTCTGCTTCCTGAGCGCTGGGATTAAAGATGTGTGCCACCACTGCCCGACTTGCAGAACTTGTAAAAAGGAGGCTGTGTAGAACGATAAAAACATTCCTGAAAACTCAACCTTAGGTTGCAGACTTAGAATCTCAAGCAATGCAGAGGCTAAGGCAGAAGGTGCTGAATTAAGGCCAGCCCAGGATACATAGGTAGACTCCGTCTCGAACGACTAACAAAAATACAGTCTTAAACTGCTTTCATTTTTCTCAGCTAAGTAGATCCAAAGTAAGAGGAGATTTTATCTGGAGAAACTGAGAGCAGAATATTTCAAAAGCCTATGTTAGAAATATAAAATGACTGATTTCAAAGTAGTTAACAGAATTTTGATGGTATGCTGATATGTATTTTGTTCCTTCAGAGCTGTTCATGTATGTTAAAAAACGTCCGGTCATATTTTGGATGTTTCAATAACAGAATTTCTGACATATTTATAGGTGCTTGAACCAGAAGCCACATGAGGCCTTTTGATCATTTCCCCAGAGAAAGATTGGTACAAAAAGATCTGCACTCCACAACTGTCGCTAGTAGGAATCCAGACAAGATGCTCTATTTCTGGCTTATGAGTAAATACAGACTTTCTGGAATAAAGTTGTGATGATGCATTTTATATCCCAACATTTATTTTTTTTAAATTTCCCCTAAGGAAGCTATATCTTTATCTGAGCATGCCCTATAAGAATTAACCACGTGTCTGATACTTGACACTTAAAGCATACCTAGCATGAATGAGTTGCATCTTCTGAAGAGCTCAGTTGCCTATAATTAGTGCCAAAGAACAAGCTTTAAGTCTCCAAGCTGTGTGTCTTCCCTGAGGAAAATAATTGTAAACTAATGACTGAAAAGTAGGGGATGTTTCAAACAATGTTTCTCATATGAATCATCGGTTGACTAAGATATTGTATAATTCCCCAAACTCACCCATGACAAAATTCTACCTCAGGGATTATAAATGACAGGACACAGCAGACCAAGTAGCTCCGCTGAAGAGGGAAAAACTCAATACAGTGGCCTAGAAACAAAGAGCAGTAATCAGGAACAGCCTGGTGCCCGGCCTTCAGCCACCACTGTGTCCCACAACTCAGGGCTCCTCAGAGAAATGACTGAAAACTAGACAAGCACACGATGAGCCAGAACCCCTTCTACAGGAAAGCAAGAAAAGAAAGCAGCGGAGTTCAATAATGGTGTATAGAAAAGGTCCCGGGGACCAGTTCAAAGAGTCCCGCTGGCTAAAGTTCGGGAAATGCGGACATCTGAAGGATAGTAACTACTACGGATCGAAATGTACTGAATATGTTCATGAATTCGTGAGGTCTTACAGAAAATCAGCTAATGGCAATGCTTTCACAACTTGGTATAAGTGTAAAGAACTAGTAAGCTCTACAGTTGAGATACTTCCCCAGCCGCTGGTTTTTTTTTTTGAGATAGGGTTCCACAATACAGCCCAGGCTAACCTGGGACTTAACAATCTGTCTGCCTTTACCTCTTTGGGTTATGCTATCAGGTTCACCACCCTAAAATGGTGATTTTGATGGTATGCAAATTATATCTTTCTTTTTTTAATGATCATGCTTGGAGACTGCTAAGGGACCCACTTGTTATTTTGTAAGCTAGTGAAGGGGTTTTCCCCTTTTGGAAGCACTTGGCCCCTAAGAACTGTTCCTCAGATTGACCAAATGGGTTCACTAGGGAACTCTTTAACTAGAAACAGTCCCACTAATATCAAAGAACACTTGATAAAATTAGCCTATCACCATTTTGTAACCACTAGGCTAATAATAGATCTTGGCAACAATAGGCAATGGCTGCTAAGCCAAAGGCCTACCAGATGTATACCCCATGAGGTACAAAGAAATGGAACGAAAAGCCAGTGATGTGACCAGCAACATGGAATTGCTGAGAAAGTCTAAGAAACAAGTGGTCTGCTTTCTTTTACAAACAAATTATAAACAACTGAAGAGAAAAGCCAATCAGGTAAGCAGCGCCTGGGAGGTAGAGGCTATGGGAAATGTAAACCCTATATGCATGTGGATACAAAGAAAGGAGTTAGCATCTTTGAAGTAGGCAAAGCATTACGTATATAATGGCTTCCTTTCTCACTTTTCCATATGAACATTGCTTATTGCTTATTGCTTATTGCTTATTGCTTATTGCCAAACCGATCATCATCGCTTAGTACTTATTACTAAGCGAGCCATTAGTGATGGGCACACAGCTCAGGAATGGAGTGCTTGCATATCATGCATGAAACCCTGGGTTCAATCTCCAACACAGACAGAACAAAAAGGAAGGAAGAAAAAGGGAAGGCAGGAAACAGTAATGTTTTCCAAATGTGTAAGAGATCATTTTAGAAAAGAGGAAGAAGCGCCTGGGGCCCATCTCACAGAAACTCTAGACAAGCACTTCACCAATTGAACTGGATCCCCAGCTTTTGAATTGGTTTTACTTTGGCTTTCTTTCTTTCTTTCTTTCTTTCTTTCTTTCTTTCTTTCTTTCTTTCTTTCTTTCTTTCTTTCTTTCTTTCTTTCTTTCTTTCTTTCTTTTTGAGACAGGATCTCATTAGAAATTCTGACCTACTCTTGTATGGTAGTGCATGCCTTTAATCTCAGCACTCCGGGGGAAGAGGCAGTGGCTCTCCATGAGTTTGAGGCCAGCCTGGTCTACATACCTAGTTCCAGTCAGCCAAGGTTCCATAGTAAGATCTTGTCTCAAAAAAAAAAAAAAAAAAAAAAAAGGAGGAGGAGGAGGAGGAGGAGGAAGGAAGGAAGAATTCATACTTGAAGCACTTTGGAGGTAGAAGCAGATCACCAAATACATGGAGAGATGGTTCACTGGTTAAGAGTACCGGTTGCTCTTTCTAGAAAACTGGGTTCAGGTCCCAGCACCTATATGGAAACTCACAACCACCTTTACTATGTTCCAGAGGGACATCCCGCCCTCTTCTGGCCTCTGTGAGTATTGCATACCTATGGTGCAGAGACATAGGAACACCCATACACAGAAACTAAAAGACCTCATCGAATTTTCAATTCAGCCTGATGATTTTTCAGGGCTTATAATTTGGTTTGACTTGGTTTGGTTTGTGGAGACAGACAAGGGTCTCATTATTTTTGCACAGGTTGGCAAAAGCATTCCTGATTGTCCTGCCTCATCCTCTCCTCAGTGCTGGGATTAAGGATGTGCACCACCACCACCCTGCCTCACTTTCTCAAGTGCTAGACTACCAGCTTGAGCAACATGCCAGACAGTCAAGAATTTTTTTTCTACTCCACAACCTCCTCCTTGGCGTTCCCCAGGGCAAACACCTGATCTATGTTATTCCCTTTGCCCAGTGTTGTATCACCCCTAACACTAAAACAATCATGAAAAGTATGTAGCAAGTATGTAGGTGCAAAATGCCTGGTGCTTCATCACTCAAGGTTTGATTGCCAAATGCTTTCAGTGAGCTGAGGTTCCCTCAAGGCCCTGATGTACTTCCACTGATGATGCAGGTTTTTGTTGCAGTATCATCTGCACTCACTAAAATTACAGGTGTGCACCAGCACCCTTGGACTTGGATGGTATATATATATATATATATATATATATATATATATATATATATATACTGTTCAATGTATAGACTACTTAGAAAGAACTTTTACACTGCGTGAGCCAAGCATGGTAGTACACGCCTATAATTCCAGCTCCCAGAAGGTGGAGGCAGCAAGGTTAGGAGCTCTAGATCATCCTAAACTACCTAGCAACTTGGATGCCAGCCTGAGCCACTTGAGCCTGGCTCTCAAAAATCCAAAAGGAACGAAGTCAAACTACTTAGTTTTTCCATCATCTAGCTATTCTTCTCTTTAATATATGTTTCATACAAACTGCAGCTGAGAGGGTGGAGACAGTTGAAAGCTGGCTGGGTTTCCATTTTTTTTTTCTGCAGATGCCTCCTAAAGAGCAACGCCCCCATGCACACACACCTTGCTCTCATCCTAGCCTTAATCTGCTCCTTTGCGAGACCTTTGTGAGACCTTTGCGAGAAAAAGAAACCTTGAGGGAACTACTTAGGTTTGACTCACCTTTAGGCCCTCTGTGTTGTACATACCCTGCAGGTAAGAAAGAGGAGCAAGTTGTGATTTAATTCTTTTTTTCTAATGATTTTTTTATGTGCATTGGTATTTTGCTTACATGTATGTCTGGGAGAGGGTTCAGATTCCCTGGAACTGGAGTTACAAACAGTTGTGAGCTGCTATGTGGTTGCTGGGAGTTGAACCCAGGGACTCTGGTAGAACAGCCAGTGCTCCTAATCACTGAACCATCTCTCCAGCCTCTGGCTTAATTATTTTTATTATTGGATTTTATTTTATGTGCATGAGTGTTTTGCCTGCTTGTATGTTTTCTCACCATGCTTGTGTCTAGAGCTCAAGGAACTGGACTTCGAGGTGGTTGTGAGCTCCCGGGAGGGGGCTGGGAACTGACCCTAGGAACTGAACCTCTTAAACACGGAACCGTCTCTCTAGCCCCAATCTTCTGTTTTTATTCAATTTTGTCTGAGTTTAATACTCTGAATATGGAAGCATGGAAATTATTCCCCAAAGTATTTCTCCTTTTCCTTCACAATGAGGGAATTTTAATTAGACACAGGGCTTTGCAGCTAAAATATACACTTCCTGGTCCCCTTTGCCACTAGCTGTCACCACATTAATATAGTACAGGAGGGAGGGATGGGGCATTGCTCTATTCTGTATTATAAAGAAACATTTGTACTCAATATTACAAGGAATCCGCACGTACATGTTATTAATAGCTTAGAAAGTATGCACTGTTCATTGTTGGCTTGTTTCGCACTAACCCCCCCTCTCCCAACCCAGATGTCCTGGGAGGAGCACCAGGTTGATACCAGCAGAACCTAACTAGACTCAGTCTTTCAAGTGCCTGGGCTCAAGCATCCACAGGCTGCGGGAAGAGTACCCAGGCTGGTAACAAGGGAAGCATAGACAGACAGCAGAGTCTCAGAAGTGAGGTTAAGCATCTGAGCAGAGGGCCAGGACTGAGGTCTGCAGAGATTTGCTGACTCCC
>NC_034613.1:80923524-80926024 GCF_900095145.1 Mus pahari
CTGACTGCCCTTCCAGAGGTCCAGAGTTCAATTCCTAGCAACCACATGGTGGTTCACGACCATCTGTAATGGGATCCAGTGCCCTCTTGTGGTGTGTCTGAAGACAGCTGCAGTGTATTCATATACATAAATAAATCTTTGAGAGGAGAGGGAGGGAGGGAGGGAGAGAGAGAGAGAGAGAGAGAGAGATCCTGGGGGTGCGAGGGGAGAGAACAGAGCAGAGGAAGGATGGGAGGGAGAGAGCCCAACAGAGGACAAGGTTGTTTTTATATATAGTTCATATCAAAAATGATTTCTTTCTCTGAATCAGATTGTACTTGGCATATGGGTTACCAAACCATCTTTAGTGAAAGTCTGGGGGTTTGGTTTTATTTTTGTTTTTTTGTTTTATTTCAGCCAGGTGAAGTAGCACAAGCCTTTAATCCTAGAGCTCTGGTGGCAGAAGCAGGCTTTCTCTGTGAGTTCAAGGCCAGCATGGCGTTTTTAACTAGTTTCAGCCCAGGCAGGGATAGTGGGGATACTTTGTGTGGCGGTTTGAATAAGAATGGCCCCCATAGGGTCAAAGCTTGGGCTTTAGAAGAGGAACTCTTTGAAGGGATTTTAAGGATTAGGAGGTGTGAACTTGTTGGAGGAACTGTGTCACTGGGCATGAGCTCTAAGGTTTCAAAAGCCCATGCCAGGCCCAGTCAGTCTCAGTCTCTCTGTGTCTATCTCTCTCTCCCTCTCCTCCCTCTCCTCCTCTCCATCCCACCCCCTCTCAATCATGATGTACCTCTCAACTATTTCTCCAGCATCATCCCTGCCGTGATGATAATGGACTAAGCCTCTGACACTGTAAGCAAGCTCCCAAGTAAATGCTTTCTTTTATAAAAGTTGTCTTGGTCATGGTGTGGCCTCACAGCAAGGCAGAAGCAGAGGTTGGTACTAGAGCCTGGGCTATTGCTGTGATAAGCCTGATCATGCTTATCAACCCCTAATCCTAGAAAAGAGAGAAAGGGGGATATAGAGGAAAGAAAAGAGATCCCTGAATAAAGTCAGGGGTCAGAAAGGGGTAGCATTATCATTAGACTCCTTCCTGCTGATAGGGGCATTGAGTTCCTTGGGGTAAGTTTGATCACCATCAGAATAGCAGATTTGTTGTTGTTTCCTCCCCAACAACCAACAACCACCTGCCTCTCAGGGTCCTAACATTTATATACCCTCTAAAAAGTCCCTCAGAATTCCAAATGTCACACAATCACAGAAACTATCTGCAGCTAGCAAAAAATCATGCCTCTGCCAGAGCACGAGGCAAATCACAGCTGTTGTGCACAATCTGAAGTATGGGATTAAAACAAAAACATATAAACATATGTGTGATTTTTTTAAAGAAACCAAAATTACAAAATTGTCACTACACTGAGAGCAATGCAGGTTATAATGGCTCAGCTCAAGAGATTTCAGAGGGGAAGAATATCAATAAATGGCCTAGAGACCGTTCTTGTGATATTCTGACAGAAAATACAGCTGCCTTTTGCCCTTGTCCTAAAATTCTATCTGAGGCTAAATTGAAGAGTTTTGGACTAATAATGCTGGCAGGGATTTCAAGACAGGCTAATATTGACCGTGTCATGTGGTTATTAGTGATCGCTCTTATGCAGATTTATAATGAAAAGGAGCGAGCTGAACAAGGAAAAATACAAAATGGATAGTTTGGGGGATAAAAAGGAACACCAGGAAATGTAATGGAGCTATATCCAGTGCTCAAGGAGATGGAAAGTTTAAGGAAAAGCTGGCTGTTAAATAAAGAAAGTGGTGCTGCCATCAGCCCAAGAGCCCACCCAGCTAAGGAAATTCCTTATGTTATATTTCCTTTAATTCCCTATTAGAAAGAATTGGAGGCAAGCTTCAGCAGTGAAGGAAACCAACAGCAGAAAGCTGGTGCAGATGTAATCGAAGGAAGAGGCCAAGTTCCACCCCAGATAGTTCTGCAGCAGAACTTGGAAGGTTTGGCCTTGTGGTTTTGGCTTTAGTATCTAGGATTCAAGCAAGGAGTTATGAAATCTCCCTCATGACTAAGGGAAGCCCCTGAGGCCAGGTGTGGGTCAGGAGTGTCCTTTCATAAAGCCCAGAGAGCCATTTGCATGAAGCTGTAAAAGTGAAGCCTGGGTTTTGCCTTGGAGACCTCAAGATGTTGGAGATGCCAGAGTCGTGGGATACCCGCTGAGGGAAACTACTAACAGAGAGTGGAAACATCCCCTGAGAGAGAGGTATGCTGCAGTCAACAAAGCTGAAAGGAGTTACAGATCTGAAGAGGGCTTTGACATCAGACAGGAGTTTGTCCAGCTGGTTTTCGGTCTTGCTGTGGTCCACTGTTTCCTCACTATGTTCTTTTCCCTCCTTTTTGGAATGGTAACATGTATTCTGTGCCAGGGTATATTTAAAGTATGTGATATGCTTTTGATTTTACATAGTGTATAGAGATTGTCTTTTTTTTTTTCTTTTTCTTTTTTTTTTTTAA
>NC_034613.1:80929123-80932191 GCF_900095145.1 Mus pahari
CAGAGAGAGTCCAGGTCTGGGCCTAAGGGTGGGTCTGCCCTTGTACCTAGCTCCCACAGAGAGGCCCCAGCTTGCGGCAGCTGGTTCAAGAAGCAGCACCTGGTTCTGGGATCCTTCCCACCCCACCCATGGAGTCCTGTCACTAGTGAGTCACACATTGCACTTACCTGCCGGCAGCTGCTGCTACAGAGATAATGGGAGCCAGAAAATTGGCCAGAACCCCTTCCCTCAGGTGGCCTGGGGCAGCTTATCTTCCTCCCCTAAGCCACAGAGACTCAGGAATGTTGGACCCAGCACACACAGTCCACCAGTCCAGCGGTGATTACTTTTGCCCAAGGCCAGGCCCTGAGGACCCGCAGCTTTCCGAGGTAGAAGAGAGAGAATAATGAAAGATGAGTGACACTGAGACTACAGAGCTGGTGCCAGCATAGATAGGGGCACTTGCTGTTCTAGGTCAGAGCAGCAAAGATGGCAGATACAAAGAAGGTAGTTACATTTTCTGAGCGTCAAAAAATGCTATCTGCAGAATGAAAACCTTGACACTCCAGGAAGACCTAACTATCTACAAGTAGCTATATCTGCTGACTTCATTTTTCATTACAAGGGGAGAACACCCTGTAAGGCAAGAGCAAAGCACTGTTTGGGGGGGGGAGGCTGCCTTGCTAAAGTGCTTTTGTCCTGGGAATGTAATGCCCAAATACGTGAGCTGGAAGTAACTTAGCATTAGTTAAAGTCACCAGGGTAGGATTCTCATAAGAGTTAAAATAGCTTGAGCTGACACCTATTTCTATCTTGTCATGTGAGGCTCTCTGCCACCGGATTTTACAGCAAGAAGGTCCCCAACAAATGGTCTCGAACCCTCCACCTTCTATAAGTAGGAGCCAAATAACCTTTTGCTCTTTGTAAATTATCTACTTTCTGGTTTTTCATTATAAGAAAAGAAAACAGAGTAAGGTAAACCCTCAAAGGCGATTTTCTAATGCCTGTGTTATTTTCCTGTATATGGGGTCCCATTGTGTATGCGTGTGTGTGTGTGCACATGCCTGTGTGTGCCTGTGTGTGCGTGCCTGTGTGTGTGCCTGTGTGTGTGTGCATGCCTGTGTGTGTGTGTACCTGTGTGTGCCTGTGTGCGCATGCCTGTGTGTGTGTTTGCCTGTGTGTGTGTTTGCCTGTGTGTGTGTGCACATGTGCGCACATGCATGCATGCTTGCACTTTGCTTTTTTTACACATTTTTGTTCTTTGTTGTTGACAACTGAATTTTTAGAGACACTAGAGCCAGGGCCAGTTGTTTAGTCATTTGACTTAGTTCAGTGAATTTGAGATTCCTGCCCAGTACAGAGCCTTTGATGTCATTCTCAGAGGTGCACATCACAGTCTTCAGAAGCACCAGCTAGTTACCTCCTCTCTGACCTTCACATCTAGCTGCCCTACCAGAAACACATCATACCCAGCTCTACTAACTCGTAGCTGATTGCTGTGCTTTTGATAGATCAAGAAGCATAAACTATGCCACAATCCGATCAGTTCCCCTTTTAGGGATAGCATATTACCCAACCTTGATGCTTGCTCCTACCCCAGAGAGTTCTTAGCTGTCTCTCCTTCATTATCTATTTTAACCTTCTGACAGGTATATTATTTCACTGGCCTTCTTTTAACTACTCACCACCAAAAATGCCAGTTACTTTAAACATTTATTTATTTATGTATTTATTTATTATAAGTAAGTACACTGTAGCTGTCTTCAGTGTACTTTTTTCAGTACACTTTTTCTTCTCTCTCTGGCCTCCGCTAGCTCCAGCCCAAAGATTGATATATTTAAATACACTGAAGCTGTCCTCAGAATACCCCAGAAGAGGGCGTCAGATCTCGTTATGGATGGTTGTGAGCCACCATGTGGTTGCTGGGATTTGAACTTGGGACCTTCAGAAGAGCAGTCAATGCTCTTACCGCTGTGCCATCTCTCCAGCCCCAAGATTGCCATTTTTCCCGTGTTGTCCAAGGCATGAGCTGTCCAAGCTCTGATTCAAACTATCATCCTCTTTGAGAGAGTAGCTTTGGGTTCACTTGGGCTATCTCTCACCCCCTGGGGAAGATCTCTGTGTCACCATACTTGAACTGAGTGGAGGACAGTGCTTCTCCTAGGGAGGGATTATTAGACCCTGTTCTTTCTGGCATGGCTTGCCCTTCCTGGTATGGAACCTCCACCTTGTTAGCAGGCTTGAGTGGGAGTGTTCAGGGCTGAGTACCATTGCCTGCCATGCACATAGCAGGACTTCTATCCAAAAGTAGAGAAGGAAGGAAAGGACCTCCCACACATCCTGTTCTTTGTAGTTGCCTGGAACTCGGCTTCTTCAATGTGGAGCTGAGAAGGATGAAAGATGCTAATGGCCTGCCCTTCCTCAGGATGAGACCAGAACCTGTCCTTGTAATATTATAAATTCACATATTCAAACTTACCTGATTATTTTTAAATTAATGCTGAAGTTATCTCAAGTTTTTAAGGAAGAACTAGTGCCCCTAGGTTTTGGACTTGTATTCCCAGAATAAAACTTCTATCACAAAGAGTTGGTGGGACAGAGTGTGGGAAAGAGTTTGTGGCCCAAATGCCACAGGTTCCCATTGTTCAAACTGAAGTTTAATAGATTTTCTTTGGTGTGTCTCCATTTTCTCATCATATTTAAAAACAAACCAAAGAAATAAAGTGATTAGGTATGTTTCCCCTCATCTATTTTATTTTATTTTATGACATAATCTTGTTAAATAACCCAAAGTTTCCTGAAATCCATGATCCTCCTGTCTCCTGAGTAAACACACCATCTACCAGGCTCCTTTCTCTTTTTTGAGACATGGTGGCCTCAAACTCACCATCCTCAAATTTAATATTCTCTTGCCTCAGCCTCTCAAGTGCACAGATTACTGGCATGTGATAGCACATTTGGGAACAGTTAGGGGTGTGTGCGTGTGTGGAAGACTTCCTTTTTTTTTTTTTTTTTTTTTTTTTTTTTTTTTTTTTTATTTTTTTTTTTTTTTATTTTGATCACACTCATTCTCCCCCTCCAGCTCCTCC
>NC_034613.1:80932608-80937607 GCF_900095145.1 Mus pahari
GACCTTCGGAAGAGCAGTCGGGTGCTCTTACCCACTGAGCCATCTCACCAGCCCCCCAACCCCCTCTCTTAAGAACACTTACTTATTGGGCTCACCACATTGAACAACACATCTATTGAACTTATTCCTCTACAATAGTGTTTTCCTGTTCCTTTGTTGGTCTCTGCGTCCCATCCTGTGATCACTGATAACCAGGTCGGATCTTTCATCGTTGTTTTGTTTTTTAAATTTCAGGCAGTAATATTTGCTTTTGCTAACTTTCTGGTGTACCCTTTGAGAGGTTTTGACAGTTATATTGTATCAGTCACCACTCTCCTGAAGTCCATTATGGCTTCACCTCTTCCTTATTTTCCAAGCCCTAGTAACCATTGGTCTGTTTCATTCCTGTTTTCGACTGAATGATAGTCCACAGAAACCTGGGAGTGTCACCTTATACGGCAAAAGAACTTTACAGGATGTGATTAGATCTTGAGAAGAAATCATCTGGTGTTATCTCTCCATGCTGGTTCATGAGGGCTCTAAACCACAATGACAAGAATCCTTAAAAACAAAACTGAGAAGGAGAAGGAGGAAGTAAGACGTGGGGCTGGATACCAGAGGGTGTTGTAATGTGAGCTAAGGAATGCAGATGACCTCAGAGCTAGAAAAGACAAGGCCCTGCCAATACCTTGCCTTAAGCCTAAAAAAACAGATTCTGGACTTCTATCCTCCAGAAGCGCAAGAGAATATATTGTGTTGTTAAAAGCTGCTCAGTTTGTGGTGGTACTTGGTTGTGGAGCAATAGGAAATGAACACACATGCCTATAGTATAGTCTCTTCTTTTTCAAAATGTCATATATAAGAAAACTTGCAATTATTTTAACTCTTTGACATCTGGCTTCTGACCCTGACAAAGTGCATTTAAATTGTACCCATGTTGCTGTACATGGGCTCAAGCCTTTAATCTCAGCACTCAGAAGGCAGAGGCAGGAGGATAGCCTGTAAGTTGGAGGCTAGCCTAGTCTACACAGAATTCCAAGCTAGCTAGGGCTAACATAGGAAGACTAAATTCTTCTATGGTTATGTTCTATGTACTTTACCACTACAAAAACAGAGATTCATCCTAATCCATATATGATTCAATAGGCGTTCTCAATAAGCGGACTAGAATTTCACTGGATATGGTTATCATAGATTGTTTATCAATTCACCAGTTGAAGGATATCTTGGTTGTTCTTAATTTTGTTGTTGTTTTTTTAAACAAATGGCTTTAAAACCATGGTATGTAGCTCAGGAGAGCTTTGAACTTATTATGGAGATCAGCTTGGCTGTGACCACACAGCCCCAGCCTCCCTAAAACAGGCATGTGCTACCACAATGGGCTTTGATTCTAATTTTTATGAATAAAGCTGCTTTAAATATTTGCATATAGGTTTCTGTGTCATGTCAATTTTCAATTCACTTTGCTATTTAAGAAAACTCGTAGCTATTCATAGCTTTTAGGAGGTGGAAACAATTTAAATACCATTACCAGAGAAACAGATTATGAAATGATACAAACAAAAAAAGAATTACAGGCTTTTTAAAGCCAGTTTTATTTATAAAACAAGTTACAAGTTCTGAGTTCCAGACCTATTTTCTCAAAATCAATTCAAATCTAAGATACAAAAAAATCATCTTATCCAATGCTCTGTGCGTGTGTGTATGCGCGCGCGCGCGCGCGCGCGCGCGTGTGTGTGTGTGTGTGTGTGTGTGTGTGTGTGTGTGTGTGAACACATACTTGTGTGCTATGGAAAAAGTGCTTATTTTCACAGCAGACAAAGAACACTGGCTCTAAGGAACTCACATCTTTTAGCAGTCCTGCTCTTTGACCATAAATGAGGTCAGGCAGCCCCTTGCAATGCAACTCAGGTATAGCCACCCTCCTCCTGGCTTTGCATTCTTAGCATACCCCAAAAAGAAAAACAGGGGCAGCTCAGCTCACACAGGATTGCATCTCCCAGCAATATGCCCTGAGAAAAACTGGGCTGTCTCCCCTTCTACATGAAGCAGACAAGATGTACTCTGCCTAATGTTTTGCCCCTAGGACTATCTTCTTCTTCTGTCCTGTAGGGACTAGAATGCAGCTTCTGTGATCTTTTGATGGTGGTAGGTTTGTACCCTTTCTCTGTTGGCTAGTCATGGGGAACTTCCAGAAAGTCATAAATGTGGGTAAAAGAGAAAATACCTTAGTGCAGTGGGCATCTGAACCACCTACCTACCCTCATGTCCCTAAGTTGACTTGTGCTTTTTAACTACCTAGAACCCAAAGCAACGCAGCATGATCATGTTTTGATGGAAAAGTGCTGGGCAGGTTTAGCCTAACTCTTGATGCTCATGCCAAGAGCCCTAACGCATCCTCCTTCCATCTCCTACCTGTCCACTCCTCCCAGAAATTGGAGGGCAAGGAACCTGTCAGTCACGGCCCCTTCCTGCAATGCAGAAGGGTAGAAGAGTCTGGAAGGGTCAGGAAAGAGATTCAACACAGCCCATAAATGGCACTTATGTCATTGGTGTGGTTTTTTTAAAAGCATTAAACCATTATTGGGAAAGTTCCAAACAAAACACCACTATACACTCCTTTCAATTTACATAGTAGTTCCATTCCTGGAAAATTCCATGTACATTCAGGCCATACAAAAACTACTTTTGAGTTAGGCTTGCTTCGGGCAGCACTATGCTAAAACTGGAATTATACAGTGAAGAGACCTCTAGGCTAGGATGGTATGTAAAGATACTCCCTAGTTTTCTTTAAAGCAATTTTAGAATAGAAAACAAGGACTTCAGGGACATAATTACAGGTAGGTCTTTCAAACACATGAATGCCAGGAATATTTGAAAAATATGTAAGATGTGGGGGAAAAAAATCTTTCTCCTGCCCACTACTCCTTAGGTGACCCTTATCAGTAGATTCCTGTTAACCACTATAATGACCAAAATATTGCCCAAGTTTGTGAAGCACACCATTGGGCGATGCTACCTGTTCTCCTAACATAAAACCATTCAACATTTCAGAATTTCTATTTGAAACTTTAAACACTTAATGTTTGGAGCCATGCTGAATGGAAGAAATGACTTCTCAGTTTATGGATTTCCATTCAATACAGCATACAGGTGAAGTTTCTGACCCAAAAACTTTCCTGTCTTTTGTGGTTATTTAATGTATAACTCTGCACCAGAGTTTTCTGATTTAGTAGAAAGAAAAAGTAAGAAATAACTAACTAAATGGGACAACTATACTCTACACTGAGCTTAAAAATGTTAATATTCACCCACATTTCATGAAAATATATTAAGCTATAATAATCTTTTTTCCCTTTGATACAAGATGTAACTACAAAGCTCTGGCTGGCCTTGAACTCATTATGTAGATCAAGCTGGCTTTGAATTCATAAAGAGCTGTCTGCCTCTGCCTCCCACATGCTTGGGTTAAATATGCCACCATAACTGGCACATTTCCTTCTTTCAGACTGAGTAAACTAACTCCATTGTGTGTATATGCCACCTTTTCTTTATTCTTTTGCCTGCTTTTGGGCATCTAGGCTAATTCCTACCCTGGGACTCACTAGTTTTTTTGGTTTTTTTGTTTCATTTTTGTTTTGTTTTGTTTTGTTTTTTTCTGGCCTCAAACTCAGAGACCTGCCTCTGCCTCCTGAATACCAGGATTAAAGGCATGCGCCACCATGTCTGGCTTGAATGCTAAATGTTACTGATTTCTAGCACCGTAAAAAACATCCCTGGTTCTTTGTGTACTTTCCCAGAGCCTTATCTGGAATAAGCTATTCCTGCAAATGACCCAACTCCTTGTTAATGGGGAGTGAGTTAAAAGACAACAAGTAAGCACTGGTGGCACGCATTGTAAAGCTGGAAAGTCCATACATAGTTCTGGCAGACAAGGTCTACAGCAGCCCCATAATCCCTGCCTCTAAGCTTCTGTAGGAGCCAGTCCTCTTGAAATTAGGAGGAGCTGATGCTTTCATATAATCAGCACTGTATGGCTGTACAAGATGTATGTATGTATGTATGTATGTATGTATGTATGTATGTATTTAAAATTGGAGACAGGAGCTCATGTAGCCTGGTTTAGCTGAATATGACCCTGAATTTTTAAACTTCCTGCTTCAGCATCCCGAGAGCTGGGATTCCAGGGGAGTACCAATACACTCAGTTTATGAGGTGGTGGAGATCGAACCCAGGCCCTTGTGTATGCTGGGCAGCCCTCTATCAACTGCTATATTCCCAGTCCTGGTTTGGGTTTTTATCTCTCCAGTGCTAGGATTAGGCTTGCACCACTGAGGCCAGCTTTTGTTGTTTTGAGGTTGGTTTGTTTAACATTTTTTATGTGAGTATGTATATTTATGGGTGAGCATGCCATGGTGTATGCATGGGAAAGTCTCAGGACAACTTCTGGGAATTGGTTTTCTCCTGCCACATGGACCCCAGAATTGAACACAGGTCACTAGGTTTGGAGAAAAGTGCTTTTACTTGCTGAACCATCTTGCCAGACCCCCCCCTTCTCCCTCCTCTCTCTCTCTCTCTCTCTCTCTCTCTCTCTCTCTCTCTCTCTCTCTCTCTCTCTCCTTTTGAGACATTATCTCGTACTCTTGTACTGTAGCCTAGGCTGGCCTCAAATTCTTGGCACCTTTCCTGCCTCAGGTAGACATGATTATATTATGTGCATAATGATTACATGATGCTATATCCCTCTTATAGGGAGACCTCTTCCCTTGCTAGCTTTACAGAAGCAAACTGGCTATCAAGAGAGCCATGTGGCAAGGAACTGGGGACAGGCTCTGGCTGACTGTCAGAAAACTGAGGCTAAATGTGCCAGTTTTTATTGGAAAGCAAATTACAGCCCAAACCAACTGACTTTTTGTTTAGCTTTTAGAGAAGAAGAAGAAGAAGAAGAAGAAGAAGAAGAAGAAGAAGAAGAAGAAGAAGAAGAAGAAGAAGAAGAAGAAGAAGAAGAAGAAGAAGAAGG
>NC_034613.1:80938039-80954559 GCF_900095145.1 Mus pahari
GGATTTCTGAGTTCGAGGCCAGCCTGGTCTACAAAGTGAGTTCCAGGACAGCCAGGGCTATACAGAGAAACCCTGTCTCAAAAAAAAAATGTGTATGAATGTTTTGTTTGCAGATATGCCTGTGTCAGGGCACTTGAGTGTTTGGCATGTGGAGGTCAGAAGAAGGTATCAGACCCTCTGGAACTGGACTATGGAACCTGGGTTCTCTGCAAGAGCTACAAATCCTCCTAACTGTTGAGCCAATTCTCTAGCCCTGTTATTCTCAGTCATGTGCTTACAGAAACGTTTTCAACTCAATCTCAGCAGATAATGTTTCCTTTAATTTCTTGGAGGAGCACACCTCACTTCAAATTGTGAACAACAATGAAAATAAAGGATTGTATTTTTCCCTTTCCCTCTCATTTAGGAAAATAATTATTCATTATTTTCAAATCTTACTCTTGCTTATTTCAGTAACCTCTATCTGTGAAGGCACTCAGCAATAATGTAGCCCTAAGATTCCTTAAATTGTTCACAGAAAAATGTAATCGTCCCTGTTAATGTAGCATTTTATGGCTTAAAATATTTGAGACTGGGTTTCTCTNTGTATCACTGGCTATCTTGGAACTCCTTCTGTAGACCAGGTAGGCCTGAATATTTTTCTTCATTCATAAGTTTCTCTAATAAATTTTGGAGTAACACTCAACTTAACAGAAATTTGATTGAAGCAAAATTATCCTACAAATCATTTGCTTGCCAGTACTTAGTCTCCCAAACAAGGCACCTCAGTGCTTTTGAAATGATTTTTTTATAAACACACCAAAAGTTAAGGTCTGGTGACCAGTTCAGTGGGTGAGAGGGCTTGCAGTCAAGCCCATGGCCTGGGTTTGATCCCTGGAACCCACATGCTGGAAGGAGAGAACTGACCCCTGCAAGTTGTCCTCATGCTGTGGCACATGTATGCCCACAACCGTCCCCAGAGAATAAATAATAAATGTAAAAAGAGAGGAAACCCACGTAAGTTATATTTTAATATTTCTGCTTTCAAATCAGATATTTTAGGGCTAGGCATGGTGGCACATACTTTCATCCTAACACTCAACATGCAAAGGCAGGTGGATCTTTGTGAATTCAAGGCCAGCATGGTCTATGGAGTGAGTTCCAGGACAGCCTGGAATAAGGCAGGGCTACATATAGAGACTTTGTCTCAAACAAACATAAATTAGATATTTTTAAATGTTCACTTGAAATGTTGTTATCCTGACTGAAAAATTACTCAGGTTCATTTTAATAACTCTTCTGTTAGTTCAAGCACACCATTTAACAGAAGGTATTAGAAAATAGCACAGCCTGGCCAGCCAGACACGTGGCATGATGGTAGCACTTCTGGATCCAGAATAGCACGGCCTGACAGAAAGCATTAATTCCAATAATAACTTCTCTACTGAATGAGACTTGACAATAAATATTATGAAATATCATATAACTAACCTGCACAGGGTAACCTGGTATTTGAAATCAATTAATGTTAAAGAAGGAAGGGAGAGAGGGAGGGGAGAAAAGAGAAAGAAAGGGAGGACAAATGAGCCAATAAAATGGCCCTAAGTATCTTTGTTAGAATGAAATACATTTAAATATCAGGGGTATAGGATGGCCCAGTGGGTAAGAGACTTGCTACGATAGCAGCATGAGGGTCTGAGTTTGAAACCCCAGCATGTGTACCCTGAGTACTGTAGTGGATGGTGACAGGAGGGTTGCGGGAGTTCAGGGGCCACCCAGTCTGGCTGAGTCAGTATTCCAGGTCCTAGGAGAGACCTTCTCAAAAGATAAAATGGAAGACCAGTTTGGTGCAGCTCAAGTCTTAAACTCAGCACTCAGAGGGCAGAGGAAGATGGATTGGAATCTGTGAATTCCAGGGTCCAATGCCTCCACATGATCACACACACAGGAGATACATGTGTCGCACATGTACACACACACAAAAACTATTAAAAATAATTTGAATATCTGAAAAGGAATAAAGAAATGAAATGTAATGAAACACCCAGCCAAAATCTTTGTGGAGGCTGCAGATTTTTCCATGAATCAATAGAAGAAGGAGCTATTAGTAGGACAGTTTATAAGGATTCTCTGCACATCCTAGATTTTAAAACTTCAAAATCTACATTTTTTTTCCTATAAAAACGAGATTAGTCAGACCTTTGAGAAACTGGAGATCTACAGTCCAAATTTTACAAATCACAGTCTCTGGCCAAAAGCATCCTCAGGGTAAAGGGACAGTAATTAAAGTCATCGTGGCGTCACAAGTCTGCTATCTTAGCACTCCAGAGGTGGGGGGAGAAAGGTCTGGAGTTCCAGGCCAGGCCAGCCTAAAGCACAAAGCAGGACCCTGCCTGGGAAGAGAGAGGAGGGGGGTTGGGGGGACAGACAGAGATACAGAAGGGATTTTTCTCCAAAGGATATATGCATACACGTGGATGATACTGCCTTCCACGGACCATCTTCAAACTTCATGTTTGTTTATTTAACACAATAAAATAAAGCAGCAAAGCATAAATGCTAAGAGAAGCTTTCAAACCACTAGAAGCCGAGCATGGAGGGCCATAGCTTTAACCCTGACACGTGGGAGGCAGAAGCCCTGACCGATTTGGAACTTGCTATGTAGACCAGGCAGGCCTTGAACTCACAGAAATCCGCTTGCCTCGGCTTCATAAACTAACGCACGAGCAATGCCACAGGAGAGAAAAGGCCTTGCTATTAAAAAATGAAAACTAGATAGATCATCAGCAGCCAACCACTGGGAAAAGCGCGGAACATGTTAAAGTGAAAAGGAGAAGTCATTCGCTGTCTCCAGTTGTATAACTAGCTAAATACACTTTCCAGAGCCAAGGCAAAATTTACAAGCACGCAAAGACACAGTATACTCCCAAAACTTATCAGAAGAAACGTAATAATTTCTAGTGTGGACCAAGAAGGAGTAAATCCACAATAATCGCTCTTCCCTATTTCTAACAACGATATCTAGGTAGAGAAGAGAAAGAATTACCTGAGGTGTCTGGATAACAAGCAAGAAGAAGCTGGTCGGGAGAACAGAACGAACGTCCTTCTGGCTCCATCAGCGCCTCTGCGTCTGGTGAGCTGTGAGCTCTGCGTAGATAAAGGCTCTCGCCTCGCCCCGCCCCTCTGGACACCAGGGTTTGGTCCCCGGAACTCTGGGATGAAGAAAACTGACTCCACGAAGTTGGCCTCTGACCTCCACAGAAGCGCTGAGACGTGCAAAAACGCACAAACAACTTTAAATTTAAAAAAAAAAAAAAACTTGAGCTAGGCGAGATGGCGCGTGCCTTCGATTCCAACACGCAGGCAGAGGCAGGCCGATCTTTTAAGAGTTTGAAGACAGCCTGATTTACAAAGGGTGTTCCAGGGCAGCTAGAATATAATGCTCAAGACCCCTAAACTCGATCTCCAGAACAAACCAAAAACCTTGAAAATTTGCCTTACTTGCAATTCCAGAACTTGGGAAATTGAAGCAGGAGGACCTGGAGTTCAGGCTCAGTGGCAAAGCAAATTCTAGCCAGTCTGGGTTACAGGAGACCCTCATGTTTCAAAACAACAGAAATGTATAAGGGAAAAATACATGTATATGAATTGTTTTCAGCCAAAAAAAGAAGAATGAATTTATATCATTTCAGGAAAAATGGATGCAATTTGAGATAATCATATTTAGCAAATTTAGCCACTCTCAAAAAATATGAGCATTATTTTCCCTCATCTGTGGTTCCTACATAAAATCATGTGTGTATCGATGAAATGAAAGTAGAAATGAAATTGTCTACAGGGGCTGGAGAGATGGCTCAGAGATTCAGAGAACCTGCCGCTCTTGCGTTAGGTTACCAGTACCCACAGGGCTTACAAACATTTACAACTCTCCTTCGTCCTTTCTTTCCATCCTTCTTTATTTTCTTTTTGAGACAGGGTCTCCCTCTATATCCCTGGATTTCGTAGAACTCACTGTGTAGAGCACGCTGGTCTATAACTCACAAAAATCTGCCTGCCTCTGCCTCCTGGGTGCTGGAATTAAAGGTGTGCGCCACCACATGTGGCAAGCACCCACAAGGCCAGTTTCTGGCGATCTGATACTCTTTTCTGGCCTCCAAGGGCCACATACGCAGTGCACACACATGCAGTGCATTTCCATACATGCGGGCCAAACACATACATAAAATAAATTAAGTCTTTTTTGAAGAAGAAATTTTCTAGAGAAAAGGGGGGATAATAGGGGTGGTAAGTGGGGGAGAAAAGAGGAAGAGGAGAGTGTATTGAGGGAAGATATTCTCAATTACAACATATACCTGTAAAATAGTTTCAACTCCATTTTATTCACTGGGGAGCAGATAGCACACTGCACGAGGAGAGATCGGAGGAGTTGGTTCTCCATATGGGTCGTGAGGACAGGCCTCTGCTTCTCATGCTTAGCAGCAAACCCATCACTCCAGACCATACAAAAGTTTGGTTTTTGTTGTGTTTTTTTCCCCCAATTTTTCAAAGAAGTGATTCTTATGAGGGTGAATTACTGACACTGTCCACCCTACCTTCTCTTCCGACATTGATCAGAGGCACTGAAAGCAGTGTAAAAGGAAGAGAAATCCCTTCCTTGCAGGCCTCCAAACAACTGCACAGCGGGCCTCTGCAAAGGGCTCAGCGGGGAGAATCGCCCAGAGAACTTGAGGAGGCAACTTTTTGTCTTGCGTAAACACAGTGTGAATTCCGGTTTACCCTTACACTGGACAAACATTCGTCAGCCTCAGAGCAATATCACAGAGACCTTGAGGACTGAACTATGATATCACACAGCACCTAGACTAAACCCTGAGTAAACTAGAGATTCAATGAGCCCAAAGTAGCTGAGCAAAGGCTTTGGAAACTGAGCAGCTGCACGCGAAACATGAAATACAATTTAAATCTGGGCCTAACCAGACAAATGCCCTGACTTCAAGGAGAAAGAGGCCTCAAGACTCACAGTGCAAATATTCAAAATGTTCACTCTGAGAAAAATTACCCGACAGGCCTGGGATATGACTCAGTCATAGAGCACTTGACTAGTATTTCACTGGCTTCAATCCCTAGTACCACAGCAAACAAACACAGCAACAAAACTTGGTGCTTAAGGAACCAAGAAAACATCAGTAGTCCCTGAGAGAAAAGACATCCAATAAATATCCAAATCCAGGCCGACTCAGATGTTGAAATTAGTAATGACTTTATTCTTTAAGTTTTATTTCTTTTCTGTCCATGAATATTCTGCCTGCACCACCTGCTTGCCTGGAGCCCTGCCTCCCTCTGAAGGCAGAAGAGGAACCTCTGAAACTGGAGTTACTAGCAGTTGTGAGTTGCTGCGAGGGAGCTGGGAATTGAACCTGGCTCCTCTGCAAGAGCAACAAGTCCCATAAAGCACTGAGCCATTTCTCCAGCACTGCCCGCCCACCCCAACAATGACTTCAAAGCCATTACAATACTGCTTTGTGAAGTGAAGGTTAAAAAAAAAAAAAAAAAAAACCTTTTTCCAATTTTTTACTTGAGATTATTGTCGTTAACTGAACTTTAAATTACTTGGGATTATTGTAACTAACTAAATTTTACCAGTGCTTGGGATTGAACCCAGAGCTTTGCACTTACTAAGCCAGGATAACCATGTTTTAAGTAAATGAAGATATATAGGCCTCGGTGGATTTTAACAAAATTAGAGCCAGGCATGGTGGCACACATCTTTAATCCCAGTACTTGGGAGGCAAGAGAAGATGGGTCTCGAGTTTGAGACTAGCCTGATCTACATAGCAAGTTCTAGGGTAGCCAGGAGTACATAGTGAGGCTCTCGTCTCATAAACAAACAAACAAACAAAAATAAATAAATCCATAATTCAGGAGGCTGAGACAGGAAGTTCAAAAAGTTTGAGAACAGCTTGGGCTATGTATAGAGTTCCAGGTCAGCCTGGGTTATAGGAGACCATGTCAAAGAAAAAAGAAGGGAAAGGGAAGGAAGAAAGAAAGGAAGGAATTGATGATCAGTAGTAATAATTCAGTATATGAAAATTTTAAAAATCACTAAGTGGTCTCATAAAACACACACACACACATACGCACACACGCGCACACACACACACACACACACACACACACACACCAAGGTTCTACAGATAAGCAGAACCAGTAGAACATAGACATATACGGGCAAGCCCCACGCCTGTAGGGTACAGCAACAGACTGGAGACTCAGGAAAAGGTTGGTGCTGCAGGCTTGAGTTCAAAGGGAGTCAGTCTGGAGGGAAAATTCTTCTTCAGGGGAGGGCATTCTTTACCCCCCTCAAGGACCTTAGCGGGATGGGTGAGGCCCTCTTGCAATACAGAGGATAGTCTGCTGTCCTCAAAGTCTACAAGCTTAAACATTAATCCAATCCCAAAACTAGACTCACAGCAACAGCTACACAAGAGGCACCATGACCGAGCCCAGTTAGAATAAAAGGAAGGCCCGGTGGGTAAAAGCACTTGCTGTCAAACCTAAAACCCAAGTTCAATTTGTTATGACTACTATACTAAAATATTCAACAACATGAGTGAAATGAAAGGTCATGATATGATTCCATGTATGTAAATATCTAAGACAGGCAAATCCATAAAGAACAAAAATGTGTTCATCCTTGCCAGGTCCTGGGTAATGATGGATTGGGAATGGTTGCCCAACACAGAGAAACCCTATCTAAAAAAAATATATATATATATGGGTTTGAAGTCAAATTAGCACTCGCTTATGGAATGGACTAAGTAATGTATCTACACACCTACCTCTGTTTTCTAAAATATATTGTCCTTTCACATTTTTGGAATTAGGTAGGAGCTGGGCTAGGGCTCAGTAGGCCATGTGCATTCAGGAAGCCCCGAGTTCAGTTCCCCAGTGCCACATAAAACTGGACATGGTGGCACACATCTGTAATCCCAGCATGACTTGAGGAACTAAGAACAGGAAGATCAGGAGTCCAAGACTCCTCGTGTCCAAGTGATTCTGGTCTTTAAGACACTCAAACAGGGGTGGGGGGAGCAGGGATGCTTGCACGACTTTGTAAATACACTAAAAACCACTGAATTTTGGGGTCTATAAGTTCTATAAAAATAAAAGAGAAAACAAAAAATACCCCAAGACTTTGAAGTCAGGTCAAAGATATAGCTCACTGGTAGCTC
The DNA here is from genome assembly GCF_900095145.1 of Mus pahari. NCBI lineage: Eukaryota > Metazoa > Chordata > Mammalia > Rodentia > Muridae > Mus > Mus pahari. The sequence continues at coordinate 80,945,251 of NC_034613.1, forward strand.
ATCTGTCTACTGTGGAAGGCCAAGTACTGGTTTTGATCTCCAGCACAAGCGAAAGGAGTAGCAGCAGGATCGTGGGGGGGGGGGGGACAGAAGAGCAGAAATCTAATGACAGAAAACCAAGTTTTAAAGTCAAGAGTGGCGGTGCATACTTGCAATCGCAGTACTTAGGAGGCAGAGGCAGAAGGATTACCATAATTTCAAGGCCAGCCTGGGCTACATAGTGAATTTCAAGCCTGCATAGACTAAATGTGAAACTCTGTCTCAAAAACTGAAATAATACAAGCCAGGGATAGTGGTGTATGCCTTTAATTCCAGCAAAAGGCAAGGGCAGGAGGTCTCTGTGAGTTCAAGAGCAGCCTGGTCTACATGGCAGAAGTCCTGGACAGCCAGGGCTACTCAGTGAGACTCTGTCAAAAAAATAAAATAAAATTTCTCCAAATATAAGAATTAGCAAAAGTTTTACCATACTTTTAAAGGGAAAATAATCTCTTTATATTCTACAATATATTTTAGAAGACAGAATTAGGAAAGTAGGTAAGTTCTGTAGTCCATTCAATAAGCTAGTGCTAATTTGGCATCAAACCCATAGATTTTTGGTGGTGGTGGTGGGTTTTTGTTTGTTTTTTGAGACAGGATTCCTCTGTGAAGCCCTGGCTGTCCTGGAACATGCTCTGTGGACAAGGCTAGCCTCAAACTCAAACAGATCCTCCTGTCTTTGCCTCCGAGTGCTGGGATTAAAGGTGCATAGCACCACTGCCTGGCCCACAAGCTCCACCTTTAAAGGGTCTGCCCCTATACTCTCACCATCACTGAGGACCAAGCTTACAACACTGAAACCTTTGCAGGACGGCTTCAAACCATGAGCAGAGAGAGAGAGGTTGGAGAGAGAGACTATATCCAAACGATACCACTTCCCTAGGGCCACTTGAAAAATAGATTCAGCCTTGCCAATATCTTCACCATTACCCAGTGAAAGCCGTTTCAGACTTTTGATCTCCATGACTATATACAACAGTAAATTCCTGTTATCGTAAACAACTACATTTGCAGCAATTTATTACACCAACAACAAAGACTAACATAACTATCAACAAAACAGTCTATCTGACATTTGTAGATCATCCCATCCAACCACTTCAGAAAACACATTCTTTTCAAGCACACATGGAACATTCTCTAGGATAAACTATGCCATAGGCAGTAAAACAAATCTCTTTCAATTTAAAGGAACTGAGATAATATTGCACATTCTTGGACAATACAATAAAAGTAGAAATCAAAATGTCTCAATATGTGGGGACAAACATGCTTCTAGACTCTGAATAGGTCAAAGGGGAAGTCTTGAGGAAACTACAGTCCTGCAAATTTCAAAACATAGACACTAGATGGCTACTTATATGAGGGATCTAAATCATTCAAATTCATAATAACAGAAACCAGAATGGTGATTAGCCAGAAATTAGAGGAAGTTATAAAGAGTACTATTTAGCTGGTCATAGTAGCCTATGCCAACTACAGCTCAGAAGACAAAGGCAGGGAGGATCCCTGTGAATTTGAGCCTAGCCTACTCTATACAGCAAGTTTCAAGCCAGTCAGAGCTACATAGTAAGACCTGCCTCAAAAAAAATGAAATAAAAAATTAAAATAAAAAGGGCTATTCAATAAGTGCTGTATTCTACCACTACCACCCCTTTTATTTTAATATATACTCAGTCTGGTCCAAAATTCACTATATAGCTCAGGCTGACCTTGAACTCGTGATGATTCTCCTGCCTCAGACTCCATAGTGCTAGAATTAAAGACATATGCTACCATACACCTGTTTTTTAATTTTTATTTATTTAGTTAGTTAGTTAGTTTGCAGTGCTGGTGATCCAAATTAGGGACTTATACATGTCAAGCAAACTAGTGTTCTGCCCCTGGGCTAAGTCAAGTTTTGATTGTTTAGACAGGGTCTTACTATGTAGACCAGGCTAGCCTCCAACAGGAGACCCTTCCTCCTTTCACCCCAGCCTACATACTGCTGGGATTATAAATTAGTGTTACCACATGCAGCAATTTGTGTGTGTGTGTGTGTGTGTGTGTGTGTGTGTGTGGAGTGTGGTGTGTGGGGGTGGTGTGGTGTGTGGGGGTGGGGGTGGGAGTGTGATGTGGGGTGTGTGTGTGTGTGTGTGTGTGTGTGTGTGTGCGCGCGCGCGCGCGCTAGGGTCCAAAACCAGGGTCTCACACATGCTAGGAAAAAATGTTCTATAAATGAACAATACCCATAGTCTGGGTGTACGGTTTTAAGTTAGCAAGTTTCATAACTAGAAATCTAGTTTACAGAACTAGGAAAATATTTATTAATACTGAACTGTACACTTCAAATGGTTAAGATAGGACTGGAAAATTGGCGTATCAGGTAAAGGCGCTTGCTAGCAAGCCTGATAACTTGCATTTGATCCCTAGAATCCATACTGTGGAAGGAGAGAACAGACTTCTGCAAGTTGTCTTCTGACTTTCATGACTACCATGGTTACTTTACTATCCAAACCAACACACACCATAAATAAATAGATGAAAAATAGTTTTTAAGAGGGTAAGATAGGTAGTTGAAGAGATGGCCCAGTGGTTAAGAGTACTGGCTGCTCTTCCAGAGGATCCCGGTTCAATTCCTATTAGCCACATGGCAGCTCACACCAATCTATAATTCCAGCTCCAGGGCACCTGACACCCTCACACAGATATATATGTGGGACAAAACACCAATGCACATTAAAAAAAGAAAAGAAAAGAAAAGTAATTTTAAAAGGTTAAGATAGTAAAATTTGTTATGTGTTTTTTAAAATCATAATTTAAAATGTAAAAATATTACGTATTTGGGATAAATTCTAAAGGAAAATAAGTCACCTATTACCAAAGACAGTGGACAGAAGGAAAACAGATGTTTAAACATTTGCCAGACACAGCTAAGTCACTGCTGAAAGGACAAAGGCTCCAGGCATTTATCTAAGCTTCGATCAGAAAAGTCTGCAAAACAAAACACCAAACAAACTCAAAAGAAGCAGAAAAAGGGATAATAAAGAGAACACCTGGAACTGGAGAAACAGCTCAGTGAGTGACGTGCATGATCTCTGGCCCCTGTGTAAAAGCCACGTGAAGGCCTGTGTCTGTCACACGAATGTTTGAGGTCTTAGACTTTCCAGCCCTCCAGCCTAGCGAAACAAGAAAATCCCGCAAAGAGTGATTTATGAAGACCCCAGTGTGTTGGCTTCTGCACATGCACAGAGGAACATCTCACATGCACGGAGGAGCATCATCTCACACAAACATTACACACATAGACAATATCAGAAAGTAGTGTAAAAACAGGACAATAAAGAAGATTTAAAGGAGTAAAAAGCACTCATGAAATAAACAGGGGATATCACTACACATTCTGAGGATATCAATGGATAATAACAATTCAACACACAAGAACTTGACAATTAAGATGAAATATGCCAGTTCCTTTAAAAGCACAAACTACCACAATGAACTCAATATGAAATACAAGATATTAGTAGTCTTATACTTTTTCAAGATAAATTTAAAGAGAAGAACATTGAAATTTAATTTTGTTGTTTGGTGTTAGAAGGGATCTTTCTACATTATCCAGGCATCCCTTGAATGTGCTTTGTAGCCTGGGCTACAAACTTTCAATCCTCCTGCCTCAGCCTCCCAAGTAGCTAGGATTGCTACCTAAGTAAGACCTCCAATGCCTGGCTAGTCCTGAGTTTTTAAGGCATCTGCATTCTTTTTCTTTTCAGTGGTTCAGAGTATGCCTAGGACCTCAGGAATCTTAGGCAACCACTCTAACACGGGACCACAGCCCCCACCCACAGACACTGAATTCTTAAGTTTAAAAATTCCATGTGAAATGGTCCAGCCACTTTGGAAAAATAGTTTGGCGGTTCCTCATAATGTTATAATATATAAATTACCTTGGCCTAGAAATTCCACTTCTAGATATATACCTAAAAGAATTGAAAGCAGGTGTTCAAACAAAGACTCGAACATGAATATTCCAACCCAAATGTCCATCAACAGATGAACAGATAAACAAAATATGGCATGTTATGCACTTCCAGAAAGAATGAAGTACTGTCACGGGATGCAACATGGATGAACTTTGAAAACATTATGCTATGTGAAAGAAACCAGACACAGAGGAACGCAAAATATATGGCTCCATTTATGTGAGTTATGTGCTGGCAAATCCATACAAACAGAAAACATGTCAGTGGTTGTCAGGAGCAGGGGGGAGTGGGAATGGAGAGTACGGGCTTCAGGGTTATAGGGCTTCCTTCTGGGGTGTTGAAAATATTCTGGACTTAGCAGGAGTGGATGCACAACACTGTGAAATTACTTGATGTCAATTGTGCATTTTTAAAATGGCTAAAATGAGGTATATTATACTTTGTGTACTTCATATTACAGTTCAAAAAATTAAATCAATACCACAAGCAAATTAGGTTCATTTTATGGATGCAAATCTGGTTCAATATTCAAAATTAATGTATTGACTAGCTAAAGAAGAAAGATCATAAAAATATTATCAGTTTTTTATTTTACTTTTATGTATATGTAAAACTTCTGGAAGTTTTGTTTCTTTAAAAAACATGAAAGGATGGACTATCCAGAGACTACCCCATCCGGGAATCCATCCCATCATCAGCCACCAAACCCAGATACTAATGCACATGCCAGCAAGATTCTGCTGAAGGGACCCTGATATAGCGGCCACTTGTGAGGCTATGCCAGTGCCTGGCAAACACAGAAGTGGATGCTCACAGTCAGCTATTGGATGGAACACAGGGCCCCCAATGGAGGAGCTAGAGAAAGTACCCAAGGACCTGAAGGGGGCTGCAACCCTGTAGGTGAAACAACAATATGAACTAACCAGTACCCCCTGAGCTCCTGTCTCTAGCTGCATATGTAGCAGAAGATGGCCTAATCAGCCATCATTGGGAAGAGAGGCCCCTTGGTCTTGTAAACTTTATATGACCCAGCACAGGGGAAGGCCATGGCCAAGTAGTGGGAGTGGGTGGGTAGGGGAGCAGGGGTGGGGGTGGGGTATAGGGAACGTTCGGGATAGCATTTGAAATGTAAATAAAGAAAATAATAAATAATAAAAAAAAGAAAAAAAAGAAAAATCACAGAATTATTATGTGAATATGTTTTCATTTTAGTCCCAGGTGTGGGATGTGGGGCTGCTTCAGACTGTCTACAGCAGCTGACTATGATCTGCCTCCTGCTCTAACAGGGGCATGATTTTGCCAGCTATAGATAGTTTCTATGATTGTGTGATGCTTCGAATTCTGGGGACTTTTCAAAAGCTATATAAATGCCAGGGTCCTGAGAGACCAGAGTTTTTGGTTGGATTTTGGATGTTGGTTGTTGTTGGTTGCTGTTTGTTAAGTAGTCTTGCACAAAGAAACAAGAAGAATCAATTAGATATCCAGACCTGACCTGACCTTGAAGATCAAACTTGCCCCAAGGGACTCCACGCCTCAAACCAGCAGGAAGTAGTCTAATTATACAATTGCTTCCTTTCACACCCCTGACTTTATTCAGGGATCTCTTTACTTTCCTCTTTATCCTTTCTTCTCTCTTATCTGGTGTTAGGAGGTTGAAAGGGTGGAAGAAAGGGGTAGAAAAGGGTGGAAAATAGAACCCATAAAGTAGCCAAAGGCAAGCTACGTGAGTGTGAGTGTTTTGCCTGCACATATGTCTATGTGTCACCTCTAGGCCTGGTGCCTGTAAAGGTCAGAAGAGGGACTTGAAATCAAGAGGGTTGTGAGCTGCCATGTAGGTACTGAGAATTGAACCCAGGTACTCTGGAAGAGCAGCTAGCTCTCTTAATTGTTGAGGCATCTCTTTCGCTTTTCTATTTGTTGTGAGAGGGGATTGTATATAGCCCAGGCTGGCCTTGAACTCAGGATGTACCCAAGGTTTTTCTTGAAGTCCTGACACCTGCCTCTGCTTCTCCAGTGCTGGGATTATAGGTATGTGCCACCATGCCCAGCATAAATCATATCAATTGATAAAGGAAAAGCATCCATAATTTCAACCATGATTCCTGTTAAAAATTACTCTGGCCGGGTGTGGTGGCACACGCCTTTAATCCCAGCACTTGGGAGGCAGAGGCAGGCAAATTTCTGAGTTCGAGGCTAGCCTGGTCTACAAAGTGAGTTCCAGGACAGTCAGAGCTATACAGAGAAACCCTGTCTCCAAAACAACAACAACAACAAAAAATTACTCTGGAGCAAGCTTAAGAGATGGTCAGGGCTTAAGAGCACTGGCTGGCTTCTCTTGCAGAGCACCTACATTTGGCTCCCAGCACTCACATGATGGCTTACAACCTTGTGTAGTTCTAGTCACAAGAGCTACCTGGACACCCTCTTCTGGCCTTCACAGGTACCAAGCATACATGGATACAAAACAGTCACACATAAAAATAAAACTCAGAAAAAAATCTTAGAATCTAGGAACAGAGGATGTCTTCATACTGATAAAGAAAAACAACCAAAAAATTCTTATACCTAGCATTATATACACTGGTGAAAGGAAGGATGTCCCCTGTTGTCACCTTATTCAACATAATATTGGAAATTCTAGCACTGACAACAAAGTAGGGTGAAATTTTTTAATTAACCAGAAATTGACTAGACAGTTACTTGTTTTTGATGATATTATTTTCTTTATACAAAATCTATAAAAGGAGGCTGAAGGAATATCTCATCCATTAAGAGATATTTCCATTTCCTGTTGTTCCAAAGGATCTGAGTTCAGTTTCCAGCACCCAGTTTATTTTAAAAGGAAAGTGAAAAAGAAATTTAATGGAGAAAGAACAACTTTTTTTTTTTTTAAAAAAAAAAAAAAAAAAAGGTGCTGAAGCAGAAACTTAAGGGTTCTTTGGAAAGTTGGGAGGATGTTTTTTGCTGGGACAAACACTTGAAGGAACGTTTCATTAAAGTGGACATAGGTGTGAAAGACTAAGTTAGACTCATGAAGGAACGTTTCTCTGAAGCAGATACAGGAGAGAGGATGTTCTGCTAAAGCAAGCACATGAAAGAACATATGATGAAGAATTCTTTGCTAACAATGTGAATGTATTGGTCCACCTTCCATTGTGTAGTGGATTTGCATTTGTAGGGACTCCATAGAGAGAAACGTACCAGAAAACTTTTGGTGGCTGCTGCAATTCCTTGCAGCTTCCAAGTATGTGTACACACACACACACACACACACACACACACACACACATATATATATATGTTCAAAACACACTGTAGTATTACATGTGGGAAAAACAGAGAAAATCTTTAGGATCTGGGGCCAGACGAAGTATTCTGAGAGTTAACACCCAAAGTATGAAAGGACCCATTTGGAGGATGAAAAGTCACGCTACAGATCTGGGGGAAATATTTTCGAGCCACATATTAAACAAAGGGTGGTATCTCAAAACTTAACAAAAACAAATAATGCAATACAAAATGAGGAAAATACACAAACCACTTTTGCCAAAAGAGATCTACAGAAGGCAAAAATAAACCTGTGGAAAGACATCAGATACTATTAGCTGCTGGAAGACTCACTGCATGCCCCTCAGAATAGTTCAAATGAAATGTAGCCAGATCAATTCTTGGCGAGGATTCAGGAAAACTGAACACATTGCTGAAGAGAATGTGAACTGGTATATCCACTCTGTCTGGGAAAAAAAGTTGATAGGTTTTTTAAAACCTAAACATGTTAGATGCTCCTATTGGGAGACACTTGGAAAGGTACAGATTCTAGATATAAGCCTGATGTTCATTGAGACTTATTCCAGGAGCACAGCTTGATGTAATACCCCCAAATTAATGAGGGGTTAGGGATGTTGCTTAGTGGGAGAGTGCTTGCTTAGCATGTGAGGGTCTTTGTTCCATTCTCAGAATGAAAAACAAACGAACAAACAAACAAACAAAAAACCAAGAACAAATAAATATACTGTTGCTACTTAGGTTGGACACTGGGTCGTAAGTACTTACGAACATGTGCAAGGCTGGAGTTTGACCTTCACCACCATTAAAATGTATTTGTGTATTCTGGAGGTTCTGGCTACTAAATCAGAAGGAAAAAAATAAAAGCATTCAGACTGGAAGGGAATGAAATTGTCTTTACTTGCAGAAGGCATGGTCCTCCAGGACAAAAATCCCATTCCAGGACAATCAGGGCTACATAGAGAAACCCTGCCTCCAAAAACAAAACAACAAAAGAAAACAAAAGCCAAGGAATGCATGCATGCGACACAAACAAGGAAAGTATTTCTACTCGAATCAATAAACACATGCTTCAGGGATGCAGGGCATAAATAAGGTCACATGAAAAATCAACTATACTTTTGTTGTTGTTTTTCTTTTGGTTTGTTGTTGTTGTTGTTGTTGATGATGATGATGATGATGGTGGTGGTGGTGATGATGTTTGAGACAGGGTTGCTTTGTGTATCGCTGGCTGTCCTGGAACTCACTTTGTAGACCAGGCTGGCCCTGAATTCACAGATCTGCCTACCTCTGCCTTCCCAGTTCCCCAGTATTGGGACTAAAAGAGTGCACCACCACCACCCAGCTTCAACTGAACTTTTATATACAATTCAAAAGTGAAAATTCAAAAAAAAATCAAAAATGTCTAGTTAGAATTAATTTAATGAAAGAAGTTGAAGACATGTACACTGAAAATTAACAAAATATTAAAGAGAAGTGAAAGAGTGTGAGATATGGAGAGATATTCCACACTTAGGAATTGGAATTACCAATACTGTCAAGATGGTAATGTCCTCCAAAGCGGGTCCAGAAATGCATTACAATTATCATCAAAATTCTAGCAGACTGTTTTAGAGAAATTACCAGGTTGGTCCTGAAAGTATATGAAAAAAATCAAGGCAAACCAGTTTTAAATATAAAAGAGTCAGAGATGTAGCTTATTTGGAGGGCTCTTGCCTACCATGTGGGAGGTCCTGGGTTTCATTCTCCACACTGCCAAACAAAACCAAACCTGTAACGCTTCTAGATGAAAACACAGGAAAATATCTGAGATATTGAAGGAGGCAATGAAATCTTAGCTATTACACAAAAAGCATTCCACAAAGGGAAACCATTCTGTACTTCATGAGAATGAAGTTCATGAACTTCAGAAGATACATTTTTTTCTTTTTTTTCTTTTCTTTTTTTATGAGGATTTTTAAAATTTATTTATTATTATTTTCTTTATTTACATTTCAAATGCTATCCCGAAAGTTCCCTATACCCC
>NC_034613.1:80954984-80956204 GCF_900095145.1 Mus pahari
CCCCGGATGGGGTAGACTCTGGATAGTCCATCCTTTCATCTTAGCTCTAAATTTTGTCTCTGTACCTATATCCTTTCATGGGTATTTTGTTCCTTACTCTAAGGAGGAATGAAGTATTCACACGATGGTCATCCTTCTTGGTTTTCCTGTGTTTTGCAAAATGTATCTTGGGTATTCTAAGTTTCTGGGCTAATATCTGCCAGTGGATACATTTTTTAAAAAAATGAAAGATAAGGCTGGGAGTGTAGCTTGGTAGTAGACTGTGGTTGGTGTGGGCTAGGCCCTGGGTTCTATTTCTAGCACCAAATCAGAAAAGCAAAAGGTCTGAGAATATAGACCAATGACATAGTGCTTGCCTAGCACATAGTCTGAGCCCCATCACACAAAGACAAGCAAGAGAGAGACAGAGACAGAGAGATAGGAAGACAGAGAGACACATAGAGAGAGATCTTAAAAAATGAAAGATAGGCTAAATATTTTTCCAAACAAATAAACAGAAAAACTCTGGTAATATATCTCAGTGGTTCAATGCCTACCTTGCCTGAGGCAGCTGTGGTCCTGGTTTAGCTCAACCCCTGTATCACTTATGGCTGGGTGTTGTAACACAAATGTTTAATTCCAGCACTCAGAAGGCAGAAAACAAGTGGATTTCTATAAGTTCAAGGCCAGCCTGGTCTACATACTGAGTTCCAGTCAAACTAGGGTTATATAAAGAGAACTTGGCTCAAAACAAAACAAAACAACAACAACAACAACAACAACAAAAAACAAAACCAGGTATGGTAGTACAGGCCTGTAACCCCAGCACTCTGGAAATGAAAGCAGAAATGATCAGAAGTCTATGGTCAGTATAGGATATATATTGACTTTGAGGACAGCCTGGGCTATATCAGGACCTGTCTTTAAAAAATAAGAGGAGAGTTGGGCAGTGGTGGTGCATGCCTTTAATCCCAGCACTGGGGAGGCAGAGGCAGGCAGATTGTCAGGTCCCAGAACATCCTGGTCTTCATGGTGAGTTCCAGGACAACCAGAGCTACACAGAGAAACCTAGTCTCAAACAAACAAACAAACAAACGGAAGTAAAGACAAGTTGGAGGACTGGAGGTATAGCTCAGTGGTAGAGCCTTTGCCTACTTAGTACATGCCCTTCTGTTCATTTCCCAGTCTCTCTCTCTCTCTCTCTCTCTCTCTCTCTCTCTCTCTCTCTCTCTCTCTCTCTC
>NC_034613.1:80956970-80965817 GCF_900095145.1 Mus pahari
GCTGTCCTGGAACTCACTTTGTAGACCAGGCTGGCCTCGAACTCAGAAATCCACCTGCCTCTGCCTCCCGAGTGCTGGGATTAAAGGCGTGTGCCATCATGCCCGGCCCCTTATTTTATTTTTTTATTCAGCCCCTCTCCCTCCTCTCCTCCTAGTCCCACCTTCACAAGTCCCTCCCCTCATTATCCTCTCTCCTTCTGCCCAGAGAAGGGCAAGCTGCCCTTGGGTACCACCCAGCCCTGGGACATCAAGTTGCAGCAGGACAAAACATATCCTTTCGCACTGAGACCTGACCAAGCAGTTCAGCTAGGGGGAAGGGATCTAATGGCAGACAACTGAGTCAGACAGGGATGTGTCATATCTTTACAGTAGAATATTATTCTGAAATGAAAAGGTTAAAATTGACACTCACTACAGCATAGATGGATCTAAAAAATATTTGAAATAAAAAAAATGCAGATGTGGTTCAGCAAGATGGCTCAGTACGTAAAAAGCACTGTCAAGCCTGACTGATGACCTGAATTTGATCCCCTGGACCCACACAGTGGAAGGGGAGAACTAACTCCTGCAAGTTGTCCTATGACTTAAACACACACACTGTGACACATGGCATCCTCTCAAATAAACATGCACAAAATACAAAACAACTCAGATCAATAAAAAGGTTAAAAAAAGAGAGAAGAAAAACAACTTAGATGCCAAAAACATTTACATATGGCAGGATTATGCCGTGTTAATCTTTGGAGTGTGAGAATACTCTGTATCTAGTTTGGCCTGACAGATACATGAATATATAAACTAGTCAAACTTGTCACAATAAATTCTTGAGATTGGTACATTTTACCGACTATAAGATACCCAAATAAGTAAACAAAACCTTATTGGATTTAGTCATGAGTGGGAAACAACTCACTTGGAATGTTTATATTAGAAGAAAATAAGATGGAAGTTAAACACCTATACCCAAAGCTGTCATCTGACCTCTTCTAGTGCACTGTGGCCCAGGTGTGCCTACACACACACGTGAAGCACAATAGGAAAAATTAACAAAGTCAAAAACTGGTCTTAAAGAGTAGTAAAGCCAGGCAGTGGTGGCACACGCCTTTAATCCCAGCACTTGGGAGGCAGAGGCAGATGGCTCTCTAAGTTCGAGGCCAGCTTGGTATACGAGTGAGTGGCAGGACAGCCAAGATGACACAGAGAAACCTTGTCCCCCCCCACCCCCAAAGAAAAAAGTCATGTGGCTAAGAAACTTGCGACAAACAAGATTATTGGATTAGTGCTTCTGACGCTGTTACGAGGCTATTGGGTTCCGTTGGTTTTCACAATCGTTTGGAGAAGGTTGATGATTACAAATTATGAGGTCTCTAGTACCTAAAGTGAATCCACAAGGGAGCAGAGTTCTTGTTTAAGTTTGAAGTACACACATTATCTATCTTACTAACCCTAAAATGCATTCCTGGTTAGTTGAAGTTTTACTGTGACATTTTACACACACACACACACACACACACACACACACACACACACACCTTATCACATTTGGAGTATAGTACTTAAAATGATTATCTCTGCTAAGTCTGTTTCCATGTTCATTATGGAGAAAATACGATTAACTATAGTAGGAAATTATACATTGTTTTTTAAAAACACTTATGTATTTAACATCATGTGTAGGTGTGTGCCTGAATGTATGTATGTGTGCCATGTGCATGCATGCGGGATCCCTGAGAGATCAGAAGAGAAATTAAATCTACAGGAACTGGAGTTACAAATACTTGGGAGCCATCACGTGAGCTGACAATCAAACCTGAGGTCACTTGCAGTGAGCTTCTATGAAGGAGCAGTCTCTCCAGCTCCCTTCAGTCTATTTATTATTTATTTATTTATTTATTTATTTAGAGATAGGGTCTCACTCTGTAGACCAGGCTGGTTGTTAACTCAGAGGTCTGCCTTTCTCCTGCGTGCTAGGCGCTCTTAACTAGTGAGTCACCGTCTCTCCAGTTCCTTTTCTTTCTTTCTCTCTCCCCCCCCCCCCCTGGGATTAAAGGCGTGCATTACCACCCCCCCCCCTTTTTGATTTCTTGAGATAGGGTCTCACTCTGTAGACCAGGCTGGTTGTTAACTCAGCGGTCTATCTGCCTTTCTCCTGCGTGCTGGGCGCTCTTAACTAGTGAGTCATCACCTCTCCAACTCCTTTTTTTCTTTTTCTTTTTGAGACAGGGTCTCACTATGTAGACCAGGCACCAGGCTGGCTGTGAGCTCCCAGAGATCTGCCTTTCTCCTGCATGCTGGGCGCTCTTAACTGATGAGTCATCGCTCCAGCTCCTGTTTTTATTTTTTTATTGTACTTTTGAGAAAGGGTCTCACTATGTAGACCAGGCTGGTTGTGAGATCTGTCTGCCTTTGTCTCCTGGGTGCTGAGATTAAAGGTGTGCCAACACACCCAGCTAGGAAATTTTATTTGCTAGGAAATACTTGTAGGAAAATCTATTGCAATGGATCCCTCAGCCAAATAGTGACTAACTTCAATGTATTACTTCACTAATATGACCATGGCATAGCTTGGCACAGTGGGGCAGACCTATAGTCCTAACACTCAGGATACTAAGACAGGAGGACTGCAAATGTAAGGTCAGCTTGGGCTACACAATAATACCCTGTCTCAAGGGAAAAAATGGCTTTCTCCCTATACAGCTGTGCTTCTGATAGACTTGATGATAAGACTGACGTGGTGTTTCTATTAAGACTGATGTGACATTTGTTCCGTTGACTGTCCTCTTTCTTTGTGCTGAGGTGAGTGAGAATCAATAATACTTCATGGTGAAGTCCCATGCCACTCTAAGTCAAAATGATTATGTCCTCTCAAGGATTTTCACACAACACTTTCTAAATCAATATTTTCACCTTACATTTTAAACGGGGCAGAATAAATATACCACACAACATATTTAATCACCCCTTGACTAGTAAGTATTAAGGTGACTTATGATTGCTACCATAATAAACAACATGAATAATATTAGAACGTGAACAATTTTTCTCTTTTGCTTGTTTTTGTTTGTTTGTTTGTTTTTGTTTTTTTATTTTTTGAGACAGGGTTTCTCTGTCTGCCCTGGCTGTCCTGGAACTCACTCTGTAGACCAGGCTGGCCTTGAACTGCTGGGATTAAAGGTATGCACCACCACTGCCCGACTGCTTGTGTTTTTAATTAATGAATTTATGTGTGAGGGTGTTTTGCCTGCATGAACATATCTAAGAGAGCGTTTGAACCTCTAGAAATGGAACACAGTTGTGAGCTGCCACGTGGGTTCTGGGAATTAAACCTGGGTGCTCTTAGTTGCTGAGCCACCTCTCCAGTCCTATTTAAAAAAAAAGAAAAAGAAAGAAAGAAAGAAAAGAAATTTCATTTATATATATATATATATATATATATATATATATATATATTTTTTTTTTAAAGATTTATTTATTTATTATATGTAAGTACACTGTAGCTGTCTTCAGACACTCCAGAAGAGGGCNTCAGATCTTGTTANNGATGGTTATGAGCCACCATATGGTTGCTGGGATTTGAACTCCGGACCTTCGGAAGAGCAGTCGGGTGCTCTTACCCACTGAGCCATCTCACCAGCCCTCATTTATATATTTATTTTGTATTTATTTACTTATTTAGAACTACATTTATTTATTATTTGATTTCTGGGGAGAGGGACATGCCACTGTGTGAGTGTGTGTGTGTGTGTGTGTGTGTGTGTGTGTGTGTAGGTCAGAGGATCACTAGAGGGATCTGGCTCTTTCCTTCCACTATGTGGGTCCTCAGGATCAAACTCGGGTTCTCAGCATGGTGACAGTTTACCTTTACCCGCTGAGCCATCTCACCAGCCCTGGTTTGTTGTTACTGTTGTTGTATTTGCATTTTTTTGTTGATACAGTCTTTGGATTCTAAACTGGCTTGGTATATAACCCAGTTTGGTTTGAACTTTGAAATCCTCCTGCCTCAGGGCTGGAGAGATGGCTTAGTGATTAAGAGCACAAACTGTTCTTGCAGAAGACTCAAAATTGATTCCCAGTGCTCCTCTCAGGCAGCCCACAGCCACCTGTAACTGCAGCTCCAGGGGATCTGATGCCGCTGGGCCCTGCAGACACCTGCTCTCTCACGCACAAGTACCTCCCCTTTCTCCCTGTCTCCCACACATATATGTGCACATAACTCAAAATAATAAAAATAAATCTTTTTTAAAAATCTGCCTCATCCTCCAAAATGCTGGAAGCTGTCTTAGATAGCCCTCTTTTAAGAATGTTCCATTGGACCTTGGGAGGCAGAGGCAGGCGGATTTCTGAGTTCAAGACCAGCCTGGTCTACAGAGTGAGTTCCCGGACAGCCAGAGCTACACAGAGAAACCCTGTCTCAAAAAAACCAAAAAAGAAAAAAGAAAAGAAAAAAATGTAATTTGGTGATTTCCAATTCTTCTCTTTTATAAATTGTTCATATATATGCATATTGCACAAGAGGTTTTCTGTGCTCTCATTAACCTAGAACCCGATGCACTGCTTGTTAATACTGCTTTATCCTGGACTGGGAATGTGGTTCTGTGGCAGAGAGCTTGCCTACCACGTGAGGCTCTAGCTAGATTTTCAACACCACAAAGTAATAATAGTAATTTTTTTATTCCCTAGAACATAGTGGAATTTCCCTGATGATCAATGTTTGCAAGCATTACCCTAAGTGGAAACATTGAGTTCAAAGCAGCTCTGATTATGCACACTTGCACACTCAACACTCAGAGGTTAAACCTCTGACAGGGGGATTGTAAGTTAAAGACCAGCCAGCCTGGGCTACAAGACCAGCAAGACCCTGTCTTAGAAAATAAGTATGGGGGGGGGCTGGCAAGATGGCTCAGCGGGTAAGAGCATTGACTGATCTTCCGAAGGTCCTGAGTTCAAATCCCAGCAACCACATGGTGGTTCACAACCACCCATAATGAGATCTGATGCCCTCTTCTGGTGCATCAGAAGACAGCTACAGTGTACTCACATACATAAAATAAATAAATAAATCTTTGAGGGAAAAAAAAGAAAATACGGGATTGGAGAGATAGCTCAGTATTTAAGATTGCTTGCTGCTCTTGTAGAGGTATGGTTTCCCGAATCCACACCATAGCTCACAAGGGTCTAGAACTCCGGTTCCAGGGATTCTAATACCCTTTTCCAACATCCACAGGCACTGCACATATGTGGTAAAAGCACGCATATGCACAAAATAAGAATTTTTAAAATTGTTTTTATTTAAATGTACATATGTGTCTGTGAATTTGTGCCACATGTGTGTACCCACAGAGACCAGACAAGAGTGTTCTATGTCTGGAATTGGAGTTACAGATGGTTGTGAACTACTTACCAAGCTGGGAATTTGAACTTAGGTCCTTTGGAAGAGCACCAGTGCTCTTGATAAGTAAGCCATCTCTCTAACCCCTATGAAATAATTTACTTTTTTCTTTTTTAATATTTTTTTATTTTATGCATGTGAATGTTGTCCCTGTGTGTACCATTATGTGCATACAAGCTGCCCTCAGAGGTCAGAGACATTGAGTTCTGCAGCCAGTCTTTTGGTGGGTTCTTCTCACTTCCACCATTCTTCTTCCACCCTTTCAACCCCCTAACACTAGATAGGAGAGAAAAAAATAGAGGAAAAAGGAAAGAGATCCCTGAATAAAGTCAGGGATCTGAAAGGGGGTAACATTGTTGAGTTTCTTGAAGCAAGTTTGATCTAATTTCTTCTTTTTTCTTTTTTGCTCATGACTACTAAATGAAACTCCACCAAAACAATCAACTACAACAAACTACAACCAATAACAACCAAACAACAACCAACCCTGCCTTTTGGAGCCCTAAATTTACATACTTTCTGAAAAGTCCCTGGAATTCCAAACATCACACAATCACAAAAAAAAATATCTGCAGCTGGCAAAATCACGCCCCTACTAGAGCACAAGGCAAAAATCACAGCTGCTGTGGACAATCTGAAGCAGCCCCATATCCCCACACCTAGGATTAAAATGAAAACATATCCTTATATGTATTTTTCTTTTCTTTTCTTTTCTTTTCTTTTCTTTTCTTTTCTTTTCTTTTCTTTTCTTTTCTTTTCTTTTCTTTTCTTTTCTTTTCTTTTCTTTTCTTTTCTTTTCTTTTCTTTTCTTTTCTTTTCTTTTCTTTTCTTTTTTAAAGAATCACCCAGGAGACACCTGGTTATGTCCTCCAGGGAGTTAGTTCCTTTCTTTCTTTTTTTTAAAGATTTTTTTTTTTTTAGTTTATGTATGTGAATACACTGTAGCTGTCTTCAGACACACCAGAAGAGGGCATCAGATCCCATTACAGATGGTTGTGAGCCACCATGTGGTTTGCTGGGAATCGATCTCAGGACCTCTGGTAGAACAGTTGGCACTCTTTTTTTTTTAAATATTTATTTATTTATTATATGTAAGTACACTGTAGCTGTCTTCAGACACTCCAGAAGAGGGAGTCAGATCTTGTTACGGATGGTTATGAGCCACTATGTGGTTGCTGGGATTTGAACTCCGGACCTTCAGAAGAGCAGTCGGGTGCTCTTACCCACTGAGCCATCTCACCAGCCCCAACAGTTAGCACTCTTAACCACTGAGCCAACTCACCAGCCCCCGTATAATTTTCAAAGAAACAAAATTTCCAGAATTCTCACTACAGGATTCTCTAGAACTGGATTTACAGATGGTTGTAAGCTATTATGTGGTTGATGAGAATTGAACCCAGGCCCTCTGTAATAACAGTAACTACTCTTAATTGCTGAGCCATCTCTCCAGCTCCAAGAAATAAATCTTTATATATATATATATATATATATATATATATATATATATATATATATAATGTTTGCTGGGCAGTGGTGGCGCATGCCTTTAATGGGAGGCAGAGGCAGGTGGATTTCTGAGTTTGAGGCCAGCCTGGTCTACAAAGTGAGTTCCAAGACAGCCAGGGATACACAGAGAAACCCTGTCTTGGAAAAAAAAAAAAAGATTTTTAATGTTTTCCTAAATAATGAGACTCTGTTTTCTAACAATCATTAATAGTTCCACAACTGTTTCTCTTGTGCAGCCTGAGGCACAGAGAAAACTCCATTGGGATCATACACTGCATTTGCTCCTGCTCTGCGGGAACCACCTCCATCCACTAACTCTATTCACATCAAGTCACTGCAGTGTTAAGCCTTCATGTGGGTATAGACAAGAGCCTGTCTTTTGCCAGCCTAGAGCACTGTACTCGCTAGATTTATTTGTCAATTTGATACAAGCTATATCATCTGAAAGGAGAGAACCTCAATTAAGAAAATGCCTCCATAAAATGAGGCCATAGGCAAATTTATAAAGCATTTTCTTGATTAGTGACTGATGTGGGAGGCCCCAGACCATTGTGGATGGTTCCACCCCTGAGCTGGTGATTATGGGTCCTTTAAGAAAGCTGGCAAGCGGCTGGAGAGATGGCTCAGTGGGTAAAACCACTGACTGCTCTTCCGAAGGTCCTGAGTTCAAATCCCAACAACCACATGGTGGCTCACAACTATCTGTAATGAGATCTGATGCCCTCTTCTGGTGTGTCTGAAGACAGCTACAGTGTACTCATATATAATGGCTGAGTGGTTAAAAGCACCACATAGTAGCACACAACACCTGCTATGGGGTCTGATGCCCTCTTCTGGTGTGTCTGAAGACAGCTACAGTGTACTCATATACAAGTAGGGCAAATTTGAAGCAAGCTCTATTAAATACTAAATACTGACCATTCGTGAATGGATGGATGGGAGACACATGTTTCATGTTTATAAAGACAAAACCCATAGGCCACCATACTTTCTCACGAGGCTCTGTTATTTCCCAAGAACTACAATTCCCATCATTCCAGGAGGTTACCTGGTCCTTGGGCAAGTGTTAATTTTTGGCATTACACACAACATTACAATTTGGAGCACATCATGCAAAAGATTATGTGAGGCTGAGTTCAATAAGCCAACCAGGGGAAAACAAAATAAAATAAAGCAAGTAATGAACTAATATGAGAATATGTCTAACTAATCAAAATATAGTATATAGGGGCTGGTGAGATGGCTCAGTGGGTAAGAGCACCCGACTGCTCTTCCGAAGGTCCAGAGTTCAAATCCCAGCAACCATATGGTGGCTCATAACCATCCTTAACAAGATCTGATGCCCTGTTCTGGAGTGTCTGAAGACAGCTACAGTGAACTTAAATATAATAAATAAATAAATAAATAAATAAATAAATAAATAAATAAATAAATAATATAGTATATAAACAATGGAAAGACTTTGTTTTCCATAGAACAGATTATTGAAGTGTCTGAAGAGAATGAGAAATATTTTCTTTTCATAGAAATGTTTAGAATTCTACCAAGACGCCGGATGGTGATGGCACACGCCTTTAATCCCAGCACTTGGGAGGCAGAGGCAGGTGGATTTCTGAGTTTGAGGCCAGCCTGGTCTACAGAGTGAGGTCCAGGACAGCCAGGGCTACACAGAGAAGCCTTGTCTCAAAAAAACAAAAAAAAATTTTTTTTTCTACCAAGAATGCATTGGGACTTAAACTGGGGACAATAATTTATCCCAGTCTCTTCTCTTTCACCTGTTTTTGTGGCTTACCACCTTCAAAAAAGGTTAGCATTTAAAATTTTCCTGGAGACTTGGTAACAGGCATTAAGCAACAGCTAATGACATGTTTAAATAAATAAATCTCACGAAAGAAAGAAAGAAAGAAAGAAAGAAAGAAAGAAAGAAAGAAAGAAGGAAGGAAGGAAGGAAG
>NC_034613.1:80966292-80978384 GCF_900095145.1 Mus pahari
GTAAGAGCACCCAACTGCTCTTCCAAAGGTGCAGAGTTCAAATCCCAGCAACCACATGGTGGCTCACAACCATCCTTAACAAGATCTTACTCCCTCTTCTGGAGTGTCTGAAGACAGCTACAGTGTACTTACATATAATAAATAAATAAAGAAAGAAAAGAAGAAAAGAAAGAAAGAAAGGGAAAGGGAAGGAAAGGAGCAAGCCATGAGGAGCCAGCCAGTAAACAGCATTCCTTCGTGGCCATCAGCTCCTGCCTCCAGGTTCCTACCCTGCTTGAGTTCCTGTCCTGAAGTCCTTCAATAATAGACTATGATGTGGGAGTGTAAGCCACATAAGCCCTTTCCTCTCCGACTTGCTTTTTGTCATGGTGTCTCATCACAGCAATGTAACTCCAAGACAAGCACTAAAGCAAGACAATGTTTGTCTCATGCTATTTTTCCTTCTCAATCATGTGTATGTACTATGTTAACCATCCTTCTCCTGTTAGGAATTTTCACCCAATCTATCTTTTTGTTTGTTTCTTCTGGTGTTGCGGGTGGAACCCAAGCTTCATGTCAGGCGAATTCTCTACCATTGAGCTTCATCCTCTCTTCTGCCCTCAACCTATCATCCTTCGTATGTATCTTCATCCATAAAATTTGCACCTTTTTTAGAGACAGGGTTTCTCTGTGTAGCCCTGGCTGTCCTGGAATTCATTCTGCGGACTTTGAAATCAAGAGATCTGCCTGCTTCTCTGACTTACAGAGTGCTGGGATTAAAGATGCGTGCCACCACTGCCTGGCAAATTTTGTACTTACATTTTTATTGCAATAATTCAAAACTCAGATGAGGGGTGCTGGGAGGACTAAGCAACACTTTCTGTCACTAAGTCATTACACAGAACAGCAAAGGGTAAGGAGGGTTTGAGGTGGGAAATATCAGAAACAGCAGAGACAGGCACCAAAACCCAAGAGGTACTGAAGCCACAGAGACCGTTGATGGCTTAGAGAACACTGGAGGCTTTGTCATGATGGCTGGACTTCCATTGAGTCAGTATGACTATAAAAATCACCTTGAATTTACAGGGGTTTTTTTGTTTGTTTTTTTGTTTTGTTTTGTTTTGTTTTTTCAAGACAGGGTTTCCTGGCTGTCCTGGAACTCACTCTGTAGACCAGGTTGGTCTCAAACTCAGAAATCTGCCTGCCTCTGCCTCCCAAGTGCTGGGATTAAAGACATGCACCATCACTGCCCAGCAAACTTAAATTTTTAATTAAAAATTTTAAATTTTTTTGTATGGGCATTTTGCCTGCATATATGTCTGTGTACCATGTGCATATAGTGCCCGTGGGGCAGAAGGTTTTGAATCCCCTGGGACTATAGTAACAGACCGTTGTGATTGCTGGGAATAGAAACTGAGTCCTACATCCAGTACTTTTAACTACTGAGGTCAAAAGTTCTTTTTTAAAAAACTTGAAATTTTTATTAGTGTGTTGAGAGATATGAATGTGGAGTCCAGAGAACAACTTTTGTCCTTGTTTGTCTTCTTTTTTTTTTTTGTTTTTTGTTTTTTTGGTTTTTCGAGACAGGGTTTCTCTGTATATCCCTGGCTGTCCTGGAACTCACTCTGTAGACCAGGCTGGCCTCAAACTCAGAAATCCGCCTGCCTCTGCCTCCTGAGTGCTGGGATTAAAGACGTGTGCCACCACTGCCCAGCTAAGAGAACAACTTTTGGTAATCTATATATTCCTTTCTCTATGAATTCCCAGGCTAGAACCTAGGTCATCAGGCTTACCTGGCAAGCATTTTTAACTGTTGAGCCATTTTGCTAGCACTTAGTTAATTTCTTAAAATTTAGGACATGGAGCTTGGATAGCTGTGAAACTGCAAAAGTCCTGAAAATCCATTAGAAAAACCACAGGACACAAAACAAAATAAACACAAATTAAGCCAGGTCACGAAAAAATCTTCAGAGGTCCCTGGCGACAGATAGTGTTGATGTCCATCACCACAGTAAAATGATGTGCTTTAAAAGGCAGAGGGTTAGCAGGGTATGGTGGCTCATGCCTATAATCCCAGGAGTTGAGAAGGCAAATCGAGATTGCTGTCAGCTCCATAGAGAATTCCGACCAGCATGAAATATAGTGAGAACCTGCACTAATTAAATAAAGTGAAGGTTTCAGGAGAGGAAGTGAGGAATCTGGTAGGAGCAACGACTCTACTCCTTTCCACTTGAGTTTGGGTTTTTAATTTAACCGACAGGCATCTATTGCTTTGGAGATTACTAATTCAGCCCTTCACAGCATTTCAAATTCACTATGGTTTTGCAGCGCTGAAGCTGGGATGTTTTAATACATGATAAAAAAAAAAAACTTCATCCTAAAGCGAAATACAATAAGCATCCTTGCAAACACCATCCCCAAACTGTATTCTAAAATTACCCGTCATATGTGCTGTTGGCGAAATACTTAATTGAAAATGTAGATCTAAAAACCTGAAAAACCAATCTTTCTTTCCAAATAGAATCAAAAGAAAATGTGTAATTTAAGGCTTATGGAACATAGTTTAGGGGAACAAGAAAAAAAAAAAAAAAAAGGAAAGAAGCCCCGGAGGTGTCCTAAGCAGAGCGGCGTGATGGAACACGCTCATCGGGGCGGCTGTTTGTCCAAGGCTGGAGTGCGGAGCAGGAAAAGCAGCGCACGCGTCTGGGGGGCTCTGGACTCCTCCATGGCGGATGAACGAGCAGGGGGACTAAAGCAGGCCACTCCTCGTTCCTTTCAGACGTTCCACGTGGAGGAAGAGCGTGGCGTGCGCCAGAGCGAGACCGCAGCCTAATGGCTCGGCGGGTAAAGGCTAGAGCGCGTCAGCTCCGCTCTCAAACGGACGGATCTGGACCCACCCCTTTTCCCAGCCTCGTCACTTCCTGTCTGCCCAGCACGCACTTCAAGGGTTTGTTTCGGGCCGGAAGGAGTTTCCGCGCTCGATCACCCAGAGGGAGCGCACTACGCAGGCTCGGCGGCGCTTCGGGAAGCAGCGGACGATGAGGGAGGAGCTGGTCTCCACCAGACATACAAGACTCCCACGGGGGAGGCAGCGACGCGGCGCAGGCGGCGGAAGAGGCGGGGCGGCGGGACTGTACGGGAAGTGAACTTGGCGGCCAAACCGACTCTGGCTGGGTCTTCCCTGTGTCGACTGCGCACGCGCGCGCCGCGGCGCGGGCGCCCCGGGCAACGCGGCCGCCGCTGCCGGGACTGGGACTGTTGGCCTGCCCGCCCCGCCCTTTTTAAGGGATGAGGGGGAAATAAACCCAAAACACTGGTTCCTAAACAACTAAGCACTTTTATTTCAAATTTGCCTATCACAATTGTCTACTCCAGGGCCCAATACGCCCATGTCTGAGGCGTGACTTTTCAAATTTTTATTCATGGATAGCATACGCTGTTTATAAAATATATTATTATAATTTTAAGTCTGGTTGTAGTCTGGTGGAATGATTGATCTGTCTCTGCAGCAGTAACACATTTTATATTATGATTTTAGGTTTAGTGAGAGAAAGCCAGTAGAGATGCTTGCTGCCTAGCCTGACAGCCGAGTTCGATCCAGAGTCTGTCTCCTCGATCCCTAATGGAAGTCCTCGGACCTCCACATGGGCTGTGAAAATGCTCTCCACACACTATAAATAAAATAAATGTAATTTTTAAAATTGAATAGGCGCCAGGGAGTGGTGGTGCATGCCTTTAATCCCAGCATTTGGGAGGCAGCGGCAGAGACAGGCAGATTTCTGAGTTCGAGGCCAGCCTGGTTTACAGAGTGAGTTCCAGGATAGCCAGGGCTATACAGAGAAACCCTGTCTCGAAAAACAAAACAAAACAAAGTATTTACTGTACTTTCAGAGGACCAGAATCTGGCTTTTAACAGTTCCAGAGGAATGCAATGCCTCTGGCTTCCTCCTCCACTCACACACGTGCATACCCAGACAATACATATATACTCATAATTAAAAGTAATAAAAAAATCTTTAAAAAATATATTAAACCAGATGGTGGTGGTGCACGCCTTTGATCGCAGCACTTGTGAGGCAGAGGCTAGCCTGGTCTACAGAGAGTTCCAGGGCAGCCAGGGCTACATACAGAAACCCTGTCTTGAACCACACACCCCCGAAAAGTGCTATTATTTTGTGAGTATTTTGTCTTCATTCATGATTGTATTGTGGACCACGTGTGTGTCTGGTACTTGCTGAGGGCAAAAAATGGTATTGACTCGCCTGGATCGGTCCTTTGCAAGAGCAGTCATCACCTTTCAAGCTCCTAAAAAATAATCTTATTTATGTATATACTTTGGAGGCAGAGACAGATGATCTCTGTGAGTTTGAGGCCAGCCAGGACTATGTAGAGAGACCCTGTCTCAAAAAAGAAACAAAAACAAAACAAAACAACAAAAACAATTAAATGAACAATGTCAACTCTCCACTTGCTTTTATTATATATATGATGATGCCCAGAGTAGCCAGAGATTGGATCCCTCTGGAGCTTGAGCTCTTGGTGGTTAGGAACCACCTGAAGACCAGTGCACGAGGATTTCTGCTCTCAACTGTTGAGCCATCTCTCCAGCCCTGGAGAAGCTCTTTAAAAATCTTACTGAGATTTAGGGGCTGGGGAGCGAAATGGCTTAGCAGATAAAGGTGCCCTGCTGACAAACCCCGTGACTTGAGGTCAATGTTCAAGACTCGCATGGTGGAAGGAGAGAACTGGCTCCTTTCAGCTGTTCTCCACATGTGCCATGGCATCCGTGCATGTTGGCATGCATATGTGGACATGTTCATTCACATGCACAACTGAAGTTTTTGATTGCGATCACATGGAATGGAATGAGAACTTTGGAGGCATTGACGTCTCTATGACAGAGTTGTCCCAACGAAGAAGAATATGGTCCACTTTTCTAATTATTTATATCCTTTGGATATTTAGCAAAAGGCTAGATTTACTCACACATACCTTTTTGCTCTGTTTGGTTTTTGTTTGTTTATTTAAAAAAATTTTTTTAAGACAGGGTTTCTCTGTGTAACAGAGCTCTAGCTGTCCTGGACTCAATTTGTAGATCAGGCTGGCCTCAAACTCATAGAGTTTGCCTCTCTTTCCACAGTGCTGGGTTTAAAGACATGTGCCACATATCTCATTCCATGTGAATGTATGCCTGAAGAGTTTGTATCTATTGCATTTTTATTGTATATGTATGGTAGATAATAATCTTGCATGTTTGTCTTTAATTTTGTCACATTATTGTCTTACCCATCCCAAGTTATGTTTTCTGGGTAGATAGTCGGTATCTTGTACATAATATTCCGTCTTTTCCATTACTAATATGTATACCTCTTTTGCGAAGTGTCAGAAAGCAATGCTGCAGAGCTGAACTGGGCAGTGGCAGTCCTGGACTGTTCTAAACACAAGCATGAATGGAAATCCAATAAAACTGCATCCGCTCAATTTCAGCCCAGTTGCGTCATCAACCCACAATTCTCACTCCATCCCTTTTGAGACTGTCTTGTGTAGCTCAGAGTAGCTCCTGAATTACAGATGTGAGTGAATGTACTTGTCTTTCTTGTTTGTGTGCATGTTAAAACTTTCCCTATCTATGGCACAACAAGATATCATCAAGTTCTGATGTTTTAATAAGGTTTCTTTTTAAGTGCTAGGTGGTGGAGACTGGAGCTTCGGACATACAGACAAGTGCTCTATGAGCTATAACTTAGCCCATTGTTTCATTAAATATTATGGCTCTGATAGTTCTTTGCTTAGTATACTACAACATTTCCTTTTCTACATTTACTTAGGTTTTTTGTTGTTTTTGGAGACAGGATTTCTCTGTGTAAGGAACCTGGCTGTCCATGGTGGCGCACACCTTTAATCCCAGCACTCGGGAGGCAGAAGCAGGCGGATTTCTGAGTTCGAGGCCAGCCTGGTCTACAGAGTGAGTTCCAGGACAGTCAGGGCTACACAGAGAAACCCCGTCTTGAAAAATAAANCAGCCTGGTCTACAGAGTGAGTTCCAGGACAGTCAGGGCTACACAGAGAAACCCCGTCTTGAAAAATAAAAACAAAAACAAAAAACAAAAACAAACAAACAAAAAACAAAAAAAAAAAAAGAAAGAAAGAAAGAAAAGAAAGAAACCTGACTGTCCAGGAATAGCTAAACTGGCTATTCTGGTGAGAGTTTAAAAGACCACAATGCTTAGAGAAATGCAAAAGTGGAGGGCCACCTTGTGAGGTTTCAGAAGAGACTATGGACTCTGGGGGTCATTCCTATTATATTCTGGTAAAGAATCTGTTTTCTACCTCCATCCTGAGAGCCTGAGTGAGGCTGAATTAAAAAGTAATGGACTGGGGCTGGAGAGATGGCTCAGCGGGTAAGAGCACTCACTGACTTCTCTTCCAAAGGTCCTGAATTGAAAATCCAGCAACCACATGGTGGCTCACAACCATCGGTAACGAGATCTGGCGCCCTCTTCTGGAGTGTTTGAAGACAGCTACAGTGTACGTATATATAATAAATAAGTCTTTTAAAAAAAAGTAATGGACTAATTTGTTTGGAGGAGGGAATCTCAAGACAGGAGGCCACCCGGTTTTATGTCACTGCCTTTGTTCAAGCCCACAGTAAAACAACAAAGGGAATAAAATATGAAAAACAGTTTGGCCGGGGTTGAGGATTTTAAAATTTGTAAACCAGTCTGGTGCTGTCAGCGGTTGTAAGTGAAAGGACTTAGTGCCATTAAAGAGGACCCTTCTTTCCTGCACAGTAAAGAAAGGTTCCCCTAGGGGTTACCCATCAAAGGCCCCAACTTGTGAAAATACAAATGAATTGAAAGGAGGTAACCTGACCTGAACAGAAAACAGGGCTTTCATGCTCTAAACCCACCATCTAGCCAGAGAGCCCACTACAGTTTTGGTTTATGGAGGCTGCCTAAAGCCCAGAAAGATTGAGCTGACTAGAAAGAGAACTGGCAGCATTGTCCATGTGTTCCTGGTTTTACAGGCATGTAAGATACAAGAGTACAAAGGGGTAGGGCAGTATCCTAAAATCTGCCAAGACCCAATGAGGCCAAAGACCTGTGTATCAGGATGGAAATTCTTCTGAGGAGGCCCTGAAAGGCCATTGTGTGAGGCTCTGGAAGTGAAGCCTAAATTGCTATGAAGACCACAAAACTGTCAAGTTGTCAGGACCGTGGGGATATGGTGCTGCTGGCCTAAAAGTGTCCTACTGGCTAGCAGCAGAGCGTGATGGTTTGGACTCCCCAAGATTTCTGAAGCTGGGATGATTCCATCATGAACCTCAGGTGCCTGACAAAGACTGGAGGTTTGACCTGCTGGGTTTTGTTCTTGCTCTGGCCAGATCTTTTGTTTTTATACACCCATTCCTCCCTTTGCAAATGGGAATATTTATCTTCACAAAGTGTATAATTTATATTTTGATTTTACATGGGCTTACAGTTAACAGTGCCTTAGGTCCCAGATGAGACCATTTAATGACTATGGAGACTGTTAAGAGATGGACTAGATGCATTCTGTATTGAGATGAAAATGGGACTTTATGGTAGATTGTTATGGTTTACAATGATGTAGTGGTCTGCTTGAGTTAACAAAAGCTGGAGTTGTGAAAATTAATCTTATCAACTTGACTGAATAATTTGCAATCACCATGGAAACACACCTCTCTGGGTTTCCATATGAGCATATTTCCAGTAAGTGTGAGACCAAGGCCAGAACAAATACCTTGCAGGTTGAATAAGACCAGAACAGCAAACTTAAGGATGAGAGTTCTGTTTATCCTTAAAGCAGATTGCTTGGTGCTAAAATCCAGCTAAGAGATAAGTCTGTTTGTCCTGTGTCAAGTCCCTGCTAATTAAGGCCTCTATTTGCAATCAAAAGTAAGTTCCTGGTGTGATGCAGACAGCTTGTAATCCCCCTTCACCCTTGTGTTTCTTTGCCTTTGTCACTGCCTGTAACTCCCATTCCTTGCCTTGGTTCCTTATGTTTTCATTGTATCCTTTTAACAATGAATAACCACCAACTCTCTTGCCCACTGTGAAAACCTTATCTCCCCTATGGAAAAAAAAAACTTCAGGAAGTCAGTGGGGGCTGCTCTTATGAGAGACCTTGGAGACCGCCAGCAGGCCAGCCTAGAGTGCACTTCAGTACATCTTGCTTTAATTTGGACAATGATGGACTCAGTCTCCTCCCCCCCCATCCCCCATTTTTCCTGGAACCTCAGGATTAACAAAAGACTTAAGCAGGGGAAACCCCACTCTGAACAGGAGTGGTACAATCTCATGGGCTGGGGTTCTAGAACGAATAAAAGAAAGCAAATGAACTGAGGTGCCTGGAGAGATGGCTCAGCAATAAAAGGTGCCTACTGCTCTTGTTAAAGCATCCAGATTCAGTTCCCAGCACCATTAGGACAGCTCAAAACTCAGCTGCAGGGGACCTGACATCTTCTGACATCTGTGGTTTCCTGCATACATTTAATACACATATATGCACTTAGGCACTAAGACATACACAAAAATAACCGACTCACTAAATTTTAATGTGGACTTTATATCTACATGAAAATAGTCACTCATTTTTTGTTAGTTGTGTTGGAGAATGACTTGGAGCCTCATCTATACTAGGCCTTAACTCTACCTCCTAACTTTTTTTTTAAATGACTTTTTAAAAGGTTTAATATGTATACAGTGTTCTGCCTGCATGTATGCCTGAAGGCCAAAAGAGGAGACCAGATCTCATCATAGATGGGTCTGAGCTACCATGTGGTTGCCAGGAATTGAACTCTGGGAAGACCGGCCAGTGTACTTAACCTCTGAACCATCTGTCCCGCCCCCACTAACCATGTTTCATAGGATCTTCCAATTTTTAGGTAGCAGGGTTTTTTTTTTTAAAGATTTATTTATTATATGTAAGTACACTGTAGCTGTCTTCAGACGCACCAGATCTCATTACAGATGGTTGTGAGCCAGCATGTGGATGCTCTTCTGAAGGTCCCGAGTTCAATCCCAGCAACCACATGGTGGCTCACAACCATCTGTAATGGGATCTGATGCCCTCCTCTGGTGTGTCTGTACTCAAATTAAAAAAAAAAAAAAAAGTATGTTTATTTATGAGGGCTGGAGAGATGGCTCAGCAGTTAAGAGCACTGACTGCTTCTAGAGGTCCTGAGTTCAAATCCCAGCAACTACATGGTGGCTCACAACCATCTGTAAGGAGATCTGATGCCCTCTTCTGGGGTTTCTGAAGACAGCTACAGTGTACTTAGATATAATAAATAAATGAATCTTTGAAAAAAAAGATTTGTTTTATGTATATGAGTACACTAGCTCTTAACTGCTAAACCATCTTTTCCAGGTCCATGCCTTTTTCTTTTAGATAGGGTTTGATTTCAAGCTGGCCTTAAATTCAGTCCTTCAGGGTCGTGCTCTGAGTGTTAGGATTATAGGCCTGTGCCACTATGCTTGGCTGAGCATCAATTAAGTATACTTGTTTTAGAAGGCCCAAGCAAGGAAGCTTGGATCTCACTTAGAAGGGGAATAAAATACTCATAAGAGGCAGATGGAGGGAACTGGGAGGGAGTGGGGATCACAGGTTAAGAATCAGGTGTGGCCTAGATGGCCATGAAAATGAATGGAAATCTGCAACTGATGGGGGTGAGGAGGTGGGGGCATCTCTAGGATGAGAGAGACCTGAGATAAGGGAGGTGACCAAGAATCAATGGTGTCCTCAACTCTGAATCACAACATTGGGGATATGGAACTTGAAGAAGAGGCCACCTCCTGTAGCCAGGCAGGAACCCCATAGGGACACCAAACCACCAACAAAACTTTCAACCTGTTTACAAGAAATGTAGGCTTGCAGGGTGTAGCAGAGACTGATGGAACAGCCAACTGACAATCAGCCCAACTTGAGACCCATCCCATGGGCAAGCACCAATCCCTGACACTATTAATGATACTGTTATGTTTGCAGACAGGAGCAGGCTCCATCCAGCAGCTGACTCAGACAGATGCAGACACCCACAGCCAAACAGTGGAAGGAGCTTGGTGACTCTTATGGAAGAATAGGAAGGAGGATTGAGAGCCCCGAAGGGGATAGGAACTCCACAGAAAGACCAACAGAGTCAACTAACCTAGACCACTGGGGTTCTCAGAATCTGAGCCACCAACCAAATAGCATACTGGAGCTGGGGCTATCCCAAAGGCTGGTGCCTGTCCGTGGGATATGCTCTTCTAGATGGGCTGCCTTGTCTGGCCTCAGTGGGAGAGGTGCTTCGCCTTGCAGAGACCCAGGGGAGCCCCCACCTACTCAGAGGAGAGGGGATGGGGGAAGGAGGGTGGGAGGGAGTGACTGGGATGTAAAGTGAATGAGTAAATAATTTAAAAAATATGTTTTTAGAAAAAAATAAAACAAAACCCACCAAACCTAAAATATCTATTTCATGAAAAGTATCACCAAGTGAAGTCTTTTTCAAGAAATGAGATTTATGAATCCAGTTATTTGTATACTTGTTAGTTCTACTCCTCTGTACACAAACTAGCACACACATCTCAGAATATACAAATAGTCTTTGGGTGACATTGATGCCCCTTATTTTTTAGACTAACTTTAAATCAGGTACTTATTAGCTGAGAATCACTGCATTGACTTGAGGTAACTTTTTTTTTCTTAAAAAGATTTATTTATTATATGTAAGTACACTGTCATTGTCTTCAGAAACCCCAGAAGAGGACATCAGATCTCATTACAGATGGTTGTGAGCCACCATATGGTTGCTGGGATTTGAACTCAGGACCTTTGGAAGAGCACTCAGTGCTCTTAACTGCTGAGCCATCTCTCCAGCCCTTGAAGTAACTCTTAAGGAGGTACAATTCACACAGATGCTGGAACTTAGTGAGATCTGGTTTCACTTCTGACATGAGAAGCCATTCAATACTTTTAGTTTCATACCAGTATTTCTAGTGTAAAGTATAAAACACATGGGCACAATTAATGCTTGATTCAGAACCTTGTTTATTTAAATGTTTTCTTCATGCTCCAATACAACCTTTCAGAATCAATCAAATACATAATATCAATAGGTTTCCTCAAAATTCAAGACTCACAGCCACAGTTCTAAACCTGTCTAGGACAGCTGCAGTATCCAGAAGAGCATAGCATAGTAATTGTGGCACTAAATCCCATTTGTGTGTAAATCAGAGACAGGCAGATTTCTGAGTTTGAGGCCAGCCTGGTCTACAGAGTGAGTTCCAGGACAGCCAGGGCTAGACAAGAGAAACCCTGTCTCAAAAAGCAAAAAAACCTATCAAAGCCTGGACTCCATCCCAGAGCTCTTTTTTTTTCCCTTCAACTTCCCCAGCAATTCTTATGTCAGCCAGAGTTGGAAATCATTGCTGTGAAAGAGTATTTAATTAAGAAAAAAACATGATTAATTTAAAAAGCACAGCACAAGAAAATTGCAGGCACATGGGGAATAGATTTAGAAACCAAAGGACACAGTTTTTGAACAATTTCTACCTCTTTTAAGGCTCAAAGATTACCAATAGCACAATTTCCACCATAATCCTATCAGCCAAGGAAAAGTACTACAGCTAGGGGCAGTGGAATCAATGGTAGAGTGTTTATTCATCATGCAAGAGACTGTTCCATCCATAGCTTACTAAAACAAAGACCTCAAAANAGNAGCCTGGACAGAACATTGTCAATTATCACTAACCACCAGTGTTATACTCTTTGTCAGTGTGGGAAGACTGAGATATTAGGCATAAATAATAAAGACATAATAGTCTCAGTGCACTGGATTCCTAAGATCCCATCCAGGAAGTGGATAAGAAAGATCTACTTGTGTTAAGGGAATGGGCACGCAATTTCTAAGAGTGGTGCTCATTTGAGCCCATTGATCCTCTTCCTTCAAATTTCAGACAACAGAACCCCAAATAGAAGGACAAATAAAGGGGTAGGTCTTTAGCCTTTACTAATTGCCCTTCACTATGGAGCTACTCACAGATGAATCATGAGAAGAGGTCATTTTCATCTTAGGTTCACGATACAAGTGCTACACCAAAGGCTGGTTG
>NC_034613.1:80978809-80982420 GCF_900095145.1 Mus pahari
GCTCATTATTACCACTAGAGAACACTGGGTGTCTGAGGCTGTGCAGGTCTGCCACCATTCCTCATTGAATACAGCACTCTGGACAGCTGGTCTTGCCACTCATCTGTTATGAGGTGGTGTGGATGGGATGCCCTTCCCCATTGCCACCTTGTGTAGGAAAGAATGGGCCCCAGCTCAGCTACCNATGCAGGGCTCTGAATTGACCCGCCCTAAAATCTTCGAATGGTGGGGATCNTGAAAGGGCCACCCTGCTGTTCCAAAGCTGTAGGATCTCTATGACACAGCACAGCAACAGNACAACTGGAGGGAGTCCTGATGAGGATCCAACACTGGTGTTGTCACAGAAGCTACAGCTTCCACGATGGCATGTTTTTTATGCTTTGTTCTGGTGTTGTTTGTGTGTTATTTATTTTGGGGGAGGTTGCATGGGCAAAGGTTGGATATGAGGGGATGAGTGGGATTGGGCTACATGATGTCAAACAAGGAATCAAAAAAAAGAAAAAAAAAAAAAAAGTAGAGGTCACATTTTCATCGCCAAAATATAAGAATAAACTTATAGCTACTAGTAAGTAAATGACCTAGGAAATTAATTCTTTCTAGTATTGCTTTGAAAATATACCCCTAGGCTATTAAAAGAAACTCCAACTCCTTCCCAAGGCATTGCTTAACTTGAAGTCTTCAGTCATCATCTACAGTTGGCTTAATGGTCACTCCTCTTCTTATCTGACCCCAACCAATTAAACTGCAAAATAAAAATAGAAGAAATTATGAGCTTCACCCCCACTGTACTGGCATCACCACACTATCATACAACCATTACCTGACTATTTTCTAAATTCAGCTGCTTCTCCATAAAGAAAGCTTACACCATTTTCTCAGACTTTAAAAAGCAGATGGATGGATGCTGAACAGCATGACAAGAAAATCAGCCAGGCAGTGGTGGTGCACACCTTTAATACCAGCACTTGGGAGGCAGAGGCAGGCAGATTTCTGAGTTCGAGGCCAGCCTAGCCTACAGAGTGAGTTCTAGGACAGCCAGGGCTACACAGAGAAACCTTGTCTTGAAAAAAAAACCAAAAAACCAAAAGAAAATCAAAGTCTACTGTCATAAATACACTAGTGAGTTGGGTATGGTAGTACAAGCTTTTGGGAGACAGG
This sequence comes from Mus pahari, assembly GCF_900095145.1. Taxonomy (NCBI): domain Eukaryota; kingdom Metazoa; phylum Chordata; class Mammalia; order Rodentia; family Muridae; genus Mus; species Mus pahari. The sequence continues at coordinate 80,979,968 of NC_034613.1, forward strand.
AAAGTGAGGAATTAGTTCATGGCTAAGTGTGTGGCTAGCCTGGGCAACAGGAAATCACATCTTAAAAACCAGAAACTTGCCAGTTGTGGTAGTGCATGCCAGCACTCAGGAAGTAGAAGAAAGCAGATCTCTGTGTTCAAGACCTGCATTTCTTTTTTTCTTTTTTTTCTTTTTTGGTTTTTCGAGACAGGGTTTCTCTGTGTAGCCCTGGTTGTCCTGGAACTCACTCTGTAGAGCAAACTGGCCTTGAACTCAGAAATCTGCCTGCCTCTGCCTCCCGAGTGCTGGGATTAAAGGTGTGCATTTCTAAAAATTAGTTCATTCCCTTAGAGAAATGGCCAATTCTAAAACTGAAGCAGAGAGGTACAAAACCAGCCCAGAACACCTTGTGGAAGAAAATGAGCTTGTACCAAAAGAAACAATTGCACGCCTTTAATCCCAGCATTCGGGAGGCAGAGGCAGGCGAATTTCTGAGTTCGAGGCCAGCCTGGTCTACAAAGTAAGTTCCAGGACAGCCTGAGCTACACAGAGAAACCCTGTCTTGAAAAAAACAAAAAAACCAAAACAAAAAAAACCAAAACAAACCAAAACAAAAAAAACCCAAAATGGATAAAAGGATACGGGAACCAGCTTAAGGGTCCCCACTGACAAACTCTTGGACAATTTGTACATCAAAATAAAATACAGCAACCGAACAACAAATCATAGTCTAATGAATAAAACAGAACTCCGTGAATCTGTATTATGAAAGCGGGTACTCAATAATGGGAAGGAAAAATGCCAAACATTCATTAAAGTTCAATTTAGGTAAAAATGATCAGTGAATGATAAATACAGGAGGGAGGGAGATTTGCATACATACACAGGGTCTCCACACATCCATCTATCTCTCCCCCCCCCGCGTGCGCACGTGTGTGTGTGTGTGTGTGTGTGTGTGTGTGTGTGTGTGTGTATATACACAGCACACACTCCTATAAATGTGTTTCTTTGAGATAGCCCAGGCTGCCTGCAAACTTGGCACTGGAGATGAATTTGGAGTCCCAGTCCTTGTGTACCTACCTCTCAAGTGCAAGGATTAGTCTGAACTATTACATCTACTTTCCTAGGGGTTTTACTAATTTCAAGGGTAATTTAGAGTAACTATACAGCAGGAAAGTTGGATGCCTTCACCACAGACAACACAGAGCAGCCAGACATTACAAGCCTCTGGCCATGAATCCCCGAGAAGACACGACTACCCATGTAAGAATTCCGGGGAATTCAGTTCCCAGCATCCTCATCAGTTCACAACACCTGAAACTCCAGCTCCACAAGATACGACAACTCTGCCTTCCAAGGGCACTGCAACTATGTGCACATACCCACACGTGCATATATGAAATTAAAAAAAAATAAGAATCCCAGCTAAGAATATATAACTGAAATCCAACCTTCCAAGTTCCAAAACCACCAGTCAAACCCCAAAGCAGACAATAAAATTACTTTCTATAATCCTCAAATGTGTCAATGTCAAATAAAAACAAAGGTCGAGTGACAAAATAGGAGGATGGAGTGTGTACTTTAGTAGTTTATCAATGTTATGTGTCCTTTTTCTCCCTCTTTTTCCATCATCTTAAACTACATCCCTCTTATTTCATTTGTGTGTGTGTGCATGTGCCAGGGTGCACATATGGCAGTCAGTAAATGTAAGACAATTATTTTTGTGATCTGGTTCTGTCCCTCCACTATATGGGTCCTGTAAATAAATTGAAGACATCAGGCAAGGGCTTTAACCTGCTGAGCTACCTGACCAGATGCCATCACCACCCCCACCCCTGGTTTTTTGTTTTAAAAAAGATTTATTTATATGAGTACAGTGTAGCAGACTTCAGACTACCATCCCCCTATCTAAGTACACTGTAGCTGTCTTCAGACATACCAGAAGAGGGCATCAGATCTCATTACAGATGGTTGTGAGCCACCATGTGGTTGCTGGGATTTGAACTCAGAACCTCTAGAAGCAGTTAGTGCTCTTAACTGCTGAGCCATCTCTCCAGCCCCTGTTTTATTTTTGGTTTTTCTTTTTGAGACAAAGTTTTACTGTTAGCTCAGGCTAGCCTTGAACAGAGATCCACCTGCCTCTGCCTCCCACGTATTGGAATTAAAGGTGTGTGCCACCACCACTCAGCTTTCTCTCTCACCCATTTTGAAATAGGATTTTACACTACATGGCCCTAGTGGGCCTGGAACTTGCAATGTAGATAAGGATGGCCTTGAACGCATGGTGATCCACCTGCCTCTGACTCTTTTTTTTTTTTTTTTTTTTGGTTTTCTGAGACAGGGTTTCTCTGTGTAGCCCTGGCTGTCCTCAAACTCAGAAATCCACCTGCCTCTGTCTCCCAAGTGCTGGGATTAAAGGCATGTGCCACCACACCTGGCTAATTTTTTTCTTTAACTCTTTTTTTTTTTTTTTT
>NC_034613.1:80982510-80995480 GCF_900095145.1 Mus pahari
TGTCCTGGAACTCACTCTGTAGACCAGGCTGGCCTCGAACTCAGAAATTCGCCTGCCTCTGCCTCCCAAGTGCTGGGATCAAAGGCGTGCGCCACCACGCCCGGCTTTAACATTTTTAAAACATTCATTTATTATGCATAGTGTTCTGCCTGCATATATGTCTATACACCAGAAGATGGCGCCAGAACCCATTCTATAATTGTGAGACACTATAGCAATTGAACTCAGGAACTCTGGAAGAGCAACTCAGTGCTCTCAAGAGCCATCTTTCCAGCCTAGCCCCTACCCCAACACTTTTTATTTATTTCATGTTTATGGGTGTTTTACATACATATATATCTATGCACCATGTGTCTGCCTGGTACCCACAATGGTCAGAAGAGAGGGTTGAAGTCCTTGGAACTAGACTTAGAGAGTCCTGAGCTGTCATGTGGGTTCTGGGAATCAAACTTGAGTCCTCTGGAAGAACAGTCATAGTAATTAATTGCTAAGCCATCTCCCTAGCCTTCACTAGTTCTTTTGAGATAGAATTTCAGTCTCTAGTGAAGAATGGTATAAACTATGAAGCCCAGGCTGGCCTTGAACTCCCTATAATTCTCTTGGCTTCAATGTTCAATTTCTTGGCTATGGATAGAGCTGGCAAGATGGCTCAGCGGGTGAAGAGTACTGACTGCTCTTCTGAAGGTCCTGAGTTCAAATCCCAGCAACCACATGGTGACTCACAACCATCTGTAATGAGATCTGATGCCCTCTTCTGGAGTGTCTGAAGACAGTTACAGTGTACTTACATATAATAAATAAATAAATCTTAAAAAAAAAAAAAAACTCTTAAAGAATTAAAATAATAATAATAATAATAATAACAAAAAATAAAGTTCAAGACTGATAAAGATTGCTCAGCAGATAAAGGCATTTATCACTAAGCCTGACTACCCGTTAGAGAAGTTGTTCTCTGACCTCCACATATATATTGTGGTATGTGTGCACATGTACACACGCGCACACACACACACACACACACACACACACACACACACACTGAAACTAAGTCACTGTTTTCCATACATACACTAACAAGAACTTAAGCTCTTTAATAGACAGTGGCAAAAGTGAACAAAACTTACCGCCAGTGTTTCTCAACTCTTCTGCTAAGGGCAATTTTTTCTCCTACTTCTGTGCACACAGGATTGGTCAAAACAATTTTGNCCAAATCAGCCTTGACAGCACTAACTCTTCCTCCTGTTGACAGGGATCCTNTGTTGACCATAAGCACTTCATTCTTAGACAGCTTTTGGACCTAGGAAAATAAATTGGAAAAAGAGGGACAACACATAAGAAAGCACTTTCTGAAGAGCGTGGTGGCATACAGTTTTAGCCAGGTCCTCAGGAGGCACAGGCAGACTGAGCTCTGTGACTTTGAGACCAGCTTGATTAACATAATGAGTTCTAGGGCAGACAGGGCTACTTTGAGAGACCCTGCCTCAAAAAGCCAAACAAATAGTTTCTGTTTTGGTGGGGATTTAAAAAACAAACAAACCAACAGGACTGCCACAGAGGTGTTCTTGATCCCCCTCCCACTATAGGGTTTTTCCTATAGGGTCCTGGCGGTCCTTAACTCAGAGAGCTCCCTGCTTCTGCCTCCCAAGTGCTGGGAGGAAAGGCTTGTACTGCTACTTCCGGCTATTCTTAAATTTTTTATTTTTAATTTAAAAAATATATTTATATTTCATGTGTGAGTGTTTTACATGTACTCCTGCATGCCAGAAGAGGGCATCAGATCCCATTACAGATGGCTGTGAGCCACCATGTGGTTGCTGGGACTTGAACTCAGGACTTCAGCCACTGCTCTTAACCACTGAGTCATCTCTCCAGCCCTGTTTTTTTGTTTTTTTAAGGAAGTCAACAAACTCCCACATTCACTGCATATTAACTATGAAAGACCAAAGCTGAGTCTAGCATTGCTGCGGATCCCCCTTAGAAACACGAGTTATGCAAAGCACATACCTTTGCTGCTTTCTTGTCTCCTTCAGTACGTACACCCAGAAGACGTCTAAGCAGGAAATAGGAAATTTCCAGTTCTGTGAATATCTCAGGTAAAGCTCCAACTGCACCAAGCACTTGTCCCACCATTCTGTCAGCTCGGCACAAAGTGGGGTCGATCTTTGTTCCAACTCCTAACATAAAATAAGATGTATGCAGCCTTATTATCTAAAATATCCTTGGAATGATTTACTTCAAAGTCTAGTTAAGAACTGACGCCCTTTTACATATACTTCAATTTTCATACACATATGGTAAGTGTAACAAAATACTTGTTCTATTTTAATTTGCTTTTGTTTTTTTGAGACAGGTTTTAATTTTTTGTTTTGTCTGTGCAGGAGCCCTTGGCTGTCCTAAAACTTGCTCTGTAGACCAGGCTGGCCTCGAACTCGGATATCTGCCCGCTCCTGCCTCCTGAATGCTGGGATGAAAGGCATGCGCCACCAGTATGCAGCATTTTTTTTCAGACAAGGTCCTAACATGTAGGTGAGGCCGGCCTCCAACTTACAGAGATCTACTTCCTTTGTCTGGGATTTCATTTAAACTTAAATTTTCAGTGAAAATATTTAGAACAAGCCTTTTTAAACGATTCTTATTCTCCCTTCAAATTTTTTAGACAAGGTTTCCTCCCCCTGTGTTTTGATGTGTCTGAGAGCACCACGTGCATATAGTTCCCACAGAGGCCAGAAGGGGTGACAGACACCATGCAAAGAGAGTTTGTGAGTTGTCCTAGAAACTGGGTTCCCTGGAAGAGCAGCAGTGCTTTTCAACATGGAGCCATCTCATGTCTTCAGGCCCTATTTTTTATATTTAAGCTATGTGTATATGTTTACCTCTGTGTTTGGCTCTGCGTAGGTTAAGTGTGGTGCCAGAAGAAGGTACTGACTCTCCTAGAGCTGGAGTTACAGCTGGTTGAGAGCTGCTCAAAAATTCAGACCTCTGCGAAAGCAGTGACATTCCTAACCATTGAGCCACATTTCCCGAAACAAAGCACATATAGCTAGTGTTTTGAGTGCTAGGCCATCAAACTTACTATGTCAGGCACAATGCCTAGACCAGAAATTCCCGGGATTGGCTGGAAGACCTTAAGTTCTAGCTCAGCCTGAAATGGAGTGAGTTCAAGGCCAGCCTGGGTGACCTTGTGAGCTCCTTTCTTAAAAGGAAAGAGTGAGGCTGAAGAGATGGCTCAGTGACTTAAGAGCACTGGCTACTTTTCCAGAGGATTCAGGTTCAATTCCCAGCACCCATACGACAGTTCACATTGTAGCTTTAGTCTCAGGGGACTCAATGCCTTCTTCTGACCTTTGTGGGCACTAGGCATGCATTTGCATGCACACACACAACCCACATACGTAAAAATAAATAGTAATCTAATTTTGAAAACAGAGGACAAAGAGGGCTATATCTTAGTGATAGAGTGCCTGCCTAGCATGTTCTAGACTTTAGGTCTAAATCCTAGTACTTCAAAACAATAGCCAGAAATAATTATTGTTTCTATTAAGTATCTCCCACCAAAATATACTTTGAAAATATTGTTCATTAGCAATGTGGATGCATGAGTGAGCAGGCATCTTTACCTAGCCATATTGCCAGCCCCTAAATGTGTTCTTTCTGTTTAAAACATTTCAAGATGCACCAATAAAGCCAGGTTGATGGTACACACCTGGTAAGTCTACCACTTGGTAAGCTGATCCAAGAGGGTTGCCTTGAGTACCAGCCTAGCCAAAAATATATTATATGACAAGAGTCTATGTCAAAAATTAAAACGGGCTGGAGAGATGGCTCAGTGGTTAAGAGCACTGACTGCTCTTCCAGAGGTCCTGAGTTCAATTCCCAGCAACCACATGTGGCTCACAACCATCTATAATGAGATCCCATGCCTTCTTTTGGTGTGTCTGAAGACAGTTACAGTGTACTTATATACATGACATACTTTTAATATTAGTACTTGGGAGAAAGAGGCAGATGGATCTTTGTGAATCTGAGGCCAACCAGGACCCCAGAAAACAAAAAAAAAAAACCCCCAAAACAACCCTCCCTCCTGACAACAAAAACAACCAAAGGGGAGGTAGAGAGATGGCAGTAATTAAGAGCACTTGGTGTTCTTCTAGAGAAGCTGGGTTTGGCTCCTAGAACTCACAAGGCAGCACACCATCTCTGAAACTCTAGCTTCAGACTGCTCTGATGCATTGGTACACACAAGCTGTACAGACATATATGCAAATAAACTCATACACATAAAAATAAAAGTCTGTTAAAAACAAAACAAACCTTACACTCTATCTTTGATCTTTCCTATGAAATGTACCATGAATCACAACAAACAAACAAAAAAGGAAAGTCCTTACCAATGAGACCACCTGGGGCAGCATATTGAAGATCATTATGTTCCGCAAAAAGTGACACAATTTTGGAAAAGATTGGTTTACACATGAGTTTTCCTTCACTATCTTTGGAGACAATACCGGGTCTGACTTCTATCTCCTGGCCTACCTGTAAACACATAATTGGCAAGGAGAATTATAAAACAATACATGTTTATTCGCATACAAATGTTATAACAAAACTAAAAAGATTACTTTTATTTACTTATTACTTTTATGGTCTGCAACTCACTAGGTAGAAGTAGCTGGCCTTGAATTCAGATACCAGTCTGCTTCTGTGTCCCAGCCGTGCACCACCATGCCAGATCAAAATTACTTTAAAAAAAAAAAAAAAAACACACATATATATGTTTTTCGAGACAGGGTTTCTCTGTGTAGCCCCAGGTATCCTGGAAGTCACTCTACAGACCAGGCTGGCCTTGAACTCAAGACATCTGCCTGCTTCTGCCTCCCTCCATACTTAAAGGTATATACTACTATGCTCAGCTATTTCTTTTCTTTTTAAAGGAAAAAACTGGCATGGAGGTGCCACATGGCTCTACAGTTCTACTTCTGCACAAGATCAGAGACCAGTTCTCAGCACCCACATGGCAGCTCACAACTCAGAACCATCTCTAAGGTCCAGGGGATTCAATACCCTCTTCTGGCCTCCTTGGAAAGATGGAGACAACCACCACCCATGTCTATGAAATAAACAAATCTAAAAGAAAAATTTTAAATCAGTTCCCACCTAAGTGTTGCCAAGTACCAAATAAACCTGTTGTCACATAAAATATGTTCCATATTCACTGGAAAACTTTAAATTTAGAGATCACACATCTTCCAAAGACAAAACCAAATCCATATCCAATACTAGACATCATGGAAAAAACATTTCCCACTGGGCATAGTGGTGTATGCCTTTAGTCCCAGCACTTGGAAGGCAGATTAGGATAAGGGTGGTCTGATGAACTGGCCCAGAGGATAAAGGTGCTTATCTTACCATCAAACCTGATAACATGAGTTCAATCTCAGAGACACCATGATGGAAAGAGTCAACCCCTGAAAAGCTGTTTTACCTATATATACTGTGGCACTTACACACATATACACACAATAAACAAGTATACAGAGTAACAAGTCAAATCCAATTTACCTTTAACACTCCTTTTAGAATACTACCACCAGCTACACCTCCCTTAAGGTCATCGACTTCACAGCCAGGTTTGTTGACATCAAATGACCTGATGACTAAAAGAAAAATTTAAAACAAATTAAAGCCATTTCTATGTACTTCAATTTTAGCTTTAGATGACACATTATTTTCCAAGTCAACTTTTCTAAAAACAACCAAATGATATTGCTTTGATGTTTGAAGTCTTACTTATAACAAGAAAACAAACAAACAAACAAAAAACCCAAGAAATAGCTTGAAAGTTCATTAAAAGATGGTTTATTCATCTGTAATGTAATCTGATACCATCTTCTGGTGTCTGATACACTAGTGTACTCATATATGTACAATAAATAAAATCTTAAAAAAAGAAAACAAAAAGATGGTTTATTTAAGTATGTCAATACTATAAAAGGGTCTCTACCATGGAATATCATACAACCATTTGAAACTAATGTTAAAATTATATATAATGATCTGGGATGGGTTCTGTGTACTGTTAAAGAAAAAAAGTAGTGGCTGTGTGAAGGAGGAAGAGGAGGAGGAGGAGGAGACGGCAGCAGAGGCGGCATTGAAGAGAATCACCTTGGCCCCAGAGAGACGGACAGAACAATTTAGAGTTGCAGAAGGGAGGTTATCTGAAATGTAGGAGGAAAGGGAAAGTGGTCCTGGAAGGGCCGCCCAAAAGCATCTTGGGTAGCAAAGACTGATGGGCTTCACAGAAGGGAACACGGCAGCAAAGTTAAAAGTAGATTTAGAAGGAGTTGAGCCAGGAGTACTGGAAGGAATGGTAGGCTAGCTGAGGAAGATTTAGAAGTGTCCAGCCGGGGGCTGGAGAGATGGCTCAGTGGTTAGGAGTACTGACTACCCTTCCAGAAGTCCTGAGTTCAATTCCCAGCAACCACATGGTGGCTCACAGCTATCTGCAATGGGATCTGATACCCTCTTCTGGTGTGTCCAAAGATAGCAACAGTGTGCTCATGTAAATAAAATAAATAAATCTAAAAAAAAAAAAAAAAAAAAAAAAAGAAGTGCCCAGCCACTGAGCTAGTAAGACATGTTAAAATAAGCTAATAATGTGTGTGCGCGCGCCTTTCATTCACAGGTCCAAAGACAGTTCCTGGGCAGGCAGCAAAAACTCACCACTACAAATACATGGCTTATGGCTTGCCGTTCACATCTAAGGGTTCTGTATAATTCAACCAGCCAAGGATCATGTATTGAGCACAGAAGTCTTCCCTTGACACCCTTTTTTGGCGAGGGCCATTATCCCCTATGCATCATAGCTATTTACATAGCATTTACAATAAATTAGCTATTATTCCTTAAGGCATACAGGAGGAGACTGGATGTACATGAGGTGGTACTGTCCTTGCTTGCCATGTATGAGGCCTTGGGCACCCCCAATTTCACCAGAAAAGTCAATCAATGAAGCATACAAGAGACTGTACTTGGGTACACGCAGTGCACCATTTAATTACTTAATTAATTAATTAATTATTTTTTGAGGAAGGTTCTCACCATGTAGCCCTGACTGACTGGAACTCACCCTGTAGACGGGTTAGCCTTGACCTCACAGAGACCCACTTGTCTACCTGTGTTGGGGTCTCCTAGCTCCTTGCTGCTGCCAAGCTTACCTTGTTACACTAATCACTCTCCTTCAGAGCACCAGCCCCCTACAGGCGCTGAGGCCCACCGGAGAGTTGCTACCTCCCCAGATCTCCCAAAATGCAGCATCCTTGGACTGCCTAAGTCAACGGGCACTCGTCCCCACCTCAATCCTTGGACCCGCCTACGATCGGACTGCCCCGGCCAGTGCTATTCAGCCTCATCCCCCTGCATGGAGTGGTGACAAAAACCCTTTGGCATTAAAACATATATATTGTGGTTTGGTCTGATTTTTCTTTATAAACAAATTTGGAGGCCAAAGTTAACGCCCTTAATAAGTGGTGCTGGCATTAGGGCAAGATGTTAAAAATATCATGGTTAGGCTAGCTACTAAGTGTCATGCTTCCTTCCATTCTGTTTGTGTCTCACCATTACCTTATAATACAACCTTTGATTGGAATAATACTAAAGCTCAATTGCAGAGAATTTGGACTTGGTTCAGTTAAAGGCATAAAATTTCGGATATTAGCAAGAGTCATTTGGACAATTAAAACATTGATGATTTGGCTACATTATAAAACTTCGGCTAAAACTAAAATTAATAGGGAGAAAATGCCACTGCCACTCTAGTAGTGACTCACATCAGGCCTAAAAACCTAGAGGAAAAAAAAAAAAAAGAGAGACTCAGCCTCCTAGAGTCCTGGCATTTCCAATCATATATTACACAAATCCTATCCGCATGTTAATAATGCCTCTGGCAGGGCCAAACCCAGGACATAGCTTAGAGTAATATACCTGTAAAAGTTACGCTCATATTCTAGTATTTACCAAGGCCTTAAAAATAGGAGAATTGTGGTATTGCTTTGGCAGAAACACCCAAATCAGGTTTTTCTGCTGGGCCCAAAAAAATCAGCATAATTAAGGATTTACTAAAGAACCCCTGGTGGTGAGATTAAATTCTGACTAGCCTTGCACCCAGCTTCCTCCTAGCTGCCTGGTCCCACCCCTAGACTATAGATCAGTTCAAAAAAATCTGCGTCAGGTTTGGCAGCCAGCCACCACGGTTCCTGGGCAAGACGATAGAGTATAAATGTATTTTGTGCCAGTCCAGCAAAGTATTTTTTAAATATTAAGGGCAAAAATGTTGGGGTCTCCCAGCTCCTTGCTGCTGCCAAGCCTACCTTGTTACACTAATCACTCTCCTTCAGAGCACCAGCCCCCTACAGGCGCTGAGGCCCACTGGAGTTGCCACCGAGAGGACCTCCCCAGATCTCCCAGAATGCAGCATCCTTGGACCGCCTATGTCAACGGGCACCCCCGCCTCGATCCTTGGACCTGCCTACAATCCCTTGGACCCGCCTATGATCTGACCGCCACCGGCTACTTCAAAGACTTAGGAGGGCGGGCTGGAGATCTTTCCATGTTATTTAAACAGAGTTCGGTTATTAAAATTCAGAGCCTTGATCAGAAACTTGTCTAGGCTTTCATTTTCCTCTTGCACATTCCATTTCAGCCAGCGCACCTCTCAGGATGAACCCAGACCGGATTAAAGTGAGTTTTGCCAGAAACTCACATACCTCCCAAGTGCTGGCATTACATGTGTTTGCTACCATGCTTGGTATTTTATATATACAACTTTTGTGTTTTATGGCTTCTACAGTACAAGTTTATTTTTAAAATAAAACAATTCTAAGACTACATGACTTATTCTTCTGTCACCCAAGAGAACTTTTCCCCAACAATCATACAAACAACTCTAAACAAAGACCTGGAAAGGCCTTTGAAAAGGTTCCTACAACTTTGAGCAGCAGCCACAGCTCAGTGAAGATAAGCCTATTGGTTTTTCTGCAAATGGTACAATGACATAATTTGTATCGAAACTGTACCATCTCAACAGCTTGTAATCCGTTAAAATTCCATGTTGGTCACCTAAAATACCATACATTCAGCACAAAGGGTTTCTTTTGTACTCAGAGTTCTGTCAACCAGCAGTATAATCTCAAGACATTATTTCAAATAGGTTTTATGGATTTACACCACCTTTGCAGAAAGAGAAAATACTAATAAGAAACACGGAAGAATCCAGTTAACTGTGACTCCTGTCACTTACCAATGAGACGGGGCTCTGAAGTAAAGTCTCTTGGGGGCACTGGTATTTTCTTCACTATGTACTCACAGACAACTTCAATATTGTACTTCAGTTGAGCAGAAATTGGAATAATTGGTGCCCCTTCTGCTACGGTTCCTACACAAGGAATTTCAAAAAGATCAAAATCCTTGGGTTTTACAAAACTTGATTTATACGCTAGATAAAGTAACTAGCACTAACAGAGGCCTAAACATTTCCATACCAACTCTATCTTTAACTCCTGAAAATGAAGTATTTGTCCTTTAAGGGGAAAACTGCTAAAATTATTTCACTGGGCCTATTTAACAAAGGCAAAATGCTGTGTTTAAAGGAATAAAACATGAACACTCCTGGGAAAACACTTTACTCGCTAAAAGATTTCTAACATACAATTAACCTTCCCATAAATGTCAAGAGGAAATTACAGACTCTTTGATAATCAAAGACTGGCTGGAACATATATTTTTTCATCAAGCAAACTGGCAAAGAAATAGCTAAAAAATAAATGGATTTTAATCAAAGTGGATTATTCTTTCTCGTATTAGAACTGGATTCCCAACAAGAAAAGGTTAAAAAAGAAAGGAACTCTGTAAAGATTGCTGTTTGGTTTTTGAGACAGGATCTCTTTATATAGTTCTTGCTGGCCTGGAACTAGCTATACACACCAACAAGCTGGCCCCGAAGTCAGAGGTCTACCTTCCTGTGCCTCTAGGAAGCTAGGATTAAAGACATGTGCCATGAGGCCCAGTAACAAGACTGTATTTAAATTCTTTTATTCATTTTACTATCACTAAGCATTTTTTTTTTTTTGGGAAGGCAGTGATGTGAACTCAATGTCCTGTGTATGCTAGGCAAGCACCCTGTCATTGAGGTATACATGCACACTAAGCTCTTAGGATTTAAAACACTTAATCTGATTTCCAAACTATACCTTTAGTTTTAACTTTGTACATTAAATGCAGAAATACTATTTACAATCTTATCAGGACCCCAACAAGTAGGGAGTAGAAAAAGCAACACATACGCCACCTACATTTACAAATGACCCTCTGATGCATTAGCCATTATAGCCATTAGAGCTTCTTACCTTGCACAAATGCCAGGATTTGCTCATATTGTTCCTTAGCCTGACTTTCTTTTACCAGATCAANTTTATTCTGTAAGATCAAAATATGCTTGAGTTTCATGATTTCTATGGCAGCCAGGTGTTCGGAAGTCTGGGGCTGAGGGCATGATTCATTACCAGCTAGTTGACAGAGAATAAAAAACATGCATAAGGATGACTAGAAATATCCAGACCATTCAATTTCAAAAACAGAAGGCAGACTGCTAGTTGGGAGGGGCTGAAGGGAGTAGAATTGGGCAGTGACCATTGAACAGTCAGGAGGTTCACTTTTGTGGTGATGAAATTTTAAATGTACTTCCTCTCACCGAGTTGTACCCTTTATGTGATAAACTGGTAAGATTTACATTATGCACATATCCTACCACCAACTCTGCTTTACCCTGTATTTTCTCTCACTGCAGCCTCACACTCCTAAGCAAGAAGCTTCCAATGAACAAGAATGTCTTCAAGAGCTTTTCCTTAGGACTTCTAGTTCAATGTAGTCTATGTATGTCCTGTTACACACCAGCTCTTATGAGGAGGCTTAACCTCAAGGCTACTCCTAAAACAAGAGTTCTGTGAAGACAAGCAACAGTATTGCACAATGGGTAAATTTTGTTCACCATGCTAACAACTACCCCCCTCAGTCTGTTCATGTGTTCTGTACAATATCCTCTTGCATACCTAAAAATACCACATTCATACCTGTCAAATCTCTTAACAGCACACATGGAAACACAGCTTTAACTCTGAAAACTCACATGTTTACCAGACCATGGCAATTACTACAAATAAATCATCTACATGGAGGGGCAACCCATAATACGTATGCTTTAACACAAATTCTAAATGGAAATAAGATGAGAAACCACACCACATTCCTTTTAGGACACTCTAAGCCTTCTCAGAATCCATAAAGGCCAGGACTCCTTTGCTTAGTATGTTGTTTGTGATATGTTCGAAGGAAATGGCATCCTGCATGTCACATTTCTATTTATGCCTCACTTAGATAATGGACATGGCCTCCCAAGGTTTTAGTTCTTCCTGAAATCTTCCACTCAGATTAGTTCTCCACTCTGATGATATTACCTATCAACAGAAGGGCTGCATCCATCACCGCTGCGCCGTTCAGCATAGTAGCCATCAAAATATCATGGCCAGGACAGTCAACAAAGGAAACATGCCTGATGATTGAGAAATACGATCAATCAAAACCATACACAAACTCTACATTTCTTAACATTAAATCACATGGGAGCTAGTTCTCAATGTTATAGAACGGCTGTAAAACTTGGTGTTTATAGACTTTGGGCCTGGTGCTTCTGGCACACAGGTACGCACAACCAGACAAGCACACGCATATCATTAAGAATAATAAATATGAAAAAAAGAGAGAATGGGGACTTTCATTTCAAAAAATTTTTTGTCTAAAATACCTCTTCCCCCGAAAAATGGAATCCTGCACCTGAAGTTAGAGACAGCATGACTTTAAGTTATGGTACCCACAGTCATGACTTTATAAGAATTATTTTTCATGTCTTATTTTAATCTCTCTTCTGTTTTCTGGCTGTGCTGGAGAGAGTTCAGAGGTTAAGACTGCTCTTCCAGAGGTCCTGAGTTCAAATCCCAGCAACCACATGGTGGCTCACAACTATCTGTAATGGGATCCGATGCCCTCTTCTGGTGTGTCTGAAGAGAGCAACAGTGTACTCACATACGTAAAATTAATAAATCTTAAAACAAAAAACTTTAAAAGGCAAAAAAATTTTCTTGGCTACTGAGTCATCTCTCTAGCCCCAGAGTCACAATTTTAAAAAGAACAAAAATGTATGCTCACATTGCCATGATCTAAAACTGGGATCAAGGATCAGAAAACTATGGGCCTCAGATTTGGCCTACCACAAACCCACACATGAACATACAGTTTATGTGTGCTTCTGTAATAGAAGAACAGAGATAAATACTTATGACAGAGACTTTAAGGCCCACAAAACAGAAAAAGCACTTGCACTTTACAAAAGAAGAATCTTTGACAAGAATTATCTCTGACCAGTGAGTGCTAGGACCAGAGTACACATTTTAAGGGGATGCCTAAACAGTAAAAACAGACCCTGGAATACAGAGTAGTGGTAAAGCATTTGCCTGCTAGCATTATGGGGCCTTTGGTGCAAGTCCTGGTGTTAAAGAAAAAAAAAAAAAATTAAGTCCAATATTTGGATAAAGAAAACCAAGCTTCAAAATCAATGCCAAAATCCATAATGATCAAAACTTCACCATTTTAAACAGAAAAAGAATCATTAACAATAGCTTGCCTGAAAGGCATAGTGGTGAATACCTTTAATCCTAGCACTCAGTAGGCAGAGGCAAGCAGATCTCTTGAGTTCATGATCAGCCTGGTCTACAGAATGAGTTCCAGTACAGCCAGGGCTACAAAGAGAAACCCTGTCTATAAAAACCAAACCATGCTGGGCGGTGATGGCACATGCCTTTAATCCCAGCACTTGGGAGGCAGAGGCAGGCGGATTTCTGAGTTCGAGGCCAGCCTGGTCTAC